>NC_041010.1:29405840-30005840 GCF_004193775.1 Glycine soja
TCACATGCATTAAGTGAATATTTGATGTGTGTGTTGGGAAATAAATTTAATTGAATTGGGAGAAGCCCAATCCAATTAACTTTTAGAGGGGGAGGTGAGCATTTGCTTGTTACACCTCATTGCTACATTATATAGTCACACTTTGTGCATGTCCTTCATGTTTTACATACTTTATGACATCTAAGCACACTTAGTGAAAAATCTTGGACTTGATCTTGGATTAGTGGGCTGAACCATATCTGAAATTCACTAATCATAATTAGTGAAATTTTGGCTCCACAAATTCAATTTCAAATTCAAGTGAAATTTGAATAGAAATTCAAATTTCCCTCCAATTTTGTGTAACACTTAGGCTATAAATAGAAGCTATGTGTGTGCATTTTTACAACTTTGATCATTTGAAAATTAAACTTCAGATTTCAGAGCTCTTTTAGAGCACAAAATTTCGTGCTCTTCTCTTCCTCTCCCTTCATTCATCTTCTTCTTCCTCCAAGCTCTTATCCATGGCCTCTTATGGTCGTGAGCTTCTTCTAGACTCATCTTCTCCTTGAAGTGGCGTCTCCTCTCTCTCTTCCTTCTCCATTCTACTACCATTCATCTTCCAAGAAGCAAAGGAATCAATACTACAAGCTCCAATGGAGCT
The DNA here is from genome assembly GCF_004193775.1 of Glycine soja. NCBI lineage: Eukaryota > Viridiplantae > Streptophyta > Magnoliopsida > Fabales > Fabaceae > Glycine > Glycine soja. The sequence continues at coordinate 29,406,484 of NC_041010.1, forward strand.
TAGATTAGTGAAATTCAGATATGGTTCAGCCCACTAATCCAAGATCAAGTCCAAGATTTTTCACTAAGCGTGCTTAGGTGTCATAAAGCATGTAAATCATGAAGGACATGCACAAAGTGTGACTATATGATGTGACAATGGGGTGTAGCAAGAAAATGCTCACCTTCTCCTCTAAAAGTTAATTGGATTGGGCTTCTCCCAATTCAATTAAATTTATTTCCCAACACTCACATCAAATATTCACTTAATGCATGTGAAATTATAAAACTACCCCTAATACAAAAGCTAGTCTAGCTACCCTAAAATACAAGGGCTGAAAAATCCTATATTTCTAGGATACCCTACCTACATTATGGAGCCCTAAATACAAGGACAAAAAAATAATGAAATCCTAATATGTACAAAGATAAGTGGACTCATACTTAACCCATGGGCCCGAAATCTACCCTAAGGCTCATGAGAACCCTAGGGCCTTCTCTTGCATCTCTGGCCCAATCTACTTGGAGTCTTCTATCCAATGCCCTTGCGGGGTAGGATTGCATCAATCATAAGCTACTATTGTTTCACAATCAATTATTATGGTGATTTCGCTTTTATTTACCATAAAGAGTTTAAATCCTTCTAGGGCGTTTATGACAGCATTGACTTCATAATCTATAGAAGATGAGTATACCTATGGTTTCGTGTGATATTTTCCTGAGGTATACCTACAGATTTCTTCATCGTGAATTTTTTCATATTTATTTTTCTTTTTCGTTAAGATGGTTCCCTATCCTTTCTCACAACTTCGCATTCTATGACTAGATAATCAGAATCTAGTGGGAGAGATAAATATGGAAAATTATTAACCATTTCTTTTATTTTCTGGACCAACTTTATATCCTCCATATTAAATTTCCTTTGTTCAGTTAAGGAGGTCTTGTTGTAGAGAGGAGTTGTATATTTTTCTAAGTCTTTTATAAAATTTCTATAAAATTTCTTGCATAATTAAGCAAGCCTAGAAAGGCTCTTAGAGTTTTTATATCTTCCATTTTGTCTGGAAAACTAAGGATTTTTTGGGAGATGTGAGGTTGAAGCCTTATTTTTCCATTTCCTATTTTTGTTCCAAGGAAAGAAATATGGGTCTTACAAATCTCCATTTTTGACTTTGAAATAATTAAGCCAAATTTTTCAAAAAGTGAAGAACTTGTTTGAGATGCAGATAGTGTTCTTCTTTAGTTTTTGAGAAAACAAGTACATCATCAATATATGTACACATAAATTCTTTTTAATTTCCAAAAATGTTATCCATTTTTCTTTGGAAAGTTTGTGGTGCATTTGTCAATCCAAAAGGCATTACTTTCCATTCAAATAATCCTTCTAAACAAGAAAAAATGGTCCATTTTATTGAGTCAGGATGCATTTTTACTTGGTGAAATCCTGATTTTAAATCAAATTTTGAAAATCATTTGACCTTCTGTATCCTATTTATCAAAACATCTTTAGAAGGAATAGTGTATCCATCTATGTGACTATTATCTTTAAGCCTGACCATCCTAGTTTTTTCTCTTTTTTGTTCTGATTGTTTATTAACAATGAAAGCAGGACTCCTGCGAGGACTAGTGCTAGGTTCTGTAACCTTTAGATCTAAAAGGACTTTTATGTGATTTTTGCATTCTTCTTGTTCAAAATTCCTATACTAAATGTCTTTGGTTTTGATTATCAGGTCTGGGTTTATAATTTCTAATTTGCATATAACAGGATCTTTTTTCCAATATTTAGTGGGGTCTTCTCCTATTATGCTTGTTTTATTTAATTCGTCTATAATCTGTTGTATGTTATCAAGAATTATGATTTTGTTGATCCTGACGAAATTGTAGTCAGATTCTACTACAGATAATTCATATTGTAGCTCAGCTTTTGTTTTTATGCTATCTAAGATATTTTCTCGGTAAGAATCTTGGGGTGTTTCTAAAATGGTTATCCTACCATAATTTTGTGATCCTTTTATTTTACAACTACCAGGTATGTCACAAGGATATTGGTTACTGGTGGGGGCATCACTAGTGGTTACTCTGATGTGAGTTCCTCTATTATGGGTGACATTTGTGAGTTTGTAGAGATTAATAAATAATCTTTTGTAATAGTGACTGATCTATTATCATGTACAATAAAATTAAGTCCTAAAATCATTTTTTTGTAGCTGATTGCAAATCTACTACGTCTGCTTTATTTATAAAAAAATTGTTGCCATAAATGTCACAATTTGTAGATAATTGGATACTAAAATTTATGGTTTCTATATCATTGGTTATTATGTCTTCAGACATGATTCTAGTTTTTGTTATTATGTTACTTCTAAAACAATTATGTTGGGGTACAACACTTTTGCATATGGAACTACATTATTTTTGTATCCTTACTCATTGGTAATGATAGTTTACATGACCTACCTTGATGACATGAACAACATAAAAGGCACCACTAATTAAAAGACTCTAACTAAATATTCAACACGAATGAACTATGTTTTCCCTTAACCAATTTAAATCTTTATTAGCATTAAGCTATAGAGCCCGAACAGATCATGCAAATTCTTTGAGTTTAATTTCTATATACTGTGGTTCTAACCTTTCACTTTTCATAATCATTATGTATATGCCATGGATGATATATGATATATCGAAAGAAAAAATATGAAAAATGCAGTACATACTTACCCCAAAATAGAAATTTTGGTAACCAGCATAAAAGACAAAAGAATTCTTTACCTTCCCGAAATGCATCTTAGATGAATTATGTTTATTTGAACTAGAACTTTCACTATAAGTTATGTAAGTAGATGAAGTTGAGCAATGAGAAGAAGCAAGAGAAGGGCCTCCGTCCAATCCAATATCCACTTTAAACATCTCTTCAAAAAATTGTTGCAACTCCTCAAAGCTCTCCTCTCCATTTTCCTGTTATTTTACACACAACTTTATCAATTGTCTATGCCCCCCAAAATTTTTTTTTAACAAACTTTTCATCAGAAAATATCACACCTAGGAAGTTCATTTCAAACCTAGCAAATTGTATCAAATTCTAAGACCTATAGTTACAAATATTCCTAGAACAGTTAATCAAGTAATATGGAAAACACGTTAACCAAAGTTTTGTTTATTCTAAATTAGGCTAACTGGACTCATCTACTTGTTTTTGTATGGTCCAACAAGAAACTTCCATAATAGACTTCCAACTTTCATAGCATTTGGACCAACAACAAAATACGTAACTCTACCCCCAAATCTAAAAAGAAAAAGGTGGATTCGTGACCCTGGGATGGTTCTGGGAAGACCGTCTTAAAATGTATTGCATTCTAAGACGATCACATGACAAAGACTGTCTTAGAATGCAATGCATTATACGACGGTCACGTGCCAAGGACCGTCGTAGATAACATTACATTCTAAGACGGTACTTATCACGTGACCGTCGTAGAATGCATTACATCCTAGGATGGTCCGACACAACCGTCGTTGAATACACGACATCTTTTTATGATATTCACTATGACGACGGTTGTTAATCGACATAGTATGCCTTATTTAATCGATGTAGAATCCAACTTCTGTAGTAGTGATATCAACTTCATGATTCTAAAAGGTTTTGCAAATTATCCCATTAAGTTAAAGGTGATAAAATAAGTCAACTCATCTTAGTCCAATTCACTTGTGAGTCACTATCTGGGGCTCAAAGGTAAATTGAATTGGATAGACCTATTTTTTTTAAAGTGAGTTGATAATATTAATGCCAATGCAACCCATTCTTGATAGGTCAATACGCTTAAATAAAAGAAAAAGAGTTTGTTTTTTACAAGAAAAAAAAAGTTTAATCAACTTAATTTATCATTCTAACATGATTTCAATTACAAATTAGCATTTAATAAAATGAGCTTTTATAATAATTAATTAAAAAATATCTAAAATCACTTATAATTAATTAATAGTAATATATTTTTTTTGCCTTAATAACAAATTTTATCACATAACTTTCATCATTTTACAAATTGTATCACCCAAGGTTTTTTTTTCATGAATTTTATCACTAAACTTTTAATATTTCACAAATTTTATGAGTAAAAAAGTTTTTATTTTTTTGTATTTTATCATCATATTATTAAAAAACGATGTTATTTTATTTTTTCTTTACTATTTTTTGATAATCATCAACGACAGTAAAATATGTAAAATTTGAAAACTTGAAAAAAAAAAACTGGATAATAAAATTTACAAAAGAATAAAAGTTGAATAATAAAATTTTATCAGCCAAGCTTTGATTATGAAGTATGCCCCGTGCAGGGCAGGTGCAGCTTACAATAAAGATTCATTACGACAAATAACTGAAATAAGCGACCCCTCCTCAAACAACAGACAAGAAAGGAGAAGCACCCGGAACCGAGAGAAAAACTCTTTACTCTTGAGTCTTGTGTTGTGCTGCAGCAGCAGAATAAATAGATAATACAACATAACACACTACGTATTTCCTGCTTCTTCTTCTGTCCCTTCTCAATTTTTCTCTTCTTCCAATTCCATCCAAACAATTAAAAATAAAAATAAAAATAAAATAAGCAGACATGTCCACACTTCCCTCCTCAACCTTTCCAAACTCCAACCTCTCCCTCTCTACCTCCTTATCCTCACAAAAACTCCCACTTTTCCACACCCTTTTCCCCAAACCCCTCCCTTTTCCTCATCTGCGAATTCAAACCCCACCACCATTCCTTCCCCCGCTTCTCTGCAAGTCCCCCGAGGGCACGGAGGCGGATGAGGCCGCGCCGCCGCCGGAGGAAGACGAGTGGCTGCAGAAGCTCCCGGAGAAGTCGAAGCCGCTCTATTCCCACAGCCTCCCCTGCATTGAGGCCTGGCTCCGGAGCCTCGGCTTCTGCCAGAGCAAGGAGGACAGAGCCCTCTGGGTCGTTCACAAACCCGATTGGCACGCGCAGCTCTCCCTTGATGTCACCGATCTCTACATTAGGTACCTTTCTTTTTTGCTTGCTTCTGTGCTCTATTTGTTGTTTGAGTATTTTTTTTAAGGTTGTCGGATTGCGATGTTGCGTTTATGTTCAGAGTCAGTCCTGAGATTTTCTTTGCCCTTGGGCTAACAACAAAATTCAAGACCCTTGTTTATGTAATCCCATTAATGCCGATTGAAGTGGAGAAAAATAATATACCATACTATCATCCTCTTTGCATTTAGCATTGTGCATAAATTATTGGTTCATTTTTTCAAACTTATGTGTGGACTTTTGTTGACAAATATAAACATCACCCATTTGTTGACTAATTACTAGGAATTAATTTCCTAAAAAATTATTAGTAATCATCTCATTTTTTGATAATAATTTTATGTTTTTTTTAACTGCAAAAATAATTTATATTAATAATTAATCAGTACCAGGGGTACTACATAGTAGAAGCAGGAAAAAAGAAATACAACAACCCTACAAAAACAGCCACAAACCCAACCCTACAAACCAACTCTACTTAAAAGCTATAGACATAGCTGAAGACCATTGTTGAAAAGGTACATTGAAATCCCTTTCAGCCAAGACCAAGTGAGGAAAATTGCATTATCCACCAGCTTAGAGATAACAAAGGTTTGATTATGAAAAACCATGTCATTTCTAAGCTTCCAAATTGACTTTGTAGCTGCCAACCACCATATTTTCCATCTTCTATTGGTAGCCATCCTTCCTTCTATACTTGAGTGCTGGAGAAAATTGTCCATCGGCCTACAGTGAAGAACTCTGTGTTCCTTAATCCAAGAATTGGATTCCCACCAATAATTTTATGTAGTTTTAAAATTATATAAAATTTTATTTTAATATTTATATAGATTAAATAAAAAAAATTGATGCCCCTCTAAACATGGGACCCTGGGCGATCTCCCAGCTCGACCGCCCTCAGGGCCACCACTGCCTTTGTTGGTGTCAACATAGATCATGCATATGTATGTGCAGTTCAAAGAGTAAACTGTCACTTTAGTCCCTGAAACTGAAAGGTGGCACAATCACATTAGTCCTTGAAAGTATAAATTGTCAATCTCATTTGTCTAAAATTTGAAATAAAATGTGTGACTAAAGTGATAATATTAACTTATGCTAGGGATTAAAACGACTGAAAATAGTTATATTTAACATTTTCTTAGTTTGATAGACTAATGTGTGACAGTACTCACCACTTTCTTATGAAGGTGGAGTATTCTAGTTGGAAAAGAAAGCAATAGTTAGGAAGATAATTGGGTGGAAAAAGAGATGGAACAAAGAGATGGGGTATGGATATAAGACTTGTTAAATTTAACATCTCAAAAGTATGCAGTGAATGCTCTAATGCCCTAATCAATAGAAAAACGTAAAAACTGGCATATCTTTCATGTCCCCAATCCATGCATTGTATTTTGGAGGAATATTTAATTTCTTGTTTTTGGGAATGAAAAAATCAACGTTTCTTTTACTTTTCTGTAAACTTTAATTACAAGCAAGAACATGGGAGAAACTCTGATACTGCAAAATGCAAATCTTCATTATAGTCTGCTGAAAGTCGAGAATATTGTAGAATGGTTAAAACTTGACCAGTTGCCTAAACTATTATCATTATTAATGGTGTTAAGTTCTTCACTGCTATATGTTTTATTAATTTTTTCATGTTAGCTTTTTGAATGTGGGGCTTCCTAGTGATATTGACACTAGTAGATCAAATCAAACATGAAATTTGTCTAATTTTTCTGTCAATGTAGTGAAAATGAAAGATCTAGGAGCAATGTGTATAGTACTAATGATGGTGAGCTAAAATAAACTGTGACAACCATTTCTTTCTTTTTGTTTTTAATATAAAAAAATATAACTTAAAGTAGTTGCCCATTATATACATCTGCAAAAGGACTGAACAATTGGCAAGCTAAATGATGTTTACCAGCAAAAAGTATTAAGATAACCATTGTTAAAATTACAAATGTTATTCTCAATAAGTGTAAAAGAAATCAGGCACTATTGCTAGAGTCAAATTCTTTTCTTGAATGGAGTCATACATTCATGTATTTTTTTCAAAAAATTTAAAGATCGACAATTAAATGTTTTACATGGTTAAAGATAAGAGGTTTCTCTTTGATTAAAAGGGAGGAGAATGATAATGTGCATTTTGAATGATAAGATGTTTCTCTTTATTTAAAATTAGAAGGGTGTGGAGGTTGCGCTTTTTCTGTTTTATGTTTCTCATATCACTGATCATATGTGATTATTTCTATATTGTCTGGAGATACTTTCCCTTCCCTGCCTCTAAGGAATATGATTTTTTCTAAAAGTGTCACGAGGATGTGCCAATCAGAATGTTTGCAAAGTGAAAATAGGAATGCTTTTTGTTTCCATTGAGGAAAGTTTGCACACTTGAAGTGATATAATTGGATCTTAGAAGTAATTTGGTGTCACGATTTGAATACGAATCAGAAGGATACTACTTAAATGTCTATTAATTTGTTAAAAATGATGCTTCTTGGAGATTCAGCTGATATTAGTGAAGTCATTGAAGATACATGCCTGGAGATTTTTATTTTGGTGACCGATAAATGCCTGGAGAGAATATATAAGTGGGCTTGTTTTTTTTGTCAAAAAGTCCCACATCCCTGAGGAGTTGTGACCAAGGGTAGTTTATAAACACTCTCCTCCCTTAACCTACCAAGGTGCTTTTCAAGGACAAAACTGTGTCGAGCCACCGAGCACTAAAAAGAGGATAATACCTCATATGTGGTGACCTGTATTACAATGTAAATTGCTTGTCTTTTAAAGTTGGATGTGAAATACTTGGTAACTATGTATAGAGTAATCCCATTGAATGGGTGGTGCATAATGGTTGATAAGAAACAAAAATGGTGGTACATAATGAGGTTTACATTTTAGAGTTTTAATTGGTGCAGGTATCTGAAGAGTGGACCTGGGAACCTTGAAAAGGATGTGGAGAGAAGGTTTAGTTATGCTTTGAGCAGAGAAGACATTGAGAATGCTGTACTTGGAGGACCATAGCCATTTTTCTTTCTATCTGTCATATACAAACAATGGAATAATTCCTTGTTGAAAATAGTCAATTCATATGTTGAATCTTTAACTTTCATGTCAGCATGCCTTCTAAAGAAAGGACTAAAGAAAATGTTACCCTTGTTTCCCCATAACAACATTAACACTTTTTTGGTTCTGACATTAAACTACAATACAAGTTCTAGGGCTAGTAGTATCACACTACAAAATTATGGGAAGGTGTAAATACATTTGTTTAAAGAACAAAAAGCCCAACTTTCATAGAAGAAGTTGAGGAGCTGCTTTTAGTAAGGGCTGAGTTAAAGGGCTTTATCCTTGTTAATCTATCATGCTTGTTAATTGTTTTGTGAAATTAGATACAAAATGTTCAATCAAAACAAAAATTATAATTAATTGATTTGGTTTCCACGGTTTCATGTTTTTTCCATAATGAGTGTAAGAGACGAAATTCAGATTTCATTTCAGATTGAATTTTTACGGTTAGAAGTAGAAAATGGTGTTTAAGAGTCCAACAAACAGAGTGTATCAAACAAATATCCTTAATATTGGAGAATGTTCAGTACCATATGGAACGGGGCTTCTTTGGTGATTGAAACCTTGATAATTATACGGCAAAGATTATAAAAAAACAGGTAAACCTTATTATCTCATGAAGTGCGGACAGTTTTTAGTTTAAATTACAGTTTTCAGTAATTCCTAACCACTCGTTGAGTGTGTGTGTGACCAATAACTCAGATTATCATCATTTGCGACCATTATTTCAAAATATACGATTCCTGGTGCATTCATGCAGAAGGCATTGTTTCTGAAAACATAACTTCATCTGATACACTATAATGCCCACAATTTTTAATTTTTTTATCGACAAATGTTAATTATTAGTTTGTTAGTTTTTGTTAGCAAGGAAATTCGAACCATGACCTATCCTTCCCTTCACACAATTGCAAGGCTGATGCCGATCAACCATTTGGTTCTGTTTCTAAATAATTGTTTCATTATTACTTAAATGTGAATAAGCCATATCAACTTCCACAGAGATGTGGTATAAGCAAACCTGCATAGTGAAACAACTGCATAGTGAAACAACTAAGGGTGGGTACTTCAGTGTTCAACCACATATGATTATAGTAGTATACCTATTTGACCTGCTTTATAACTGGGCAAATAAATATTTGTTCAGTTTGAATATATAATGCATGACAAATGTAGATTCAATTAGACATGAATAATCTTAGAGAAAGGAGACCCACGAATTTGTTTATCCATCCACAAAGCAAGCACTGTTTGTTGTGTCATTCCAGGAGGGGATCACAAACCAACCAGGTTGCCTCATGCGGCAGGCTGGTCTAACCCCCTTCGGATCAACAAACACAAATTTTGGCGCTTCATGACTTTCAAGGGCCTAGAGACAATGTTCTTTGGGTGCCGTCGCGACACATCATTATATTATGTACAATGATTCTCAGCAACGGATATCTCGACTCATGAAAAACATAAAATGTGATATTTGATGTGAATTACAGAATCATGAGCTATCTAGTCCTAGAAGACATCTTGTTAGAAGTTCCAATTCCACCAAACTACAAGCGTAAGAGAGGCTCGTCACCTTTTCTATAAATCTCATGTCTATCAATAAAAATAAAGAATTAAACCTAAAATATTGAAAAAGCTTAAAATAACTTGTCGTTGTAGGCTTTCAGTTTATATTTTTATTTTTGTTTTATGGCATTTATCTTTGTATTTGCTTGATATTTTTGAAACTTCATAGCAATTAGCTGATGTACGTATTGGTCAAGTGGCCCCAAGTGTGGAAAAAGAATACTGTTATGGAAGTGATGAAGAACAAGCAAGAACAACAGCAGGAGATGCAGTAGAACAGAAACATCATATACACAGATTGCAGCAAAATTGAAAGGGAGACAGAGATGAGAAAAAATGAAAAAAACAGATTTACGTGGTTCACCTTGAGTAAGGCTGCATCCACAGGAGGGAAAACAGAAAGCTTTTTTTATTATGGTTGCAGTATACAAGTGGAAGCATATCTTCTGTGTAAAATACAGGACATCTTATATAAGCAGAGAACGAAACAGAAGAAATAAGAGAATAACCTTCCATATGCATTTAGGTCACAGCCCAACAAATACAATGAAGACTGAAGACCCAGTTTTTCCACAACTAATTTCCTTGATTTGGTTGATATTTTTGGAACTTCATAGGAAGTAGCTCATGTATTAGTCAAGTGGCCCTAAGTGCGGAAAAAGAGTACAGTGAAGACCCAGTTTTTCCACAATTAAATTCATTGGGACCAATAATCCTAGTTAGTACAAAAGCAATCGAAATAATAGAGTGAGCAACCTCTTTCAACAATGATTCTTCGTGATTTTATAAATTTTTTCATACGTTATTTTTATTTTAAACTCTTTTAACATTTATTTTTATAAGAATAATTGTTTATAAAACATTACGTTGTTAAATATTTATGTTTTTAAGCAATTTAATATTCTTTCTGTAAAAAAATTTATCAATTTAATATTTCTTCGTTCTAGCACATCCCCTATCTCCCTCCCTCTCTTAATTCTTGTCTCATAAATGATAATCGGAGGCGTGAGCGTTCTCTTCCGTCGGTTTTATAGTTGTTTACGATTTATTTATTTTATTTTCAATTTATTAAAATGGTAAATTTATAAAAAATTAAATATTTTATAAAATAAAGTATTGATAAATATTAAATAATTTAGTTGAAATATATTGTCCATTAAAATTTCACCGTAATTCAAAAAAATTGAACACCTAATACATTCGTTTTGCTTCAATGTCGATTTAAAACCAAAAAAAATGATAAAGAGATAATTGTGTATCTCATTTTCATCTTTATTTCCATTATTTCATTGTGTGGCACGAGGAGTTTCCTTTCATTTTCATATCGTTTAAATAATTCTACCTTTGAAATTTTATTCCTTGCTTGACTTGGAATAGTCAATAAGGACAGAGATCACATGTGAGAGGGAGAGACCTTGTTGCTACAATAATATCAACTATTTAAACCTTGTTGCTGGGTTTCGAACAGATAGCAGATCATAATTCGTGGTGTTTGTTCTTCTTCTCTTATCAAAGTACATAACATAGCGGAAATTTCACACCAGAGAAATTAATTGCAATGGGAAGTTATTTTCTGAAAATCATGTTTGCAGTGTTACTGCGCTTGCTTTTCGCATACCATAGTATCCATTCTTGGATTCAACTCACCATCACAGAGCTCACATGTGAAATGCATTGAGAGGGAGAGACAAGCACTCCTCAACTTCAAAAAAAAGTCTAAGATATCTCAATCTATCAGTGTTGGGTTTGGTGGGAGGATTCCTCATCAACCGGGAAATCTCTCAAAGTTGGAGTATCTTGATCTGAAAATCAATAGTCTTGATGGAGCAATCCCTTCTCAACTAGGGAAGCTTACAAGTTTACGATATCTAGATCTAAGTCACAATTATCGTATCCATGGAGAAATTCCTTATCAACTTGGATATCTGTCACAGTTGAGGTATCCTGCTCTTCAAAAAATTTCACTTTCTGGAGTAATCCCTTTTCAGGTTGGAAATCTTCCTATCTTGCATACTCTTAGACTTGATGGCAATTTTGATCTTAAAATTAACAGTGCAAAGTGGCTATCTTCTCTCTCATCATTAACAACTCTTGTCCTGGAATCATTGTCTACAAATAATTAATTAGCTTATTCCAAACTTAAGAGAGTTGAGACTAGTTAACTGTAGTCTTTCAGATGATAATATTTCATCTTTGTTTCAATCTCATTCAAAATTTTCAGTTTCTCATTCCATCCTTGATCTCTCAGATAAGTTGGATGAATATGTCTTACAACAGTCTCAAAGGTACAATTCCAAATTTTCCAATCAAACTTATAGATGGTTATACATTTATAATTCTAAATTCAAATCAATTTGAAGGTGAAATTCCTACTTATTTTTCACAAGCTTACACATTGGATCTTTCCAAATATAAGATTTCAGATTTGAAGGCATTCTTGTGTGGAAATAAATACAACTACAAGCATGCGCACTTTGGATTTGTCAAATAATGGGACAGCTGCCAACCTGCTGGGAACATCTAAGTTCACTTAAATTTCTTGATCTAACAAAAAATAAATTGTCAGAGAAGATTCCGCAGTCCATGTGTACTCTTGTTGAACTCGAAGCTTTGGTCCAGCGAAACAACAATTTAAGTGGAGAATTACCACTCACGTTGAAGAACTGCTCTAGTTTAGTTATATTAGATGTGGGTGAAAATTTGTTGTCTGGTCCAGTACCCTCATGGATTGGAGAAAGTCTGCAACAATTGAAAATCTTGAGCTTGCGAGTTAATAACTTCTTTGGAAGTATTCCTTTACATCTCTGCTATTTGAGCCAAATTCATCTCTTGGATCTCTCAAGGAATCACTTGTCAGGAGGAATTCCAACATGTCTGAGCAATTTTACTGCAATGACGGACAGGAGTGTAATCCCAAGGGAACTTATAAGGATACGGAAAATTTCACCTCTAGTGACTTACTATAATATTTATGACACTAATGTGTTTTTGACATGGAAAGGTCAGGAACATATGTTTTTGAATCCGAGTATCTTCTAAAGAGCATTGATCTCTCAAGCAATGATTTAACAGGTGAAGTACCAAAAGAGATTGGATATTTACTTGGATTGGTTTCTTTGAATTTATCAAGAAACTATTTCCGTGGAGAAATTCCTTCTGACATTGGGAATTTGAGTTCTCTAGAATTTCTTGATTTATCAAGAAATCATTTTTCTGGAAAAATTCCTTCTACTCTCTCTAAAATTGATCGCCTAGCCATGTTAGACTTATCTAACAACTCACTGATTGGAAGAATCCCTTGGGGAAGACAGTTGCAAACCTTTGATGCCTCTAGTTTTGAAGGAAATCTTGGTCTTTGTGGTGAACAACTCAACAAAAGTTGCCCTGGAGATGAAACAACAGTAAAGCCTCAAGAACCAGCAATTCATGGCGAAGATGACAATTCAGTTTTCTATGAAGCATTATACATGAGCTTGGGGTTGGGATTCTTCGCAGGGTTTTGGAGCTTATTAGGGCCAATGCTACTTTGGCAAGCATGGAGGAATGCTTACTTGAGGTTCTTGAACAGATTGACCGACAATATATTGGTAATGGTTGAATTGAAGATAGCAAAATGTCATATGTGTCTTAAAAAATGTACATCTTGGCATTAATCAATTTTTTTAGAATTTGCATCTTTAATTCTTTATCCTCCCTAATGCTAATTCCAAAAGGTGCACTGCTTTACTTCATTTTTTTTTAAAGGACACTGCATTACTTCATTATGTACATCTCTTATGTGTTTCCCGCATTGGCTTTCATCTATTTAAAGATTAAGTATATCCATTTCTCCTCTTTCTTTAGTTCTTGCCTTCTCTAGTGGTAGCTAATTACTTTTCAAGAATTTTTTTTTTTGTTGCTGTAAAGAAATTATAGATGTTGTGTTCTATTGAGTTTTCTTGTTTTCAAATCACTTCTCTAATTTTTAAACCTCTTAAAAAAATGCTTTCAGCTATATACTTCTTTGTACACTAATGGTATTGGTCTCTAATTTTAGTTTGTAGCCAAAAAAACACTTAACGGTAACTAGATTTTAGTTTCATTTAGTTTATCACTAAAATCTGGTCTCTAATATTTTTTCCTCCCCTAATGTCTGTAATCTGAATTGTTGGATGAGTTTTGCAGTTTATGGGGGATATTAGATTCAAGATCTGGATGAAAGCACCATGGATTGCTGGATGCGTAAAATTTGTGGCATTGAACTTTACAATGTAAAATCTGACAAAGCATATATTGAAGTAATCTGCAAAATCACTGTATTGTTTCGATACACTTATAAATTTATTTTGTTTTCGGTTTAAGCCAAGACTATTAATATCTAAAAGAGTGAAGGTCATTCATTCCACATCATCCTTCTCTCTTGTCATATACCTCTCTTAGTTATAGAAATATAAAAGTAAGAAATAGAATTTATCTTTTAATTACATGATCAGAAAATGCAAATAATCATGTATGATTAATAAGGTTAGAAAAAAAAAATGATTGATAAGGTTAACGTATATTAAAATATTGAGTATTATCTTAATGATTTGTGTCCCTTAATCAAGATGATATAATATTGATGTTTTAGACAAAAGTAAAAACATTGATTATTAGCTACACAAGTTGACACAAGGGGTAACTGTTTGTTATCCTTAATTAAGTGATTCAATGTTTGAATCTTAATTGATCTTGATCTTTGTGTATGAAATAAATTATATTAAAAAAATAATACTTATCTTATGTGTGCTTAAAATTCTTAACAATGATTTATTTATGCTTTCAGTCGGACACATCCGTAATAATATCATAGTCAACAAAAATATTATTAATTGGATTTTGGCTTAAATACAATTTGTCCTGCAATTTATTTATTTTTTTTCAATTTCATCCCTTTAATTTTTTTTTTTTCATTTTAGTCCTTGTAAAATGTGTTTATTTCATTTTTCATTCTTGAGGTCTTTTAGATAGCACTTTGAACAATAGACAAAGTGTTTTGAAGGGTGAAAATAAAATATCATCTAGAGTATTTTAAGGACGAAAAATAAAACAAACAGATTTTATAAGGATTAAAATGAAAAAAAAAAATTATAAAGCCAAAAATAAAGTGTTAATTTACAAGGATGAAAAATATATTTAATCCTTAAATCTAATAGTGATACATTGATAATATAAAATAATGTTATATTATCATCTAATTATAAAATTATTGTTTCGTATGACTATTTTACACTATTTCTTTTTATCAAACTATGCTAATTGATAACCAAAGGCACAGTAGCGATGAAATTTGATGAAAAATATGGAGACTAGATGGAAAATTTATTGCTGGTAAATATTCATATTGCTTTGATAAATTTATCTCCTAAAGATAAAAAATTTAATTTGTGTCTTTAAATGTGTAAAAAATAGAAAGATTAATCTTATGGATAATTTAATGATGATTCCTAAATTTTATAATGTAATGAAAAAGTGATCCTATAAATATAATTTATTATTAAATTGATACTCAAACATTAAATATGGATAAAATAATTTCACAAATTTAACACAAGATCAATCTATCTACTTCTTACATTTTGATTTTTTTTTTTTATCTCTTATGGGCTAATTTATCACTATCTTATACTTTCAAGGTATTTACCCTTTAAAGAATTTAGGGACAAAAACATAATAAGTAAAAATTAAAACCCAAGAATTTCTCTTGCACAGGCATGTTCAAGTAAAGTAGAGCAGGAGCATTCAACATAAAATCCGAAGGTTTTTAGCAAATTGCTACAGGGCAGAATTATCGTAACGTTAACAACACAAATTTCTCGTTCTTTTGCCATTTAGCTGTGAGTTTTTGGTTTAATTTTGATTTCACTCTCAATCTCACTCTCTGCAACAACAGCAGGGAAACGGGGTAAAATATCCAGGTTTTGCTTAACAATGCTGTGTCATCAAATATAACCAAAGTAACAGTTTCAGATTCATGAAACCTTTTCATCATCTGACTAACCAATCTACCAACTTACAAGCTTTGGCTTCTTCAATTCGAAAATCATTGGTGTCCCTAAAAACCCAGTTCTTGCTTTGGAGCTTCTGGGCAAAGTTTTAGACCAATACCCTGATATCAAAACCTTGAACAATCTGCATTCCAAGGTTTTTAATCTAAGTTTTCAAGAAAACCCATCGCTGGGGATCAAACTCATGCGGCTTGATGATGCATTGGAGATTTGCCGAGAAATGGATGGTGTGAGGCCGAAGCCAGATGCATGTACAATGGCTAGTCTCCTCCTGCCAGCAGTAACTAACACTTTACCGGAAAATGTTTTGTATGTTAGAGATGTTTGTGAATTTGGAGAAGAAAAGTTTGGTCTCATGGAATGTAAGGATAAGTGTATATATGAAAAACTCAATGCCTGGAAAATCTGTAGATCTATATTTACAAATGGAGAAATGTGAAATGGAACCCGATGCAATCACTTGTGCTAGTGTTCTTCAAGCATGTGGGGATTCATGAATATGTTGAGAGAAAGAAGCTATGTCCAAATCTGCTTACGGAGAATTCACTGATAGATATGTATGCTGGGTGTGGAAGTCTTGAAGATGCAAAAAGAGTGTTTGACAGAATGAAGTTTCGCAATGTTGCATCATGGACTTCATTGATATCTGCCTATGGTATGACTGGACAAGGCTATAATGCTGTGGCATTCTTCACTGAAATGCAAAATTCAGGCCAAGATTCAGATTCTATTGCCTTTGTTGCAACTCTCTCAGCTTGTAGCCATTCGTGATTACTCAATGAAGGGAAGTTTTACTTTAAGCAGATGACATATGATTACAAAATAACACCCATAATTGAACTCTTTGCTTATTTGGTGAATCTTTTAGGATGATCTGGACGAGTGGATGAGGCCTATAATATCGTCAAATGCCAATGGAGCCTAATGAAAGAGTTTGGGGGGCACTTCTTAGTTCGTGTCGGGTGTACTCCAACATGGATATTGGGAGTTTAGCTGCTGACAAACTACTTCAGTTGGCTCCTGAGGAATCGGGTTACTATGTGTTGTTATCTAATATTATGCAAAGGCTGGTAGGTGGACAGAAGTAACAGCTATTCGATCACTAATGAAGAGATGAAGAATTCAGAAAATGCCTTGCATCAGCAATGTTGAGTTGAATAATCAGGTCCACACCTTTCTTGCAGGTGACACGTACCATCCACAGTCAAAGGAGATATATGAAGAGCTAAGTGTGCTGATGGGGAAGATGAAAGAGTTAGGTTATGTGCCCGAGACTGATTCTGCCCTTCATGATGAGGAAGAGGAGGATAAAGAATGCCATCCAGCTGTTCACAGCGAGAAGTTAGCTATTGTGTTTGCTATTTTGAAGACTCAAGAATCTCCTATGAGAATTACCAAAAACCTCCGTGTTTGTGGAGATTGTCATATTGCTGCCAAGCTTATCTCCCAAGATATATATAGTTCAACGTGAAATTGTCATCAGGGACACCAATCAATTTCACCATTTTAAGGATGGCATATGCTCTTGTGGTGATTATTGGTGAAGCTACTTCAGGCTGAAGCACTCTCTAATTTTGACAACTTCAGGGTTCTACCTCAGGTTCTATAATGATGGTTGATGATTCTTTTATTTCTTAATTTTTAGGTACATTGGAGGAACAAGAACTTGAGTAGAAGGAAGGAATAAATGTTTTTGTGGAAGAGGGATTCTCCAACATCATCACACTCCGATGTTACAGATTGAAAGTGGTCTTAGTTGAGCTTCACCATTGACAACAAAAAAATAATTTTTGATGCCGGTCAATGAGTAGTATTGGCCTCTTGCCTTCTATTGGCATTTGTGCTGTACAGCTGTTAATAAATGGATTTTAGTTGTGATTGATTTGTCTTGCAGGATAAGGCAGGACCGTTGTTGTTGTTATACATTTTACTGTCACCATGTTATTTGAAGGCAATATTTGCATTGGTTATGGCTCAAGGGACCATTTTTTTCCTAAAGTAGGCAAAAAAAGGTGTATATTCCCTGATTCAATTTAAAATACATCTTGGCTTTTACTCACCAAAAGCCTTTACATGCATTAAAAACAATTGCCCAATTTAGTTAATCTTCTCCTTGAGTATTTATAGAAGAAGAAAATAAGGAGTTAAAATGAATCAAACTTCTTTAAACTAAAATCAACGGTTATTTAATTTTTGAACAAGTTATATAACAGAGCTTCTAAAAAAGTTAAGGTGCATAATTAGATTTTAAATATAAAGTGAAAATTTTCCAAATTGAGCCAAATTCATTTTGTAGGAACTGTTTCCAATTGGCACCAGTAACTTCAATTTTAGAGGAACTCAAGGCTTTGGAATTTGGACAATTACATGAGAAAAATGAAGAATTAAAGTAGGGACTAGGGAGAGATCACTGCGGTCTTCAGCATGTTACTGATCAGTTTTTGATGAGGTTCTGGATCTACTCAGGTGCAAATGACTAACTACATCACAACAGCAAACTTTGAAAGGATTGGCAGGACAGGTAAAATTCTTCTTTGTCATGTAAGAAGATAGAGATGAGAAGAGCCCATCCCATAACAGAAACTAAGTTGTATTTGTACATTTATTTCACCTTGAAAATGACAGGTGTATATGTTTAATTTAAAATTTTACAATATTCTAAGAGTTCAACTCTTAAAAATCCCAAAGATATCATTATTTTATATATATATATATATATATATATATATATATATATATATATATATATATATATATAAAATATACGATTTTAATATTTTTTTTCAATTTCAGACTTAATTGTATATTTTTTAATTCTTTTTTTAATAAATTAAATGATTTTAAAAATATTTATCATGTGAATAACAAAAAGACATGTATCAAGCCAATATTTACATAATATTTATATCAATATTTGAAATTGATCATAAAAACTAAAATTATGATTTTTTAAGAGTGAAAAATAAAATATTTTAATTAAAAGATGAGAAACCAAAATCGTGAATTTTTTAATAATAAAAGATAAAGTGTCTCGATTTAAAAATAAAGAAACTAAAATCATAAATGTTAAAAACTAAAGGACAAAAATCACATTTTAGTCTTAAAAGAAAAAATAATTTTAAATATTTTTTTCAAATTCACCAAAACAATTACACATATGTTTATGTATAATGAATGGTGAATAATGAATAGGTGTTTGTAGATAAAAATAAAAATAAAAATGAATATGTCTTAGAAAGTATTTTTAGAATTTTTTAATTAATAAAATACTCGCTCAATTTGTTGTTTCAGCATTTTTAAAATTTTAGTTTTCGAAAATTTCAATATGTAACTGTACATCTATTTTTTCTTTCAATTATTCTCTTACAAAGTAGAATAATTAAGAGTATTTAATAATAAAGTATTAATAAATTTTTATATACTGAAAAATTAATACTATTTTTAATAAATTTACATTAAAAATGAACACTATTCATTAAAAAGTTATATAAAAATTATCCATAAAATTAATACATAATAAATAAGAACATTACATTCTATTTTTTTATAACCAGGAAAAAATAGAACATTCTAATTTTAATTTATATAAGTGAAATATTTATTAATTAATCTATGGAAAGAAAACTTTAGAATTAATGCAATCATGGACAGGTTTAACTTTCGAAGTAGGAACCCATATACTAGTGGTAGCAGAGATGATAAATTTTAGAGATCGATTAAAAAATAAATAAATAAAATAAATAAAAAAATTGTTTTTATCAATAATTAAACTCAAATAATATCAAAATTAAAGAAAGACGATAATTAGGTGACTTGGTCGTTTTCTAGATATCACGCGTCACCTTCAACATTGATAGGCTCTAATAAGAACCTAAGACCATTTTGAGTTTCAAAAAAATAAAAAAACTCTACAACGTACTGGTTAAGGTAGCATTTATTCCACCGAACTTGACCAACTATCAGAAGTCAGAACATAATTTAGCGTTATAGTCATGCACTGTTTCTAGTCCCATTTCTGCTTCACACGATAATGCTATTTTAATCAGCTTACAGGATGTTAAGCTAGAAGATAGAGTTTCTTAACAACACACGGTTTTTTTTCTTACACAGTTATCTATTTATAAATATTTTCTCTATATAAATTAGAATTAGAATATTTATTTTAAATAACAGTATTTTTAAGATTTATTTTCTAATCAGAGTATTTTTATAATTAAAATAAATAATCATTATGTGTAACAAATTACGAAATTATTTAATAATTACTTTAAAAAGTATATTTAAGATAATTTTTAATTAATTTTAAAAAATTAAAAAATGTCTTGTTAACATACTTTTTTAAATAGATTTTATATTGATTGATTGGAATTTATTACAAATTACAAAATTTTGTAAGCTTTACTTTTTGCTTATTAAGTCTTACTCATTGTTTCATAATTTATAATCAATAAAAACAATACATTAGAAAGGAACATTAAAAACTATACAGTATACATTAAAAAATATATTAAACTCCTAAATAAATTCATAGAAATTACTATATACACATTCCTGATATCCAATCAGACACGGCTCATAGGCTTTTCTTGCTGCAACATTTAATTATATGTGTTCACACGCCTCCAACTCTTATAAATAGGTACCAATTAGCTAGACTCTCATCTTAAACCAAACCAAGAAGCTAAGATTAACACACCAACCCACTAGAAACATGAAAACCCTTAACAAAGCCTCATTACTCTTATTCCCTCTCTTGTCCCTTTCCTTATTTATCAACCATTCCCATGCAGCAGGAATCGCTGTGTACTGGGGCCAAAACGGTGGAGAAGGCACCTTAGCAGAAGCTTGCAACACAGGAAACTACCAATATGTGAACATAGCCTTCTTGTCCACTTTTGGAAATGGCCAAACCCCACAACTCAACCTTGCTGGTCATTGTGACCCTAACAACAATGGTTGCACAGGGTTGAGCAGTGATATCAATACTTGCCAAGACCTTGGCATCAAAGTGTTGCTCTCTCTTGGAGGTGGTGCTGGAAGCTACTCCCTCAGCTCAGCTGATGATGCCACACAACTTGCAAACTACCTCTGGGAGAATTTCCTTGGAGGCCAAACTGGTAAGAATAATGATATACAAACATTTAGATATATTAAGAGAAAAATATTAAAAATATACTTACTAACACACTTTTCTCAAAAAAATGTTGGTAAGTATTTTAAGGATACTAATTAAAGAATCAAAAGTGGAAATACTTTTGTTGGAGTGCACTCTTTTATAATTTCAAATACGGCTTCAATAGAATAATCATAAAAGTTTTCTATTAATTTCTTATTCGATTTGATAAAGGTTTAGCAAAACAAAAAATCAATTTAATAAGAATATTGATTAACAAGATCTAGATTTCATAAGGGATGTTAAAAAATAATATTATCACTACTTATTATTCAATAAAATTTATTGACAATTACAATATTTTATTAAGCACACTATCTATTAAGATCGGTATCATATTAATAGTCCAATATTATCAACATATGTTATTTTTCTTTAATACTCTCTTTTCTATCACATCACATTACTTGTGATATGTATATTTTTCTTCTTTGTCTCTGAGTGTTAATTAACATTAGTCTACTAATAATCTTTTTCCTTCTGGTAATTCAGGATCAGGGCCATTAGGTGATGTTATCTTGGATGGCATTGACTTTGACATTGAGTCTGGTGGGAGTGACCATTATGATGACCTAGCCAGGGCACTAAACAGCTTCAGCTCACAGAGTAAGGTGTACTTGTCCGCAGCCCCACAGTGCATAATCCCTGATGCACACTTGGATGCTGCCATCCAAACTGGGCTCTTTGACTATGTGTGGGTTCAGTTCTACAACAACCCTTCATGCCAATACTCCAGTGGAAACACCAACGATTTGATCAATTCATGGAACCAGTGGATCACAGTGCCAGCTTCTCTAGTCTTCATGGGGCTTCCTGCATCTGAAGCAGCTGCTCCAAGTGGTGGCTTTGTGCCTGCTGATGTGTTAACCTCTCAGATTCTTCCTGTGATTAAACAGTCTTCAAATTATGGTGGAGTCATGCTTTGGGACAGATTCAATGATGTCCAAAATGGTTATAGTAATGCTATTATTGGAAGTGTTAATTAATTAGTTATAGACAAACTATGCATGTTATTATTCAGTTATTTAAATAATAATCACCACTACTTGTGATTGGTTTTGTTACTATGTATTGAATGTGCTGTGAACGCTACATATGTTTATTGTCATATGTGACTTACAAGTTACATGTAATAATTATCAAAATAATAAAAATCTCATTGAGAAGTGTCATTTTCATCTTTCAACCTTTCTATGGTTTGAAAATTTCATGATTCTTCTAGAAAATTTCCTGTATTTATTCTTCTATTAGCAATTAATAAAATATACACTACTGGATATATATATATATATATATATATATATATATATATATATATATATATATAATTTATAAATATTTATTTTATTTGAAATACTAAAAAAATAGTATGAGAAGTTTACGTTTAAAAGTTAAAAGAATTAATTTTACCATTAAACTTATTTTTAGTTTTTTTTTATAAATTTATATAAATAAATATTTTCCACATATTATGTATCATATAGTGAAAATTATTATTTATTTGAATAATTTGTATGATAACTATTCATAAAATTTTAAATTAATTTACTATCTAAAAGGTTCGATAAATATTAAAATCAGAGTTATTTGAATAATTTGTATGATATCATTATTAATATATTTAATAACAAAAAATAGAGTTATATTTAATGAAAAAATATTTAAATAAATTATAAAATATTTAGATGAGACATATCCATTCTACAATATATATAATGATTATTATAAAACATTCATATAATTTAAATATTTTGAGAATAAAAAAACTGTAAAATTAAATATTGAAATAGCATAGAATTTTAAATGGTATTTTTATTACTATTAGATGTTAAAATGATTAAATATATTATATTAAATTTAATTAATTTTAATTTAATTTGAATATGAATTGATAAAATAATTCAATTATTTTATAATGATATTTCAAATAAAAACAATTTTTATTCATTTGCATAAATTTGTATTATAAGAGTCATATAAAAGAAATGCATGGTATAAAAAATGTATAATAGATTGCAAAGTTAATATTAATGGTGTATAGAAAAATCTTTTTATTAACCTAATGCGTACTACATGTTGATGGAGAGGTTCTTAATTATTTTATTAGTTTACGACTCGTTGATTGAGACGTATCTATAATTTGACTTTCTTCTTGTTTTAGGGTTGACCATAGAAAAATTTATTTAATAAATATCGTTATGTAGTTATGTACGTTTTCTCTTTTGTCACCGGTACACGAAATCTGATTTCTTCTTCTGGTTAAGGTTATATTTGGTGACATATTTTAGTTAATTTTAAATTTTTTTATTAACTTAAAAGTTAATTTTAATAAGTAATTTTTAGCATTTTAAAAATGTTACTTAAAATAATATTTTTTAAAATCATAGTTTTTATCTTCTAATTTTTTATATTTTTTTATTTTTATCCTCAATATATTTATTTATTTTTCATGTTACATTTTTAAATAAATTATAATTTTATTATTTTTTTACCATTTTATATTTTTTAGTGATTTAAACAATTAGTTTAACCGGCTAGCTACTTCTAATTTAAAAATTAATTTTTTAGCTTTTAATTTTTAGCTAGCTATTTCTTTCAATTTTCAACTAATTTTTTAGTTAATTTTGTCAAAAAATAACCTAAGTGTTAACGTGGAGTCATAAAAAAATGTGTTAACGTAGATTCTATGTCATATACTCATCTTATCTCTTTTGTCTCTCTTAAAAAAAATCTCTTAAAAAAAAATCCTATCTGTTCTTTTTAGTACAAGCAAAATTTAATAGAAGTGTGTCAACATATATTTTTGTTTGATGCATGAGTTAAATAATTAAAAATTTATTTACAGTGTAATTGTTATCAAATCCAAGTTGTAAGAATAGTTTTAACAACATTTTTGCGGTAAAAAAATATAGTCAATAAATGTTTTTATTTGTGTTTTGTAAAGATTTTAAATATGTTCATTATAGAAATATTGATTGATAATATTTTATAATGAATTTATTATAAATAGACTAAAAAATACTATATAGTAAAATATATAAACTTAAATTGAATTTAAATTATCGTTTTGATATAAATATTTAAACCTGTAAAGTAGAAAATTAAAAGAAATTGTAATTTCATCTGACAGAATATATTCTGATAGATAAAATTATAATTCGTTTTAAGTTAGTTTAGGGTTTTCAATTGAAAGCCAACCAATTAATTAACCAGCAAAGGTGGTCATAGATTGAATTTTTTAAAATTCATTAAATGAATTAAATTTAAAATCTAAAAAAATGAATTTAAAGTAATTTTGTTTGGTGTGGTTATAAATTGAGTTAATTAGATGTTTTAGCAGCTCTGGCCCAGCATTTCAGAAAACAATGTAAGTTAATTAATTAAAATATTTATTTATATAAGCTGCAGTTATTTTGTACCATCCAATATTTAATGAAAAAAACATATTTTAAAATGACTTTTCAGAACGATTTTACGAAAACCATTTTAGAAGCGAATATCCAAACTATTTTAAAAAATTAAAAATCCAATATCCAAACTAATATTTTTAGGAAGAAGCTGTATCCTAGTGTACCAATCAGATTAAAGTATTAAACCCTAATACCCATCATATATATATATATATATATCGAGTTTTGGTTCATAAATTAATACATCGAATTAAACTATACATAATTCAAGTTTAATTTGTTTATTGAATGAGTTTAATTAATTTTTAACTCAGGTTCTACTCAATTGGTTTAAATTAATTTCAACGAGTTACTTGTTTGAATTGAGTCTTAAATTATTGATCTACTAGGATTAATCACCATACTTGATGGTCAATGGAATAGGTTACTCAAATCCTGAATATAAAAGAGATTTAAATAAGGTAAAAGAAAATTTTTATTTCTTAATCATAAGATAAAGATATAATCTTAATACTAGAAAATATCTTTTATCAAAGGAAAGATAAGATAATTATTTTATATTTTCTTATTTACATTATTTGAAAAAAATTTGAGATTAGATAATTTAATCTTTCTATAAAAGAGATCATTGAGAGTCAAATAAAATATTCTGATTTCAACTCACATATTATCATTCAAGGATTCTAACAAGACATTTTAAAAAAAAAATATTTTTAAATTCCTTATCACAACTAATATGTCATCATTAATTGTTTTGAATAAATGAAAATTTAAAAACAAAACTTATCCAAGAAAATTACATGTAATTATCCCGTCAAATTTAAGTTGTCAACTTAATTCTTATATCTTGACAAGAAAAACTAAAACAAGAAAAAATTAAAAAGACTAATCAAAACAAAATCTTTAAAAAAAACTAAAAAAATATTTTATAAGAACTAAAAGGCTCATGGTTTTAAATTTCCATCTACAACCACGCTATTGTGCCCACAACCACATCAGCCCACAATTACGCTGTGATTTTGAATCACATAAAATGTTGCAACGTAGCCCCAATGAAACCGCATTAGAGTTGCAACACAACCTTAGCATCGTGCTTTTTCATTTTTTTGTAAAAAAAAAAGGGAAGACCCGCATGGAATGGTGGAGGATACCAAATCTTAAATTGAATGAGAAATTATGATTTCTTATAAATGAATTAAGAAATATAATAATTAGAATAATTGTTAAAATTATTTTTACATTAAGTAGACATATATAATAATTTCATTTTGCAGCAACCACAATTCGCATTGTAATTGCCGCAATGCAACCACGACGGCATTTGCAACCGCAACTTAAAATCATGAAAATGTTATTTAAGCCTAATATATATGTTCTATCACTATTTGGCTGCACATTACAATTTACTACAGCTCATGCAGATGAGTTTATAGACTGACAAGTGAAGAGTCTTGATTATAACGTAAGAGAGTGACAATTAACTATCCACTAATAAAATACCCTTAAGCGCGCATCAGTTACATTATAACACATTATTTATATATAGCACAATACTTATTAACAGATAGTATGATTGTGATGGGGAGTAAGATTGCACCTAAGTGAAGCTAGGAATAATGGAGGTTGGGCATGTTATGGAAGCTGCAGGTACAGTGGTTGTGGTTGTGGTTGTGAGGAAAGGCATATTCACATACGTTTAAAGTTGAGGCACACCATTAATTTTTTCCCCTTTTTTTATAAGTTACTACAATGATGCATAGCTAGGATGCGGAAGAAATAATAGCAGGTTTTTTTAATAAACATTATACAGACTAACATATATTTTTTGTCATCAGAAATATAAATATATTTAAAATTTGTTCTTGTAAAAATTTTAATATATTTTTCATTCTCATAAAATTAGAATGTATTATTTTTTTGGCTCCAAATAAGGTTTAGACGTTTAAATTTACATATACAATTTTTTTATATTAGTTATATGCACAATTAATATAAAAAAAGTCACATTTTACATAAAAAATGTCATATTTATATTTGTCATTTACATAATTGATGTAAAAAATTATCATTGTATGTTTGGATTTATCCGAATTTAGTCTAGACTAAAAAATAATACATTTTAATTTGATGAGAATAAAAAATATATTAAAAAATTTCAAAAATAAATTTTAAATATTTTATATTTAAGAGGATGGAAAATATATTTTTGATAACTAGAATTAGAAGGGTACAAAGTAACTGTGGACCATGGCTGGCATGCAAAAATGGGGGGACTAAGTATAAAGAGCCTCGACCCTCATCCACGTACTCCATGGGTTAATTCATGTGTTATTTTTCTTTCTTCCATTACTATTATTTAATTATTATCTTAACATTTCATTTTTTTGCTCGAAAGAAAAGGGTAAAATTAATTGTCATTATGTTGTTATATAATTTTAACAGCGATGTTTTTGTTCTTTTTATAAATTCAAATAACATATCAAGCAAATAACATATTAAAAAAATGGTTTACTTTTCTTCTTCTGTTTTTTAGTGTAAAAAAGAAAAGATCAAAAGAATAAAAAGTTTACAATAGTGGTCAGGTAAAGTTTTAATTTCCTTAAGTTAACGACTTCAAGATTCTCAAACTTTTCACATTACAAGTAAAGTTTAGGTCATTAATTTGTGACCAAACCACTGAAAGATAGAGACTGTATAATTATTTTTCTATTAATTACTCTTCCATTTTTTCTGTTAAATATTATTTTTACTTAACTTTTGATAATTTTAAATTATAATATGTTTCTTGTGATAGTTAAAAAGAGTTATTAGAGTAAATGAAAAAATCAATTATATAGCAGAAAAATAAATGGATGACTAACTCATAAATCATTTTATAAAAAATATTTTACATTAGAATTCTTCAAAAAAGATAAAATAGAAAACTAATATCCAATCATTTTTTTTTTTGAATAATTGTTGGAGCATTCTATGGGGAAAAATAAGTGATACATGTTAAAATGTTACATATATAAAATTTATAGAAAAATAAGTGATTGTTGGAGACTAGGAGGAGGTCTCCAAGAATGTTGTTTTTGGTAATAGACTAATAGTATTCACATGTAACCACTGATTATCAGCAATTGCATTTTAGAACTGTAATTATTATCTGTGGGGGGGGGGGGGGGGGGGGGGGGGGTTGGGGGAGAATTAGTGGGCATACAAAGAATTTTTTTTGGGGTAGGGAGGAGGGGAAAAAGAAAATTTGTTGGAAAAGTTGGGACAAAATTTGTCAAGAAAAAAAATTTGTAAGCATAAAAAATATTTTTGTTTTCAATAATGCTCTTATGATAAAATGGAAGTGGGAACTTATGATGGGTAAGCATGGGCTTTGTGAGGTGCTTGAGTTAAAATATGGGAGTTGGAGAGGGTTGCAACTAGAAGGGGTCAATAAAAAAATCATCTATTTAATGGAGATATTAGAGGATGATTTGTGGGAGCCAACCTTCTCTGTCGTGGTTCAACACTTCGGTTGAGTGAATTTTGGGGAAGGGTGATTCTTTTTTTATTTTGGAGCGATCTTTGGTTGGGTGGGAGTGTTTAGCATATAGATACCCTGGGCTTTTTCTTAATTATTGCCAAAGAAACAAAGAAAATGGTGATGTTGGGAGGTGATACGGGGTTAAATGCGAGTGGAATTTAATTTGGAAGGAATGGTTCCAACGGGAAAACATTGATGTGGAGAAATTTCATAGTGAGTTGAGGGAGATTTTCTTGCAAAATAAATACTTTGGATACTTGGAGATGAATACCTCATCAAAGTGATATCTATAATGTCAAAGTTTGCATTCACACATTTATGTGGACTTGATAATTTAGAGTTTCACAATTCTCTTTTTGGAAGATTTGTGTCCTCAAATATTCCTCTTAAAATACAACGTTTTTTATGGAGACTACTCAGAGATTGTTTACCATTTACCAAGCAGTAATAATCTCAAGAAAAAAAAATGTGTTTAATATGTTAAAATTTTAGGGATCCTTATAAAATATCAATAATCATTAACAACATATTACGTTAGATTATCATTAAGAGTTTTAGAAATATCTGGATCCATAATGATTGATCAAATAAATGCAACGGAATTTGAATCCGTAGGTGATTTCTAATCTATGTGATCTTCTTAGAATCTGTTACGGAACGAATAATCGACTAACAACGTAACCTGTAACTTCATGGTTCTTCCTCAATTAGAATCTATTTATTCCTTAATAGGACATTTGTAACTCTTAAAAGCTTGTTTATCTTTAGACATGCTTAATATGTATGTTATTTACCTTTAGACTTTCACCTTAACAACATGGTTCATTTCATATATCAATAATATAATCATTATGGCTTTCGTCACTACAACAAATGTAACTAGACCCCAATGACCACCACATCATTACACTCAATGACATAGGTCAATATGGATAACCAGCATGAAAATTACATGCAATGTTATCTTAGTCATGCCTATTATACTTTCAATTGATCCAAACTTTATTCTTTATAGAGATCTATCCAAACACAACATAAATATTGCAAACAAAACAAGCTGATAATGAAATGATAAACTTCAACTTTATTTCTCCAGAAAATCCAAACAACAAAATATTTGTAAACTATAAGATATAGAACATAAGTAAGACTCTTACTAAACTAAAGTACTATATGAGCAGTGTGCTCATAAAAAACTTTAAGTGTCATACCTTTAGTAAGTGAATCAGCTAGCATGGAATGAGTCCCTATATGTTATATACAAATCTGTATTTTCTGGATTCTTTATTTAACCACCAAATACTTTATGTCAACCAACTTTTACTTGGTTGAATCCTTAATAAGACCGTTAAGATATTGTTCCAATAAATACGTGATGGCTACTTAATGTTGGCAACAACGGGTAAATCAATTACAATAATTTAACAATCATAATTCTAGTATGATGTCTCATAGAAAAATATTAATTTCACCAACATAATTATATATGGATCATTACCTGGAGTGATTGCTATTAAGACATTCCGAAAAAATCAAAATCAGAATACCCAATGATCTCTAAACTTCTAGACTTTCAATATAAAAACATGTAATTTCTTGTTCTCTTCAATTAATACATAATGTGTTTTACTACTTTCTAGTATTGCATACCAAGATTACTCATATATCACCTTAAGACTCACACAAAAAATTATTTTATACATGTAAATTTGGGATCTAAATAATATGAGTAATTTAAACCATAATAGTATCAACAATAACAATTAAAGAAGAGAAAATAAACATACAATGCAAAAATAATCTTTATGGTAAATTTCAAGACCCAAACAAGATATCTAGCGCACTATTAATTCTCAATCTTTGGATTGAAAAAGACTAACTGTAAGTGATACTCTCAACGCATTGATCAAACATTGGTTATAAGTTCTGTCAAACAAAGGTTGTCTTTGGACACTCCATTGCTCACATGGAAAACTTATATGATGATTACTCCGGGCAAATAATTATTGTCTTAACATTTCATTGTTCACATAGAAAATCACACTATTTATAATCACCACATGTTTACCATCACAAGCATGTAATTATTCTGCCAAATTGTGTTTTCCTTTAGGACGAGCACAATTCGCATGAATAATTCCATACAACATCCATGTAAATTCAAGCAAATCAACTTACGCAACCAAGGTTATTTTGACAACATGTTTCAATCAATTTAACCAAAAAATACAAGACAATTTAATATAATAAATGGCAGGTCTTAAAATTACACAACTTTCACATATAATTTAGTTATATAAAAAATATATATAACAAAACATGCAAATATTTTGTGGAATAGACTCATCTCAAGATACCTAGCACAACATTAATTCCTAGAGAAATTAACTTGTAATTGGTACTTTCAGCGCAATGATCAAATATTAACAATGAGATATAAGCTCATTAGTGGATCAGTTGTCCTTCTGAGTGTTATAGCTCACTTTGAATTGCCCAAAGTGTGCAAGAAGTGATATCAGTGTCAAATCCAAATTCATACAGCAAGAACAATTTCTACGGCTTCTTTCCAAAAAAATTGGGTTCATATAACCAAAGCAATCCAGGTATAATTAGAATCAAATAACTTTAAATCCTACTAATCTAATAGTAATAGTGGCTATGATACCACTTGTTGGAATTTTAGGGGATCCTTATAAAATACCAATAATCACCAAAAACATATTATGTTAGACTATTATGAAGAGTTTTAGGAATACTTGGATCCATAATGATTAATCAAACAGAACATGGAATTTGAATTTGGATCTATGTGATCTTCTTAGAATCTGTTACGGAAAGGATAATAGGCTAACAACCTAACCGGTAGCTTCATGGTTCTTCCTCAACCAGAACTTTTTTATTCCTTAATAGGACCTTTGTAACTCTTCAGATGGGGAGAAGAGAGAAACTATATGTGATGACTTGGTATATTGGAAACCATAGTCTTCTTATAGTGTTAACCTAATAAAGTTTTCATTATCTTCTAATGGGTCAACACTGACATCTACTCATTTAAGTCTATATTATCGATTGTCTAACGAACTCACTTAATTTGATCAGATAAAATAAAACCATTAATGATAAATAGCTGATATAATTATCTTATAATATTATAGCCCACATTAATTATTGGAATAAAAAATTCCTACATAATAAAGATGGCCTATGGTTATATCCTTTTTGGGAGGTGGAAATATGACACTTGTGTTATAAGTAGTGTGGAGTACAAGGTGTGTTCCCTAGATCCATTAGGCAGCATTATTTGCAACATGTTCCTATTAATGAGAGGAAAAAGCAAGTGATAAATGGATTTGTATGTGGATTGCTATTGTATGGTCATTATGGAAAGCTAGAAATAATTGCATCTTTATGGACTCTCTGGTTTGATAAACAAAGTCTCATCCATGAAGCTATCTTTCACATCTGGAATTGGTTTAAAAATCTGGACATAATTTGATTATTCATATGTGATCAATGGTACCTATGTCCTCAAAATTGTACCAGAAATTAAAACAAGGATTAATTATTTTTTTAGTTCTTATAATTTGAAAGTGATTTTTTTAGTTCCTATAATTTATATTTTAATTTTCTTTTAGTCCCTCACATTTATATTTTAATTCTTCTTTAGTCTCTGTAATTTAAAAGTAGTTTTTTTAGTCCTTATAATTTGTCTTTTAATTCTCTTTTAGTTTTTATAGTTTGAAAGTGATCTTTTTAGTTTCTATATTTTATATTTTAATTTCCTTTTAGTCCTTACCATCAAAATATCAAAATATGAGTAATATTATCAATTACAATTAACTACAAAAATATTAGCAAGTAATTTGTAACTAATTTATCTCAGGATAATTTATAATAAAAAATAATTATAATTTGTAAATAATTTTTTTTATATTTTTTTAATTATAATAAAGATTAAAAAATAATTAAAATACAAAGAACTAAAATAATTACTTTTAAACTATAAAGAATAAAAAAGAATTTAAATACAAACTATAAAAACACTAAAATAATTACTTTTAAACTATAAAATCTAAAACAGAATTAAAATATAATCTATAAAAATTAAAAAATTACTTCCAAACTATGATTAAAAAAAATCAAATGAGTAAGAACAACTGTAAGTGATGATGTGTCCTAAGGCTGCACTGGCGTTGTGTCAAAATTGAAGTGTATGCAGCTTTTTGTAATTTCTCTAGTCTAATTTTTGTAATACTGATAGATGACTATTTACATACGCACTTGCGTGGGCTTACCAGTGTCATTGGCTACTGGGTAGGAGTTTATGTGACAATGGTTAAAAGGTATTATTATCTAATTATTGGATTCTAATACTTATTAACCTGTGTTGACATTTTTCTGTAATTTTTTAATGTAATTTTCACTGGTACCATTTTATAAGAATTCTTCTTCGCTGATTTAAAAAAAAAAAAAAAAAAACCGTGAACCACAATATTTAAGCACAAACCTGCATCCTTTTCTTTAACTTAAATGCTAAATTCTTCTAGAGGGAGTCTAAGTAACTATCATTTCTAGCTACCACGTCCTAACTATCACTAGCTAATAGTGACCTCTCAAAAGGAGAAAGGAATCAATGCGATGCTGCTCCGGAACTTTAAACTTATGTGAATCAATGCCTCATCTTTAAGAAATTTATGTAACACATTTAATTTTGATAAACAAACATATAAAAACAAAGAAAAATGACAATAATCAGTGTCCTTAAAACATTAATTAAGAAATTAAAAGAAAAAATATTTTTATTTAAAAACTAAAATATGTTTTTCATTTTTATAAAATAAATGAGAAGAAAATAAAATAAAACAAATGAAAAGAAAATATAAAGTCTCAAACTAAATAAAAGAACAACATTATCAATATAATTTTAAAATATGACAAATTATGGGTTAATAATGTAATATAAAATATAATAAGTACAAAGAAAAATAATTTTAAAGAGGAGAAGTTTTAAATAGTCTAAATTAAAGCACACAAACATTATCTTTAGAGAAAAAATGCTCACATGTTGACTCCGATTGTGTGTACCGAAAGGATTCCCTAACCTTCTGAACATCAATATTCTTTTCTCTCAAAAAAAAAAATTAGAAGAACAGGAAAAGAAATTTAGAGGGAAAATGCAAAAAAAAAAAATCTACTTTGTTAGCTAAAGGAGAGAAATCTATATAGGCATAGAACCCCATAAAGTTATCAGACTCACGATTCTACATAAAATCGTGGAGGCTTTGTAAACTCGACTCATAAAATAGAATCATAAACTTGTAAAAATTTACTCAATTAAAAAAATATATTAAGATTCCTATATATAAAATCATAAGTAAATATTTCAATCCTAAAATAAATAAAAATAACAAACTTTAACAATAATTAACAAAAAAATATAATAAGTTATAGACATTAATAAAGTAAGGTAAAGTTGCACAATGAATTAAAGCCAAGTTAACTTGCTCTATTTAACTTATGACAGAATTTTTGTTCTAGTGTCCTACTAAGGAATATATACGAGAAATGATTGCTCTATTAAATGTATGCACATTATTAGAATGTTGGAACATCGGAAGCACTAATGTTGTGTGTGTATAATCCTCTTGTATATTGCATGTAACCTGATAGACATGGTTATCCAACTCGGGTTTTAAATCGTAGAATCGTACGATTTTATGATTCTACTAAGTCTTAGCAAGTTAAATCGGGAGCAGAATTAAAAATGGAGTAGACTCGTTCGAGTTAGCGCAGACTTGGGGGAGTTTGGGTAGACTCACGAGTCTACCCCCGAGTTTGTGGGTTTACTAAAATCCCAAAACGACGTCGTTTTATTTGGTCGCGCTTCATTTTCTCTATTTGACTTGTTCGAGTTCTGCAACTGCTTATTTCATTTGTGCTTCTTGGCTTCTTGCTGCGACGGTGGGGTGCGACGGTGAAGGGACAAGTGTGCAACCGTGGGGTGCAACGGTGAAGGGAGGTGTTCGGTGTCAGAGTGCGAGACTACGACACGGTGAAGTGTTTTTCAGTTTTTTCCCTTTTTTTGATTTTTGTTAAATGTTTTTCCCTTTTCACTGATGAAGTCTGCAGCTGCTTATTTTGTCAAGTGTTTTCCCCTTTTCACAGTGATGGACCCATTGAAAAGGAGTTGATTCCCAAGCTCACTATTGTGAGGAGAAATTTATCCTCCAAGGTGGGGGTAGCGATACCAGATATTAATGTAAGGTCTTCTTTTCTCAAATTATACATTTTTTGGAATGTAGTTAATTTTTACTTGTATATACCTTTCTGATTAAAATGTTAAATATAGGTTCGGCCTGTCATTGCCTCTACCATATTACTAAGGGGGGTTGGAGGAATTCTATTTGTGTGACAGTACATTTGTATCTTATCTTCTAGTAAGGCTTGCTCTCTTAGCTTTGAAGCGAATTGAAGTTGTCATTCTTAAATTTATGATGACGGGATGATATTATCTCAGATATATGAGGTCTGAGAGAGCCTCCTAAAGCATAATGGAAGAGGGGAAATGTTTTCATAAAATTTTCATTCATACCTTTCCACTAGGGAAAATACTGAATATAAAGCAACAATCCAAATCTAGTGCTAGATACTACAGCTCAGCAATCATAACAGAATGCTGATTCACACAGTTTCTAGAAGCAAAAGGAAGTACAGAATGAAAGAAATAGAAACGGCAATTTATTCTCATTTGTAAGTGATATAGTCTTGATACTTGTTTGGTAGCTGAATAGTACGCTTGGGCCTTGTAGTAGGCTGCTCTAACGAGCTGGAAGTGTCTGGATTAGCAGCATCAATGTTACTATCAGCACCTCTAGTATCCACAGCTGTATCAATTTACTTTTTCGGTTTTGATCTTTGTTTTGGTACTAAAGAATTATAACCTTGATTTCTGTTTTTTTTTTCTTTTTCTAGCTCTTGTATATGGGGCTTTCTACTCCAATTCTGTATGATTTCTACAACTATAGATCTAATATCCCTGAATATTATTTATTGTTGAATGATTTCGTTCAGGTATGTGCAAACTATTTTTATGTGTTTCTATCTCATGATTTTATAATTATTAGTGAAGTACTCGATATGTGAGATTAGAAAAAGATATGTGTATTTGTTTCTATATGATGATCTTATAATTAGTAAAGAATTATAGCACTTTGCCATGCATTGCTATTTTTTTATAGAGATGAAGTACTCGATTATTAGAAGGCAAATCAGGAAGAAGATCCCCAAAGTAAAGACAATATAGAGATTAGAAAAAGATGTGCATTTGTTTTCAGTGAAAAGGTTATTAAATTTCTTTGTTTTAGTATTATGGAATAATTGCTTAAACCTTTATGCTCTGATGATTTTGTATGTTGGCACATAATTTGATTATGAATATGCTTAAGCATTCTCATACCATTGTGTTGTACTTGCACTAAGAATTTGATTATTTTCATTTATTTTAGGATTAAAATATTTACTTATGATTTTATATATAAAAATATTAATATATATTTTTTATTTGAGTAAATTCTTATGAGTTTACGATTCAATTTTACAAGTCGAGTTTATAGAGCTGTTACGAGTCTATGTAAAATCGCGAATCGGATAACCTTGCTAATAGATCCTTCTTATGGTTATTAGAAAAAGAAAATTCAAATATCCAGATATTGTTTGTGAATCGATGCCAAGGAGTTTCCAGCATAATATATACTCATCATGGGTGAACAACACAACCACAAAACTTACACATGCAAATGCTTATACGTGCATAAACCTTGCACCATTAAATGTAATGATGGCTCATTTAACAAAAACTGTAAAGGTCCAAATGGCTTAAATGAAAATATTCTTTCAAAAACTATTAAATCCTCCAAGGTACACAGGGCTTTAGGGAACAAGAAAACCATTAAAAATACAAAGAACCACCAAGTCAAAATACTCATTGAAAAAGAGAGAAATTTGGTAATAGAATTTTTAAAAAAAATCAAACGTAGGAAAGCCCACTAGAGAACTACACGAACAACTACATGATTTGGTCGAATAATCAGAATATCAGTGCATCAATATCTAAGGTCAACAAAGACCAGTGCATCATCTAAAGGATTAATCACATAAACTGAAGTGCATAACACAAAACTCAACTACTCATCTAAATTCAAAATAGAAGTACTGACGTGAGAAATCCTGCATATTACTGACTCATTCTGTAATATACTATCAAGTACCATCGAGTGTAGGAATATAATCAGCACGAGAATTCATGAATTTACCAAATACACGTAGTCCAATTTGGATAACAAACAAGGGAAAATGAGAAATTACAACTAATATACCCCAATATCAATTGGCTTAACCACAGATAAATCGGGATGACTCATGATGGAGAAGAGGTGAAACGTGATGACTCATGATGATGATGAAAATGGACATTCTAAATGAGGGAAAATGGACATTCTTCAACATGATGACTAACTCAAAATATGAAACTCAAGTAAATATACCATTATTGAGTTAATCTAAATAAAATGATACTCAATTTGATTTTGTCATGACCTAAATAACAAACCAATTATGTTTATTAAACAATTATACTTATTATTATATTTGTTCTAACCTAGGCTTGTTTTCTTATTTTTTTAAGTATTTATTATAATATTATATTTTCAAACAATTAAAAAAAGAGGAAAGATAAAAATTAAATTATAATTTCGATAAATAGTCATTGTTGATTTTAAATGTATAAAATACTAACAAATTCATCCTTAAATATGCCACATAAAAATGCATTTTTTTTTCTATTTTCTGAATTAAAATTTAAAATTTTATCTTTCATAAATAAATTTATCTAACACTTTAGACATTCATACACAAAAATTATTATTTACCCTATTTGACTAATTTGGCGTAAATTTATCTTAAACAAATTGTTGTAGATTTTAACACGTCACAATATAATTTCTTAGCACGAGTTAAAAAAAATCAATTGATACTGACATGATATGTAGGTCTTTATCACTTTATTTTTATAATTCACAGCTTTTGGACTGTCGCATTGGCTATTGAGGCAATAATAACATCCCGTGACACGCGTGTAATCAATACATTAAAGGCAGTGTCATTATTTTACCAACTAGAGAACCTTATTATAGAATTTAATGCAGTTGATTGATTAAGCATAATACATAAATTACTATAAATTATTTGTCTTTAATTTTCAGGATAAAAAAAATTACTAGTGAGAATTTTCAAAAATTTGGCAAGAATCTCACATTTTCATACACTAATTTAAATCTTCTCATTTTTTTTTCTTTCGGCTCTACTAAACAGTACATTAAAAAGGTTTCCACTTAATTTATTTAGACTGTCATATAGACACTTCAACCTAATTCAATAAGCATCACAGTTAAATCTATCGTAATACTTTTTTAACTTAAAATGACTGATATTTAAAGTTTTTCACGTAGATTAAAAAAGCAAAAATTCCAAGAAAATAGTTATTAGGAAACAATTTTACTAAAATATCCTTATTCTCTTAATTTTAATAAATATATTATTAAATCAATCAAGACAATTGTATTTATTAAAGGATAAAATTGAAATGCATGTATAAATATCTCATTGAATAATAAGAAAATCAGTCAACTTGAATTTTTGAATTTTTTCAAAGACTAAAAACTACAATCATTTTTTGACAGTAAACGGTTAAAATGCAACTACTTAAAACCCACAAAACCTTATAAAATAAAACTGACATAAACTCTTGTTAAATAAAACTAACACAAGTTTCCTCCTTATGCAAAAATATGGAAGAGGGTCATTATTCCTTACCCTTATATATGCAAGGAGACAATCACCAAGAAACAACTTTACCATTGCATCGGGACTTGCCCTCAAAGTATTATTAAGTCGTTTATCCATACTTAGCATGACAAACAAGTCAGTCCTTGATGCTGAAAGTATATTTCTGATTTCAATTTCTTAACCAAAATTTCAATAACATTTAGAAACGTGACAAAATTACAGAGGAAAAAAATAATAGCAATAATATTTTGAAATATGGAACCTAAACAAGCCAACAAAAACAAAAAAATACTAGCATCAACCAACTAAGAGGCAATAATAAGATGATGCTCTTGTGAAGCTAAACGTACTGTGTCTTGAAACATTATTCGTGGCCACCTCCATTCTTCTAGTTTACACTTTCCTAACCTGGATATTGTGCGTGGATTGGAACCTCCATATGGGTTGCCTACCACTTTGTACAAGTGCTACTTCTTCTCCTTCCTTCACCATTCCTTGCTTCTGTGCACGAAAACCATGCAAATATCATCATAAAGAAACAATAAAACAATTGCACAAGCCCTGGTTTAAGCAGTCACTTAAGGTGAGAGTAGTATTTTTGAGGCAGAAGTATGTTCCATAAGTTAATGAATTTCATTTTATAGCCACATGTAAACAATCATATCGTATATCAAAACTATATTTGATCTAAGTTTGACAAAAGGCAAATCATTTAAAAGGATTTTTTTCCTTTGATTGGGAAATGCCTTTTAAAAAGGAATTGCAGAGCCAATTGTCCCTACTCATTAGTGGCATAGCACAAAAACATGCTTGTTAAAATCAAGGTCAGTTAGTAGAAACAGTAGATATTTTCGTAGGGAAGTACAACACGAAGCATTGGCATATGCCATACACCAGTGGCAAGAATTTCACATGATGTAAAGTACTGCATGCATGAATAGACTCAAACACATAAATCTTGAATGTAAAAACTAAAAACTACCCTAGTGGGAAACCATATGGAGATTTTAAAATCAGTTCAAACTACCATTTATCATGTTACATAGTAGAAGTAATTTGAATCCAAAACAACTAAAGTTTGTGTTTGGAATATAATTGAGTCATGTTCAATGCCAATCCACCGGAAGAAAGGCTTGGCATTGAATATGCATTGAAAGTATGAATCACAGAAAATAAACACAACACTGTAAATCAGTGTACACATCCTCCAAAGATTACCTGCAGCAAATTCAAGGCTCTTCTGAAAGTTGCCTCAGAATCGTCACAGAATTCCATGTATATTGGACAGACTCCTTGATACAAAGCCAGCCTCTGTTGTACCCTCTTCCTGCATGACCAGCAAAACTAGGTTAGATAATCAATCTGTCCATGCTTTCAAGCAGATACATGCAAAGTGATTCTCATTTTTTGAGATGCATACGCCATTGAAACAAAAGAAATCAACTCATGGGTAACTGTTGCATCTAACAGCTTCTCAAAAATGGAACAGTAGTGATTCATTTAAAGAAGCTGATTCATCAAATTTATTATCTGCAAATCCTAGAGGACTCTGAAAATCAGAACATTTCATAAGGTGACCAAACATGAAGTTTTGTATGCTACAGTGTGCAGACATTCAACTAAGAAATTGAAAAATCTTAGTTAACTTTTGAACAAATGTCAAACAAGGGAAAAAAATCAAAATATCCATACAAGTTTCTTTAAAAAAATATATAAGTCATTTTATCGATAAGGGGACAAAAAGAACTCACTCATCTGTAAAAGCAAATATGGTGCCCGAAGGACGATAATGGCTCAGAAGGACAGCCATGAAACCCGTTCTAGTGAAGACAACAGTTGAGGTTCCAAGAGTGTTAGACATCATGGTTGCATGGTATGCAAACATCTCACTCATGTGGTTCTACATTGAATCCAAAAAAATAAAATACAAATTTCAGATCTAACAATTAAATGAGGAAGTGCAAAGGGTTAAATAAAAAGTCAACATGGCAACAAATAGAGTGACTTAAACCTTCAACACTGGACCAATATTAGGTGGCATTTGACCACCTGGTATAGTAGCTTCAGTCCGTAATGCTACTGTGTGCATTACTTTCACAGCTTTTAGTGGGAACCTGCAGTAAAATAAAATTATTTTTGGCTCGATAATAAAAACAAAACAATTCCATTATTTTCACAGTATCAACCCATACCCCTGCTTCTGTATAAACCTAAGAAACATTACAATTCAAAGCCCAGATTTGCCAAAAAGTCATATACATGCTACTAGTAAAATAAAGTGACTGAATAATTGGACACTATAGGGGAAGGAAAACTATTTACTTACTTTCCATGAGCTGTTTCTCCAGACAACATTATTCCATCAGAACCTTCTCGAACAGCAATTGCTATATCCGATACCTCTGCTCTGGTTGGAGTTGGGTGAACAATCATGCTTTCTAGCATATTTGTTGCCACAATAACAGCCTTTCCCATGCTACGACACAAATTGATTATCTCTTCCTACAATAACAAGCATTACGATGTTAAGATGAGCTCAAAATGACATCCTTCCAGTGGCATAAATGATACCAATTGATAATTATCTTTACTATGGATTTAAGAGGTAAAGGAGTTTACCTGCAAAAGTGGAACCTCTTCAATAGGGAGCTCAGCGCCAAGATCTCCTCTGGCAACCATAGCCTAAACAAAAGGGTAAAAATAGACAGGTCACTATAAGCAATCGGTACAGAAATACTCTACAAACTTTATGACTCATAACCACAAGCAAAATACATGCAACAGTAAAGCATAAAGAAATAATGCAAGGATTAGATTAGCACCCCATCAGACGCAGTGATAATTGAATGCAAATTTGGTATAGAGTCTGCACTTTCGATTTTTACGATGACATGTATATCAGCACCACAGCCTGCAGTACCAAATGGAAAATTTATCATATTTATAATCAATATATGCAGCAAACTAATTGGATAAATGTTAAAAAGTATTTTTAAAATATTTTAGATATTTACTCTTCAAATAATTCTTCAGCTCATGAACAACTTCAGCATCCTTAACAAAGGAAACAGCATAAAAGTCAACTTTGTTATCCACTCCAAACTTGATATCATCCCAATCCTTCTCTGCAACAAATTAATGTGAATATTATGTCCATAGGAAGCCACCATAACATCAATCCTGAGCAACTACCCTCCCACACAACTAGAGGCACACAAAGAAATAGACACCAGAGCATCGTCAAGATTGGGATCAATAATCTGAATTCTGACCAGTGATTGAAGGCAGAGTTGCACTTTTTCCTCTAACGTTCAAATGTCGCCTTGACTTGAGCTCTCCTCCATCAACAACTTCACATTTCACAGAATCCTTTGTCTTAGACTTAACAACCATTGACATCATACCACCTACATCACATCAAAGAGTAAGCATCATTACCTTTTCACTCAAAAGTTCAAACCTTTTTTTAATAACAAAAGACAAGTGGATATATTGTACAACTATAAAGAGTGTTAAATAAAGGGTCTGACCCTTTTCTGGACCCCACATGGTGGGAACTTTATAGTAATAGCACTAGGTTTCCCTTATATAAGTGTCAAGTAAGTTTTTGCTATGTTATATATTCTATCTAGCCGATCACATTCTTAGGAAGAACATCAGGATTACATATCTCAACAGTTTAGTTAATTTCATATGTAGATTGAAACTTATGCAACAGAGCTAAACAGCATCCCATTATCTTGCACAAACAAAGATGGAAGGCAAGATAACAGGGTCCTAACATGTTTGTGGGCAAACTTAATGACAGTATACAATAGATTACAACACTTGTGTACAAACAAATGCTTTTTCCATTAACCCTGAACATGTTTCTTAGATCAAAAAAGCTACCAATGTATCTCAAAAAGAATTGATAACATAATTTCACCAGAAGGTTGCACCAAGATGCCTATCCGTAAAAATGCATTAACTCTGTTATGACTTTGAGATTTCTTCCGCATTGCAAGGAAAACTCCTCAATGAAATTTAATAAATATTCATAAATTACACTTATGTTGGAGAGCTAATTTATCAATCCATTAGCATAACAAAAAAGTTTATGGAGTTTGAACATTTAGTTGATCAGTTGATAACCATACCATCGACAAGAAGCATGTCCCCCACTTCCACATCATTGACAAAATCATCGTAGTTCACACTAACACAATCAGCAGTTCCAACACCTCTCTGAATAGTAAAAGTGAATTCCTGACCAGGCATTAATGTAATTGGTTGTGGCAAATCCCCACTCCTAACTTCAGGACCCTAAGAAAGTAGAAAAATAAATATTAGATAACAGAATCAAATACTCAAGAATTGAAAAGAAAAATGTTTGGGAGGAATTGTGTGTATATGCCGCATATTTGATCTTGTGTATGTTCATATTAGCTTTTTTTTGTTTGAAACAGCTTATAACCAAAAGAAAAACAATTATTGTCAAATTTAATTAAATCAGACATGCACTCTTATTTATAGCTTGAATACAATCAATCAATCAATTGAGAGAAAAAGGGGCATGCTGGAAGCTGACGGCCATTAAAGTATAATCACTAGCTAGTCAATTTGATTGCAGTTGACCAAGAGCTAACATTATAAGCACGGGAGCTAAGGACTGCCCTTGATCCTTTAACAGTATAATACTTTCGGCTGATTAGCTTTGGGGGCTCTGGTATAAGTAAAGATGTTAACTTTCAATGGCAATGTGCAACTATGCAATTATTTGGAACATTTGATTGAAGCATAACACATTTTTATCTAAGTTTTAATTGACCAGAAGTTAATTTTGGATCATAGTCAACGGCACAACCCAATGGATGTAGGTGGGTTTTAGTGAGGTTGAAACAAGGCTCAATGCAGAATGGCGGCCACTATTACATCCCACCATGGTGGTGGCACTCAATACCACAACAGTGTAGTGCTCTGGTACATGCATTCAGGAGAGGCTCTATGTTTGCTATGCTTCTATAGCAGCTATTATGCTTGCATTGACAACCTTGTTTGGGAATAGATAAGGTAATTGCTCATTGGCTTGTTTGAGGTGAAGCCATTGTATCTTTAAAGGGGTTCCTCACCAGATATTCAGAGGACTGGACAGCCTTGCTCTATTGATGTTTCCTCTTTCTTAGCAGTTTTATTTTCCATTTTTGAGCAGAGAATCCCTTATGCCTCAATGAATGGCTAGTACTTTTATTACCTACACCTTAATAAATTTCTTCTTTAATCAAAATTCAAAACATATTCCTAACGCAGTTATCCATCCGAGATATTGAAGCATTCTGGATTTGAGGCCAATCCCAAAAGTTCTATAGTGGGATAGTAGATAGCAGGATGGCCGTCATTTCAAAGACTACAGTTACAAGCTAAATAATTTATACTACACATATATACATCTGTGTCTGGACGAAGCACACCCAAAGGTCCTTCTTTAGCCATATTTCTAGCATATTCCATTGTTCTCTGGCTAGCCCATGACTCCTAGCCAGCTTGTGATCTCTGCAGTTCTCTATTCTGTTTTGTTCCCATTTCTCTTAGATCTCAGTTACTGTTGCATCCCTATGTTCTTTCTGTTTCATTAGGTCCTTTGTGGAAGCAGATTACACATTCTGAAACAGATCTTTCAAGTTTTGTCTTTCTCTGATGCGAGTTCTCTTCTGCTATCTATTGTTTTTTTAAATGTCCAACGAAGTTGATAGGGCTGTTAGCTTTTTAAACGAGCTTCAACATAAGATTATTCAGCAACAAGGATCCGACAGGTGGGAGTGGACGGGAGACCGAACAGGTCAATATTCAGCACACAATGCTTACAAAATGCTAATGGAGGAATCTGTAGGTGAAAGCTGGGAGGACTGTTTTGACAAACTGTGGAGTGTAAAGGTTCCAACTAAAATAACAGTTTTTGCTTGGAGGTTAATTCTCGATAGGCTACCCACAAAAAAGAATTTACAGCGTCGACAAGTGCAGCTCACAGAAACTTCATGCCCGTTTTGCAGAAACAGCGAGGAGGATTCAGCCCACTTATTTCTTCACTGTGATAGAATCCAGCCTATTTGGTGGGAAACTATCTCATGGCTGAATTCAAAAGGTGCTGTCCCCTTCACCCCAAAACAGCATTTCCTCCAACACATAGATGTTCAGGCTGATGGTGTTAGGATGCAGAGATGGCAATGCTGGTGGTTGGCTCTAACTTGGTCCACATGGAAGCTTAGGAACAGCATAGTGTTCTCTAATGCAACCTTTAATGCTAACAAACTGTTTGAAGATGCAATATTCACTCTATGGACGTGGCTCAGGCACTTTGAGAAAGATTTTACTATCCATTTTAATCAATGGTCAAGTAGCATTAGACACAGCTTTTGCATCAGTAGAGGATAGATCTTTTTGACTAATAGATGTATATTTACTGTACCCATATACTGGTTCCCTCTCAGACCTGTTTTGTCTGAGTTTGGAACCATTGCTATGGTACCCATACTGCTGTAATATAGTACCTCTGGTACTTCTTTACATATCTATAAAATATTATCTTTGCTGATCAAAAAAAAAAAATGTCCAACTTGGTCATTTTTAAACTTCTGATTGTTTGTATATGAATCATATAAATTTTTAATCTTATGATTATAATTTTGTTGTAGTGGCCACCCTGCTTAGCATTTCCAAGGTTAAAGACATTTCTTAATCTTACAATTATCATTACGTGCCACTATCCAGGATTGATAGCTATGCTATT
Organism: Glycine soja; assembly: GCF_004193775.1. NCBI lineage: Eukaryota > Viridiplantae > Streptophyta > Magnoliopsida > Fabales > Fabaceae > Glycine > Glycine soja. Next base: position 29,450,865 of record NC_041010.1, read on the forward strand.
AAACATAGGGCCTAAATACAAATACATCACATTCTCAACTTCTCAGTGGTTAAAGAAAGAGAATAAATTGAAATTGTCACCCATCAAATTAGGAATACCTAGCTCTATAACACCATTAAATAGGATTTAGACAACAGAGAGTAACGACACAAGTTTCCAAATTAAATTATTACAATATGTAGCATGTGTCTAACCACTACCTCTTGGCCATTTAATTATGTTTCCAAGAACAGAAACGAAAGTGAAATAAATATCAATAACTGCCTATTGATATCATATTTTCCAGCTATTGAATCACTTAATAAGACACCAGCTTTTGTGGTTATAACATTTTATAACAAAAAAGAGCAACACTAAGTTGTGGCAGGAGTGGATAAAATATAACCTACATATAGACAGAGTCAATATCATAGCTAACAAAGCTTCTGCCACCTGGTTCCTTGGTAAACAGCAGAGAGGAACTATTATTACACAAAATACACCCTCACTTTCCTTGCATGCCCTCTCCTATAATAATCCACACTTCAACCTCAACACCACATTAAACTTATAAAACAAAAATATAATTAGAATCACTAACAAGGATCAAGGAACATTGTATCAATCAGTCATGCTACGTAGGAAATTCGTATTTTCATGTAGAAGCTTAGTTACAGGAGAGACTTAAAATATGAACCACTCATACCTGCCCGTATTAAATAATATAACCATCAATAAATCAAACTGTCATTCACCTAGAAAACTCACTCAACCCAATGAAGAGGAACACTAAACATCAGCAGTCACGATCATCATGCAGGGTGCAACAACAGAATGTTAAATCATTGCAGCACCCTCCAAGAATTGTCACATCTTGTATGTAGTATACCACATCTAAAAATATTGACCAGACTATCTTATCTGTAGGGAAGTACCAATCAAATCAAGGTTTTAAAAAATAGTTTGTGACTGCGATTTCGGCCACAACATCAAGGTTTTTAGGGCCAACACAACCGCAATTGTGGTTGCATCAGTTGCATTTGTCCATAATTTTCCGCAGTATCAAAGATCGCGTCAAAACACAACTGCGACTGTGACCGCAAATTAAAACCTTGAATCAAAGCATTTAAAAGTAAAAAATTTGACTTAGCAAGTACCCCTTCTGCTTGCCATTTTTAAAGAAAAATCCAAACATTATTCATACAATAATAGTAATTTGACCAATTCCATCAACAGCAGCATTACCATTAAACCATTGTTGAGGAAACTATCGACCTTATGTCCAATACAAAATTGTTACAAAGCAAATATACAAGAGCAACACAGCCCTGTCCAAAAAAAAAAAAAACAAAACAAAAAGGAAAACAAGTTGTTTGAGCGAAGAACTAACCAACCTTTGTGTCAAGCATGATTGCAATCACATTGTCTCCATGAGAAGCATTATATTCCTTAACCAAGTCAATAACTTTCTGATGAGAAGCATGGTCTCCATGAGACATATTCAACCGAGCAACATTCATGCCAGCCTCAGCCAGCTTCCAAATCATTTCCCTCGTATTGGTAGAAGGTCCAATAGTACACACTATCTTCGTTTTGCGCCTAAACGTGGGCTTAGACCACATACCAACAGAGTTCTCACCAAATGGCTGCACCCCACGTAAATGTTGCAAATGCTCCTCAATCTAAACACCAAAACACAAAAAGGTTCACAAGAATTATCCCTTAAAAACTCAACCGATGCAAAAAGCACGAACCTTTGGATCATCTTCGGGTGACACGGGGATGACTTCAGAAGGGGCTGATTTCCTTGCACTGATCTGAAGGCCTCTGAGGCTGAGTTTGGAGCGTTTGTTGTTGTTCCCTACAAAAGGAAACACCTTGGAAGCAAAAGATGGAGGCTTTAACAGGTTTTGGGCTCTGTCACGTGCAGATCCAGAAGTGGGGCACAAAGGGGTGCTTTGAATGGATCGTGAGGCAGCTACCTGAGCCATCGTTGGAAAGAGAGAGAAGTGGGGTGGAAGAGGAAGAAGAGTGTGAGGCGTATATGAAGAAGGTGAGGGGAGAAAATGGAAGTTGGAAAAATCGCCGCTAAATTTGGCGGAGGTTCTGAGAAGGAGACCTCGTTCGTATCGAAACACAACGTGTTTGTTGGAAGACTGTGTTTGAAGTTTGAACTTTGTTCTACGTGTTTGTTTGTTATTGGAATTATATTGAAATGGACTGTACTTTTCTTTTTTTTTTTTTAGGTAAACATGGACTTTATTTTTTTTTAAATTAAAATATTTTTCCCGTCAATTTAATTTATGGTTTATTTTTATTTTTGTTCATGAAAAAATATATTTTAATTCTTCTAAAATATATTTTTTTTGTTTTCATTTTTAAAGCATTTTTTATCGTTCAAAATATTTTTTTCATAGTTCAAAATACTATCTAAAATATTTTAAGGAAAAAAATTAAACATATTTTATAATAATGAAAGAAAAAAATTACAGAAACAAAAATAGAAAATAGTAAATTGGAAGGATGAAAAAAATATTTAAACATTTATGAAAACTTGCTCATAAACATTCCTTCTTTCACATATTTTATTGGTTGAAATTTAATAAAAAAATATAAAGTATTTGAACTTTGGGGTTGATTTTAACTTTTTCTTCTCTCAAACGTGGTTTTACCCTGATTTGTTCTATTAAGATCTTGTTTTACATTATTTTATACAATTTGTTAGACATCTGTTAAGATCTTGTTGAAACTGAGTTGAATGTATTTGAGTTAAATTTGAATTGAAATTATTTCTTGATTCTGTTAAAATCTTTTCTACTCTTTTAAGATTCAAATGGAAAAGTTATTTTTCTTTACAAAAGTGCAGTTTGCAAAATTTATTATTATGTTCTTATTCAGTTGCTTATGAATTTGTGTTGTTGATTAAAAATTTTGGTGAATAAATTAGCAAAGAATACCTTATCTTATTACTTGAATTTCATATGTTGTACAGTTTTTTTAATACTTTTTAATTATTTTATCTTGTTTAATTAATTTAAATTTTTTTATATTTCATGGTTTTATAATGAAACGCAATAAAATAGAATCTATTTTTAACTTATTCATTAGGATTATTAAATTTTAAAAATATAAATAATAAGGTTTAATTGTAACTTTTTTCGAATTACTTTAGGATTAACTTGATCCTTCCTTATAATAAAATGGTTTTTTAATCTCTTTTCAAAAATTAAAAATAAGTGAAATAGAAAACAATCTGAATTTAAGAATATGAATAGGCTTAATAATTTTACAAGTGAGTAGGATGATTATTCCTAGTTTCACACTTAGGGTAACAATTTTTATAATGGACGTCAAACGGTGCGAACACTTTTCTTATTCATAATTGTCTCTAATTTTTAGGATTTTTTTATACTTTTCTCTTAATAAACTATGATAGTGACTTCTCTTTTTCTAATTCTTTTCTGTCATCTCATTGTGATCATGACCTTGTCTACAACATTGATTCTTTAGGAATAAAATATTATTATTTTATCAATTTAGAAAAAATGTTAATTAATAATGCAAAAATTGATAACCGAATAATTTTAAGATCATATAAATCATAGGTTTTATATTATTTTCATTAATGATCAAATTAATCAACAAATTCTTTTATAAAGTGTAATCATTATAGGAATATATTTATTATGACTTAAATATATTTTTAGTTTTTGTAATTTAATATTTGTTTACATTGATAACTGTTTTTAATCCTAGTAAATTTTGTTTATTTTTTTTAGTTCTTAAGACACTTTAAATAACACTTTGAATAAATAAAAATATGTTATCCAAATATAATTTTGCAAAGACAAAAAATATTATTAAATTATAAGGACTAAAAATTTATTTAAACCTTTTATTCAAATATAATTTTTAAGGAGTAAATAGTATATGTATGGACAATGCAGGTAAAGATAGTATATTAAGGTATATAAGTAAAATACATATTTTAAAATAATAAATTAAATATAATACTTCCTCCGAACTTAAATATAAGTAATAAAAAAATAATTTTAGACTTAAATATAAGTAAATATTAACCAACTTTTATCACATTTAATGATAGTATTCATGTCCTTTATTTAATAGAATTTTATTTTTTTTGAATCATTTATTCTTATTCTACAAGCACTACTATGAAGAATATTTTAGGAAGATTTTTTGAATTAAATGTTATTAATTGAATTCCTTAATACATGTGCGGGTAAAATTTACTTATATTTAGGTCCGAAGTAGTATATGTTTATGCGTAAAATAAAATCAAACACAAATGTGGACAGTATTCTCCAAGACCTATGAAAAAAGAATATATTAAAACTAATTAACTTATAATTATATATTATAGATTAAAAAAAACATAAATAGATAGGATATTTGACCTCATCATTAGAATCAACTTCTCCATATATTTTGCAAACGCTTATCTCCCAAGTCTATATATTGTTTCAGTCTACTAATACAAATAGAAACTAGAACATGAAAAGAAGGCTAATGATTAAACAATCTAAAACAATAATTAAAACTACCAATAGAAGCACCGCTAAAAAATCATGATTTAGCGACCGAAGAATTATGTACCTAAATTGTTAAATTCGGCCCCTATTAGTGTTAGTAATCGAAATAGCGACCTATGTAATCACGTCGCAAAAACCCAAGTCCCTAAGTTCATTGTCACCGAATTTATTTTTGGCTGCTATTTAGCGACCGAAATAGTGATGCACTGGAATATTAATTTCGGTGGTTGAGTATTTGATTGTTATTTTCCTTGGGACCAGTTCTATAATCGAACTTGTCCGTTACTAATTCGGTCGCTATTATGTAATTAAATTTTATATTTAAAATAAAATTGAAAAATATTCGGTCGCTATTTCAGTCGCTATAATATAATTAAAGTTAAATATAAAATAAATTCGGAAGGTGTTCGATAGCTATTTCGGTTGCTATTGAATAATCAATTTTAATATATAATTTAAAAAATTACCTTCGGTCGCGAATTTAGTGGCTAAATTTGCAATTAAATATATTTCAGTCGCTAGTATATAATTTATTTCAAAATTCATTGTATTTCGGTTGCTAATTCGGTTGCTATTTAATATTAAATTTTTTAATTTATGTTTTGTTTTTCCAGTTACATTTTGACCTGCTTAATAATTATCGACTGTAAACATAAATTTTAATTAAATTGTATAATCAAAATTATAAACAAAAGTGGACATTCATAATGAGTAAATATATCTAATAACAAAGTTCTATTTTAAAGATTGATAAAGTGCAAATTCAAAGTTTTCAAAGTTTAATCAAATGCAACGTAAAAGTTTAATAAAGTTCAAATTCATAACTAATGTGGCCTAATCAAAGTAAAGTAAACAATAATCAAGAGTCAATGATCATTTCCCATGTCATGAGGACGATCAACCTGAGCATCATTAACATGGTGTTCTGTTCCATATGCTATGGTAGGTGATAGACTAGGAGCTGGTATGATAGACTGAATATGTAAGTGTTGTAGTATACGCTGCATTTGCTCATTTTGTTGACGAATTTGCTCATTTTGTTGTTGCATCTGTTGTCGCATCTCCTGACTTTGGTGGTCATGATTCTCCATCATCTACAACATCATTTCCTCAAGTGTCTTCTCCTTATTTGTCTTTGCCAAAAGCTCAACATTCAATTTATTAATTGTCTCACGCATTTCCTCTATTTGGTCTTCCACAGGAGCAATAGAAGTAGATGGAGCTGATTTTGAGCAACTAAACCTTTTGCTTAAAGTACCTAGGCGGTACACGTTCCCCTTGTAATTTGGACCTCCAACAACATTCAAATATATTTCATTATCATTAACAGAAGTAGCAGTGTTAGGGGAATCCTGTGTAGATGTGCCTTTCTCTGTCGAACGTTGTAAGATTTCATCTCGACGATGTTGATATTTCTCCTTCAATATAAAGTGAGGTATGAAGATAAATTTTTAAATGTGTAGACATATAAGGATTAATATTCATGAAAATCATCACTAATACAGGATAAAAATTGACTTTAATCTACTATAGTAGGCTTCAAAGTTTATACTTTCCAATCACCAACATTTAACACTAACTAAAGAAAAGCAAATCAAGAGGTGTAAATAGGTTCAAGAGATATTCATCAAAGATAAGAGTTCATTTATAATAACAACCACTATATATGAAATAAAGTGATAAAATTAGAAGAAACAACTTACAGCAAATTCGCAGAACTTGTCATTGACTCATTCTCTTGACTTCAATTTCTTAGTTTTCTCCATCACCTCCCAAGCAGTTGGTGGTCTTTGAAATTCCTTTGACTACATAAATTTAAGAAGTTAAAATTGTAAAACATTTAATTAATTACATTGAATTGAAAATCAATGAGGTGTGTGTGTGTGTGTGTATATATATATATATATATATATATATATATATATATATATATATATATATATATATATATATATATATATATATAGTAAAATTACCAGCTTTTCAAAGAGAGTTACAGTAGATATGGAACCACCACAGTATGCTGAGGCTCCTTTATCAACAGATCGATTCGCCTTGACAGTGGAGCTCTTGTTTAGGAAATCTGTAGAACCCCAATGTTCGTCCAAGGCTACTCGAACATTAGTTGTTATCCACTTTCCTTTATCTTGACCATTTCTGTTCTTGTTCATTGCACTTTTTAAAATACGTGAACCTTTTGTCTCAAAAACAGCTCTAATGGCTTGCTCTTCTTGTGGGTGCCACCTATACTCTTTCTGCATAAAATATGAAACCAAAACTAAATTAGAAATGATACAAGAAACAATAAATTTTAAATTACACCATAATTCAAGTTACCTTAAACTCTCCAAACCACCTATCACGAAGGTCAACTGACACCTTCAACCAACTTGGAGCTGGTTCATCAAATTTTGCCCTAATGATATTTGATATGATATTAGAACACCCATATGTTGGTTGAAACCTATGTACAAAGACATTGTCAATACCACATTTAAAAAATATTTAAGAAAAATTATTAGTTAAATCAAATGCACTTACTCTCCTTTATATGCACGAATGAAAGGCCTTTCATCAACAATATGTTCACAATTTGGATCTGGTGGGTACTCAGGTGTAACAGAATCATCTGGTGTTGAAGGTGAAGCATCTCTAACAGGGGTAGTGGGAATTGACTCCCTTACAAAGGTAGGATTTGGTTGGTCTTGAGCTGTAGGAAGTGTATTTGGAGTCTATGCAACAACATGAACCATCGACTTTGAGGTTGATATGTGAATGGATGAAGGGGAAGGGTTGGTGGTAATTGAAACTCCCAAACTAAAACCACGTCTTGTACCACGATTAAATGTTCTACGACCACCACCTCTACCTCTATCTGCCATCTGCATGTTTGATTTTGTTACACATGTGTGTGTGTATGTGTGTGTGTATATATATATATATATATATATATATATATATATATATATATATATATATATATATAATGTTTAAGAACAAATAAATAAAAAATGAAGTACCGCAAGTAATACACTTTAGTAACCAAATAAATCCAACTTGTTAATGAAAACTCATAGAAACATGTTTTCTACACCAAAATAGGTCACTTATCTTCTCTTTCATATTCACTACAAGAATAAACGTAATAATTATTGCAAATCATAGTCATACAAATGTAAAACTACACACACACTGAACATATGGCATGCAATATATTTAAGAACAATAAATAAAAAGTGAAGTACCACAAGTAATACACTTTAGTAAACAAATAAATCCAACTTGTTTATGAAAGCTCACATAAAAATGTTTTCTACACCAAAATAGGTCACTTATCTTCTTTTTCGTATTCATTACAAGAGTAAAAAACATGCAATTAACTTTAATATATGAATTACCTAAGAAGTATCTGTATCATCAAAATCACTCTCAATGTCATTCTCACTTAATATGCATTCATCCTCGTCTGGTTCAACCAAGTCTAATTGTTTGAGTAAATCTGCATCTATCTTTTCTCCATCTCCATCAACATCTGCAAGAGACTCATTAATGACATCAGCGTCAACTTCCAACACTTGAAGCTCTATAAGCTCATCATCTTGGTATGAAGCCTCTTGCTCAGTTTCACTTACTATATTGTTAGTGATTCTACTACGAGCTTTTGTCTTCATTACGGTTAACCATCCACGATGTCCCTTGGGATATGTTGTGTAATAAACTTGTTCTACTTGTTGTGCAAATATGAATGAGTCATATGCTTTAGTATATCTTTTTGATTGCCTTACTTCAACAAGCTGATACTTTTTATCTACTCGTGTCCCTATATAAGGAGTATTATCAAACTAATCACACTTGAATAGAACTAACTTCATCAATGGGATGCCAGTATACTCCAATTGAATAATATCATACAACATTCCATAAAAATCAGATTCTAGTTGACCATCAGTTCCCCGTACGTGAACACCATAATTAGAAGAATTCATGCCTTCATTCCAACTAACTGTTTGAAATTTGTATCCATTTATAATGTAGATAGGCCATGATTCAAGTTTTCTCTTAGGTCCCCATGCCAAATTAACCAATCTTGAATCTTGAATATTATCTTTTGGATTTAGAACCTAAAAAATTTAACAATTAACATCATATATAACACTATATATTTGAATAATACATAAGGTGTTAACCTACATATTGCTTGAACCATGTAGGAAAGTTGGATGAAATGTCTTGGTTAAGTTGAGCATCCGAAGTAGTGAGATTCAGCTCCCTCAAAAAATTCTCATAAATACTGTAAAGGAGAAAACAAATTACTCAAAGTACACAATATAATATCATTAAAATATTAATTAGAGTTATAAAAGTATTAATGTCATCAAAGTGCATTTTGGAAATTACATTTTGGGATGGGTGTTTTGCAAGCTTTTAAAGGTGTAGTAAGCAACTACCATTTTGCTACCTCTAAATATGGGATAAAATATGTCAATAATTAGATAAATTAACAAGCATTTTTTTTTTGGGTGCAAGAGAGGGGCTAAGGCCCCGAGATAAAGAATTTATTTAAAACCACGAGGGAAAGATATCTAAGCTAATATCATCTCTTATTTCTTTTTTCTATCTCCCACCTTTATTTTCTTTCCTTCTTTTTCTTCAAATTCCTATGCTACTCATCTTTATATATTCAATATTTTAAATAATGGGACAAGGGTGCAACGAAAGGAACTGGTCTATTTTTAGAGGACACTACAATATCAGTAAGACTAGTTTAGTTCTTGTTAGGAAATGGACTATTTTTAGAAAATACTTACTTTTTAAAAGCTTTCTAAAAAAGTTGAAAAAAATGAGATTATTCATTCAAAATAAATTTTATCAAACAAGCAATTACTTTAGAGATTAAACTAATTAATTAACGCCTAAGGAAAGAATACTGAAATGGAAAAATTAATAGAGTATTCCTCAAAATTTAGCAGCAACAAACTATAATGCAAGCAAATATTAGATTTATTTTCTCCCTCCTTTCATAGCAAAATCAACACAAATTGGAACATTAGCAGTTGTAACACTAGGCATTATCTCGGAAGAAAGCGCAAACGAGGTAATATAAAATTATTTCAAACCACACCAAAGGCATCAAGATTTAATTACTCGCTACAAAGAAGAAGAAAAATACTTTTAAGAGAAATGTTGATACAGAGAATTCGTCAACACTAACTAATTTTTCCATATGAAAGCAAGAGTAAGCATAAAAATAGTGTTATTATTTAGAACAAAGAGAAAAAGAAATTGCTGGTAAAGAGAGGCAAAGTGAGCACTGGATGCAGAGGTTAATCACTCATTACTACTTTTCCCATTAGACAAGACTTCTCGTGGATATAACCCAAGAATCAATTGCTCCATTAATATAATAACTAATTATCAGTCAATTAAAGAATCTAATTATTTATTAAGAAACCAAACCAAACCTGATAGCTTCGATGCTTCCTCTCTTGTGCAGCTCAGCAAAGTATCAAAATCAATGGATCTTCGACGTGGTTGGTAGCACAAGCCTGGATCTACGATCGCGACCAAGAACAACTGTGGAAGCTAGCGCCATTCAACGAAGCAAGCATTGTCCACGCAGATAAAAAAAAAACTCAGATCTAGAACAACATAAACAACAAGTTTCAAAAAAATTGCAAAATACGAGCTTTCTTCATTCCCTTGTGTTACTGTTCCAGAACCTTGTCCACACTCCCCTCTTCGATTTGCTCACTTTGTCGTTCAAATCAATGATTTCGATGACGGCCTCCGATTTGCGGTTGTCTTCGGAGGCCACCGCAACCTCGATCTGGTTGTGGTTTTGGTTTTGAGGTTATTGATTTTTTTGGTTGTTGGTTCTGGTTCTAGGAAGGGGAGGGGAAAGAGAGAAAAAGAAGGGCAAGGGGAAGGAGGACTCAGAAGGGCAAGGTGAACGAGGACAGAGAAAAAGACCACACGACCTGCACACCTGCCCAAAATCCTCACCCTTACTTCATTTTTAGTGGCTTCAAAAGCACACTCAAATTAAAACCTACCTTTGCTTCCCACTCAACATGCTTGAAGTCAATTCCTAGCAAATATTATAATTATGTGAGAGATTTCAATTGTAATTGAATTTAATTATCATATTGTAATTGAATTTAATTACGTGAGAGATTACAATGCTCATAAGGGTGAATGGTTTTTGGTATGATCAGAGTGCTCATATTTCATATATTGAGTATCAAACAAATTAATTACATGAGAGATTTCAATTGTAATTGAATTTAATTTATTTTCCTTTTTATCTATATTACAATAAATAACATGAATTTCTTAATAGAGATAAAAAATGTTGTCACTAAATCAAAAACATTATTTTAAAAGATAAATATAATATATAAAATAAAAAAAACTTATATAAATATATATTTTAATTTATGTGAATAATATTTTTAACATATATTAAGATTAAGATATTTTCATTATTTATTATAATAGTATTTTTTATTTATATTTAAATTTATTTAATCAAGTCGTTAATTTTTTTAAAAGAATTAAATTATATAGTAAATAAATGTACTTAAATAAAATGAGAATATTTTCTATTTTAAAAATATTTATTTATGTAATTTATTGACGGTATTTTTATCTATATTATAATAAATAACATGAATTTCTTAATAGAGATAAAAAAAATGTTGTCAATAAATCAGAAACATTATTTTAAAAGATAAATATAATATGTAAAACAAATAAAACTTATATAAATATATATATTCTAATTTATTTGAATAATATTTTTAGCATATATTAAGATTACTATATTTTTATTATTTATTAGAATAGTATTTTTTATTTATATTTAACTTTATTTAATCAAGTGGTTAATTTTTTAAAAGAATTAAATTATATAGTAAATAAATGTACTTAAATAAAATTAGAATATTTTCTATTTTTAAAATATCTATTTATGTAATTTATTGACGGTATTTGTATCTATATTACAATAAATAACATGAATTTATTAATAGAGATAAAAAAATATTGTCACTAAATTGGAAACATTATTTTAAAAGATAAATATAATATATAAAACAAATAAAACTTATATAAGTATACATATTTTAAATTATGTGAATAATATTTTCAAAATATATTAAGATTAAGATATTTTTATTATTTATTAGAGTAATATTTTTTATTTATATTTAACTTTATTTAATCAAGTGGTTAATTTTTTTAAAAGAATTAAATTATATAGTAAATAAATTTACTTAAATAAAATGAGAATATTTTCTAATTTTAAAATATTTATTTATGTAATTTATTGACAATATTTTTTATCTATATTACAATAAATAACATGAATTTCTTAATAGAGATAAAAAATATTGTCACTAAATCAGAAACATTATTTTAAAAGATAAATATAATATATAAAGGAAATAAAACTTATATAAATATACATATTCTAATTTATGTGAATAATATTTTTAACATATATTAACATTAAGATATTTTTATTATTTATTAGAATAATGTTTTTTTTATTTATATTTAACTTTATTTAATCAAGTGGTTAATTTTTTAAAAGAATTAAATTATATAGTAAATAAATGTACTTAAATAAAATTAGAATATTTTCTATTTTTAAAATATCTATTTATGTAATTTATTGACGGTATTTGTATCTATATTAATTAAATAACATGAATTTCGTAATAGAGATAAAAAATATTGTCACTAAATCAAAAACATTGTTTTAAAAGATAAATATAATATATAAAATAAAAAAACTCATATAAATATACATATTCTAATTTATGTGAATAATATTTTTTACATATATTAAGATTAAGATATTTTTATTATTTATTAGAATAATATTTTTATTTATATTTAACTTTTTTAATAAAGTGGTTATTTTTTAAAAGAATTAAATTATATAATAAATAAATGTACTTAAATAAAATGAGAATATTTTCTATTTTTAAAATATCTATTTATGTAATTTTTTGACGGTATTTTTATCCAGATTACAACAAATAACATGAATTTCTTAATATAGATAAAAAATATTGTCACTAAATCAGAAACATTATTTTAAAAGATAAATATAATATATAATATAAAAAACTTATATAAATATAAATATTTTAATTTATGTGAAAATAGAATTTAATCTTATATGTTATATTTTAAAATATAATATATAAGATTACAAAAATATAATAAATAAAAATGAATTTGAACTATTTTTACATAAAATTTATATTAATATTATATTTTACACCAAATATTCTAATGAGTACTTAGATGTCGTCATATAAAGGAGTGTGTTTCCCATTCTAAACATCTTGGTTCTTGTCTTTCCTCAAGCATTTTAATTTTTATGTTAAAATGTTACTCAACTTTTTATTATAATCAATGTTTGAAATTTAACCATCAACAATTAAAATTAGGAGTGGGTAAGCGGACCGACTCGTCCCGCGTAAGCCCACATTGGTAGCAGACACATCAGTCTATCCCACAACTCTTACAAGAACTTAATACATTGGTTCGCTCTCGCTTGGCGGCATTATCTTTTAAAGAAACACTTAAATTTGAAAATAAATATAGTTTTTTCTCTTAAAAAAAATCAATTACATTCAATTATATATATATATATATATATATATATATATATATATATTTTTTTTTTTTTTAAATCTTAATAATTCTCTAACAAATACTCAATTACAAAAATTTTAATACAACCAAATAAATTTTCAACATAAATGAAAAGAAATTTTTTATTAGGCTTTTAGGATTAATTTGGTTTGGGTTGGCCTTGGTTAGTAGTTGTGGGTTTGCGGGTCAACCCATGAACCCCGTTGTCCAAACCCACACAGCTTGTGTATTATACGGTTTGTTGCCTGTGCGAACCATAGACCCTGTTATCCGATCCATGGACCCAAACCTGTTTACCCACCCCTACTTAAAATCATCGACTAAAATAGTGAATTAAAAAAATAGGAGAACTAATTTGGTGAAATTATAGGTAAAATAACGGGACATATTTTGTAATTAAGCCTTAAATTAAAGTAAATTTGGGATTTTAGTGAATGCATATGTTATGCATTGCAGCTTATTGGGCCTTGTTCAATGTACATGTTATCCTAAAGTCAAATTGGGTCTTCATCAATACATAAATTTTACTTATGTCATATTTAAACTTATTGAATAATTGGTGTTACACTTATATCTTATATTTTGAATTACTTAATTTTATAAATTTTGATAATCATATATTTTCATAATATAAAGGGTATTTATTATCATTTTTAAATATTTATTTTATAAAAAACACAAATTAAAAGACTAATGATAAGCATGACTTATTTATCTTAATAAAATAATGTAAATATTATATTCTTAATTGAAAAATATTACTAATATACTAATTTCAATATTTTCTAGTACAAAACATATTTAAGTGCATTATATATTTATTACAATTTATGATAAATAAAAATTTTGTTACTTCACTTATATAGAAAAAAGTTATTTCAGTCACTAATTCGGTCTCTAATATAAAAACTTTAATATCCACAACGACTGAATTATTTTCAGTCGCTATAATCTTCATATAACCACCGAAATTGCTTTGGTTGCTATCTTCAACTACATATCGTTCGCTATTTCCGTGGCTAAAGTACTCTTGTTTTTTTTACATATACAGCAATCGAAATAGCCACCGAAATATTCAGTGACCATTCATTTCGGTCACTAATTCAGTTGCTGACACAGGTTACACATCATGATCAATTTCGGTCGCAAATTCAGTCGTGAGTTGCAACGCTAACTTTGTGGTTGCTAATTCGGTCGCTAACAACGACTGAAATTTTTCGGTTGCTAAATTGCATTTTTCTAGTAGTGGTAATCAATTACAGCTTTGTAAATCAGTTTGAAAATAATGCTTACTACTCTTGATTAAAAGATTTTTCTTTTTGAAAAATTCTCTTGATCAAAATTGTGCTATTCAATATTTTGAAAAACTCTTTTAATACTTATCTTAATTGATTATTCTCTTGATTCTTTTATTTGAATCTTGATTCTTGATTGAACGAGTCTTGATTGAACGACTCTTTAATTCTTAAAACTTGCTTTGATTGAACAACTCTTTGATTCTTGAAACTTGTTTGACTCTTGATTCTAGACTTGAGTCTTTGACATCCTCAAAATAATCTTGAAAAACATTGCTTTCACAGAATAGATTCTAAATTCAAAGTATTTTATAATTAATGTCAAAGAATATTTTTTTAAAAATTTATTAAAATTTAAAGATAGACAATATTTTACCAAAAAAAAGCATTTTCGATCAAATTCCGTATCAAGGTTAAGTCTTTGTGGGAAAGCAATACTTAATAAATTAGTAGAAACAATTGAAGATTTTTACTACGTACTAAAACATTTTCATTTCTCCATCATAGACACACCAAAAAACACACACACACACACATGTACTAAGTTCTCAATTTCTGACCTTATGAATGTGAAAATACTTTGGTGAGAGATTCAAAAACCCACTTTAATAAGTTGGAACTTAAAAGGTACGTGTTAGTCACTAGTTGTTGGGTGGAAAAAAACTTAAGTTCACACCAAAGTTTATGTATTCTATCAAATGATCGCTCTTTATTTCCTAAGAATGACCCTTTATCTAGACTAAATCTTTGGCAGTATTAGTATTTATTAGTGATTCTTAATTAGCGTGTCCTTCAAAAGTTGTCATTATGTCAAATATCAATATGACACTTTGTATTTTTATTTACATTGATAAACTATATATTACAAAATGAGGATAAACGAAGACGGGTGGGGGACACAATTTATAAAAAAAATGTATTTGTGGTTGATGTCATCAAATTCCTTGAAGTTGTCATGTAATTTGGTTGTTACATTATTAATTGATGTTATTATTGACAACAAAAAGTAAATTTGTTAGTAGAGAAAAAAATGTATGAACCGAAAAACGTTTGAATTTTTGTTTAGGGATTAAAAAATGTAAAATAATTATAGGAATTAAAAACATTTTAACTCTAAAATTATATTAATATATAAGTTTAAGCTACGTACTTTGATTAGCTTACAACTCTTAAACATGATTCAAATTTAGAATACTACTCTTTGTAGCTTACCTTCTCTTCATAACATGTAATGAGTTTCATATTTTAATTAGGAATCATATATAAGCTCAGTAACCTAAAGATTCAGTTCTACAATATTATAATACAACTTAGGTTCTTTTTATAACCTATGTTTCACGACGTATTGCCAAGCTTCATATTGATACTTTCTTTAAAGGTTTCAATAGTTGAGGTGTTACAGGTAAAATAGGGGATCCGTGTTTATAAAGAGAGAAAAAACTGCTTATGATATAAAACCATCCATAGTCTTTGTGTCAATTTGACTGATCATGAGGATGCTAGGTAGTTTGTTCCTTCCTATCCTTACTTCTAAATGCACGGATTAAAGAAATTAAAGAACCTTCTTTTTTGTTTTTGGTATCGATATGATAAGTTTTGTAGCTTGAGGGCCTAATTTTTGGGGTCATTATAGTATGGGCAACGTAACACCCTAAGAGGTGTTACCTAGCTTGGCCATGCCTAGATGGCTAGACATAAAAACTTTGAATAAAAAACAATAATGATCAAGAAAAAATTAAAATATAATTCTATTATAAAACTTAAATTGAATTGTAATTTTAATTTTTCTATATATGATTTTTGTTTTCCTATTTGTTTTCCATAATTTTAGTCACACCATTTTAAAAAATTCATAATTTTAAACTAATTTTAAATTTTACATATGTTTTATGACTTTTATTTTTATCCAATAGAATCCTAAATTTAACATATTCATCTAAGATACTATCAAGATATGTTTTGGATGCAGGACTTTATTATATCTAAAGAGTTAAGTACGGAAGAGACCAAAAAGATGATTCAATCTTGGAGCATCAATGAACAATTATTTGTTCGCAAAAGTCTATGAATACATTAGAGTTGTCAAGCCTACTATTAGTTGGTGTTCTGTTATATGGAACCCAGCAATCCCTCCTAAGATGTCTTCCATTTTGTGGCTTGCTAAAAAGAATCAGCTGTTTATTCTTGACAAAGTTATTTTTTTGAACAAGGGTTCCCTCTACCCTTTATGTTCAAATGAGCCTGAGTCACATGCTCATTTGTTCTTTTCTTGCAGGAAATCTCTCCAAGTTTGGGCTCACATTCGTGATCTGACTCCTTTCCGCAGGCGTTTCACTTCTTTACAATTACTGACTCTTTAATTAGGGACAAATCCACATCAGGTGTTCAAGGAAAATTACGTTGTCTGGCTATAGCAATTACAGTCTACTGCATTTGGCTGTCTAGAAACAAGCTAATTTTTGAAGATTATCAATTTTCTGTAATAGAGGTTATTAGCAAGATTAAGTTTCTTATGTATAGACAAGCGCACCTGTTGCATTTGTTTTAGCATCTTGATATAGGTCTTCTTGTATTAGGGAGACTTTTGATTTTCTTTAACTGCGGGGTATGCCCCGTTTATTATTGTATCATTTTGGGTTTAATATAATTTACATTTTTTCCCAAAAAAAGATATGTTCTGGATGCCAAGATACTATCAAATATAATTTAATTATATATGTATATATAAATTAAAGAAATAAATGTACGTGAAATTAAAAATTTAAACAAAATTACAATTTTTCTAAAATGTAAAGATTAAAATCCCATAAAAAAAGTAAGGGGACCAAATCAGACACCTGTACCGACCTGTTAGAGATAACAAATCTACTCCATCTAATAGAGTATTTGCCTAACCTGAATTTTGTTTTTGTTGAATCCTAACCTGATTTTTTTATTCAGTTTCCTAAACTGATTTATAGATAACAAATCTACTCCATCTAATATAATATACAACGCTTGGAACACTTTATCGTTTCCAACACTGAATGAGTTCACGCTGAAAGAGCTTTGAAAACCCTAAAACTAAAACTAAAACTAAAAAGTGGGAGTTTATCACACTTGAAGCATCGTTGGAGGCACACCTCATCTCATACTTAAGCAAACTAACACACAACACAATGTCATTGTCGAGGTTAATTAAGGTTTCCTATCTCTCCCTCTGTTTACATGCCAAAGTTTCTTCCTTCCATTCTTGCAAGGCCCTACTCTAATCCCCAGTCTCAGTCCTTATTTATTCACAATGTTAATGATAGTGTTTGTCTTATTCAACACATGGTTCATATATGCATATTACCCTACCGTACTACTCGGATTTGGCATGCCACCCAAGATGACCTCCTAAATGATGAAGACTTGATCATTTTAAAAGTAAAGATAAAAAAATGTGAGACCCATGTTAGTTTTTAAATTTTTTTTCTTGAATATTAATTTTCTCAATCTAACCAAACCACTCCTTAATAACACTTAAATAAAAAAAGTTAGGCCCACGGGTTGGAAGGTCTCTATTCATCCCCCTCCAATAAGCAAGAGGTAATCCAATATGATTTCTAACCCTAATCTCGATACTGCCGTTTTACGTACCTTGCAGGTACCCCAACTGCCATGCACGTTCTGCCAAATTAACCAGAAACACCACTCATTATCCCAATTAAACAAGATTTTGGGATCCTTGTAAAGTTGAATCGCTACTCAACTGCTATTTTCCTTTTTGAACCTTGTTACCTTGAGCATCTTGATCAATTGTTTAGAAAGGGAAATAGCAGTTGAGTAGTGCTTCAACGAGAAGTTACCGGCTTTAGTATTTATCTTGTTTTCGTGCACTTTGTTTTGCCAGATGAAGGTATGCGATTTTGTCTATGATTCCTAATACAATAACCTACAATTCTATCATTCATGCTTTGTGCAAATCTAATAGAACCTTTTATGTTTGAGTGATGAGATCAATATGCGAATATAATAAGCTACAGTTCTATATTAGATGCTTTGTGCAGAAACGATCATCTATACAAGGCTATTGGATTATTCAAGAAAGTTAAAGACTAGGGAATTCAACCGGCTATGTACACATACATGATACTTATCGATGAGTTGTGTAAATGTGAAAGACTTCAGAATGTAAAATTGGTTTTTCAGGATCTAATGATTAAAGGCAACCGATTAATGTCTGTCTAGAGATATAAGGTTGGCTTAGTGGTAAAAGGAGACGGGAGGGAGGGATAGGTCATGGGTTTGAGTCCTCCCGCTGACAACAAACTAACTTATTAACAACTAATATTTGCGGATCTAAAAAAAACTAAGTGCTTGTCTGTACTCTGTAATGTTATGATTCATGGGCTTTGTAAAGAGGGATTGTTCGATGAAGCATTGGTCTTGCAATCTAAAATGGAAGACAGTGGTTGCATCCCTGATGCCACAACTTTTGATATAAGTATCCGTGCTCTCCTTGTAAAAAACGAGAATGATAAGGCAGAGAAACTTCTTCATGAAATGATTGATATTGGTAGAGGCTTATTGCAAAAGTAAAGAAGATGGACTGTGTAAATGTGTAATGGCTTACTGTCACTCTCATTGTCATTAAATGTTATACATGTTTTAAGATCATTTTTGATTTTGTAATGATAGTAGTGGTCAATTTTTGGATATTACATAACTATTTTTTTCTCTTCTCATTGTACTGTAGATCTGATTCATCTACTTTCAAGGATAGTTTCAGTCACTGGTGTAATTGTTTGTGTTTTAAATATCAAACCTAGCTGAAACGACATGATTATTTGCAAATTTCTCTTTTTAAAGAAACAGGAGATTTAAGATTTAAAACACCAGCGTATTTTGTTTGCACAATCCAAATTGTCTTAGGTGTAAAGTTGCTGACATTTCCCTGGATGTCATTGCTGCATAATTAATTGGAGCCTTTTCAAGTTCTATGGTTTATTTTGTTGGTGATTATTCAAGGAATGTGTCAGTTTCAGGTGTTATTCAAGGAACGTGCTGCACAATGAACTCAAACTATTTTAAAATGCAATTGATGATTCTGCATTCAATTAATTATCATCTGACTTTTAGTCTTTTACCAGATCAAACGACCGAACACATGAGATATAATCACCAGATCAAAAGAATGAAGACGAGATATAAAGAAGTGGTTTTTCTTTTTATTCACGGAAGATTTAGATGATATTATATTAAGTTGTTTGTGGATGCTTTTATATGATTTTGTTTTGCATAAATATGTTTACTTTTTTGTTCTCATTCCTTTCCATGATTTCATCCTGTGATTTAGCAGAAAACGTTTTCCCCTGTTGTCTTTGTCCTAAAGTTTTGGATTCTTAGTTTTTTTATTTTAAAGGAGGTGGACATGTTGTGTAGTGGGAAATTTCTCATTTTGATGATCGAATACAAATCTATCCCCTAATGATCCTTACTCTCAGTCTCTTAATCTGTGATTGTCGATCACTCATTCCCTCAGTTGTTAAGTCTTTAAATCATGGATTCTGTTCAGTTGGTGGAGATCTGTTGATGTGTCTATGCCACTTGTCAATGAAGCATTGCTTGTCATATGCGTAAAGATCCTCGGGTCTTATTGTTGCATGTAGAAACTCTGAGGGGTTTAGTGTTGGCAATTTTCAATAAACCTTATACAATATCAAATGAACATCAAAACACATTACGTCAGATTATCAAGAGATTTTAAGGAATACCTGAATTCATAGAGCTTGATTAACACGCAGCGGAATCTGGCAGTGGTTACGAACAATTGGTTTAATGACCTTCCTCAACTAAATCACCTTCTTTCTTATGGGACCTTGTTTTCTCTTCAGATGGGGAGAGGAGAAACTGTTTGTTGATTTGGTATATTGGGAACCATAACCATCCCTTATGTTTTAAACCTATTAGGATTCCTATTATCCCTTAATGGGTCAAACTGGTTTCCGCAGTTCATATCAATTTTCTGGCCGGGCTCACTTGGCCGGGCTCACTTAAATAGATCACTTTATATTGAACCTAATATAAATGTTATAATATAACATGTAGCCCATATTAATTAATTAGGAATTATAAAATTCCTAACATTTACATCATTGAGGTTGAAGCAATTGATGATTGTTGACCAGTGATCTCCGTAGATATTAGCTAATACCTTCCGTTACCCCTCATTAGGCTTTTAATATGTGGACATTAATTCCTTCAGTCTGCTGGCCATATCATACGTTGATTTGGTCCTCTGTTTTCTTAATATATTTGATATGATGAGTTAAGCTGTTCCAAAGAGAAAAGATTGTCATCAAACAACTAATCTTCACCGGTATTTAATTATGCTGATTGATTTCCCCTTTGCTTGTATATAATTTATTTATAAAATCAAATGATTGTGGTTATTGAAAGGGTTCTAAGGTGTTGAACTATGCATATTAGCTGAAGGGTTCAATGAAGTTTGTATGTGATAGTTTTTATATTTCTGCAAACAGGATGCATCTTGTGTTATTGAATATTTGACAATGGTAGTAATGAAAGTAGGCCTATGCATATAATGTGAGGCATACTTCTAGTACACTGTCAAATAAATGTCAACCCACATTTCACTCAAACACTCATAGGCCCATTATAAAGGTTTTTAGGAGGAAAGCAAAGAGGTTGCGGGGAAATGGAAATGGGCCTAAGGATATAGGCGTGTGAGTGAATGTATGAGAGGAGGAAACATGTTGCACAAGGGAAATTAGTGGGAGAGACACGACATAACAAAATTGACCTGTTGCAAGGAGGGAATGGGTGAGAGGATACAGGAAGATGGAACAAGGAGAATGATTATTTTAGGATGTGAATGTAACTCAGAGGGGGGATTTCATGTTGGTAATGGAGGTTTGGTTAGGCTGTTCAGAGGAGAGATTCCTTTTCTCAATCTATTGGTGTTACTTGTTAGCATTCGTTTTTTTTTTTGTTTGTTTTTGTTTTTCCCTTTTCCATCTTGTAAGGAGTTTGCTCCTTTTTTTTAGTTACTCCATTACCTAAGTTCTAGTGAGTTGAAAATAGACTGGAGCTAAATTGGGTCTAAATTGAAAACCTATGAAAGGAGCTGTTTTTTCCTATTACACAACTTGTATTTTTCCTCCTTCATTCATGATTGACTAACCGGATTGGCTTGAGGATATCAGTATTGGATTTTTCTTTTCCTAATCTTACCGGATGTAGCAGATGTGTGAAATGACATAATTCAAAATTCAAAATCTAATTGAATTCCCTAAATGATGCCAAGTGATAACAATATAAAATTCCTTATCTTTTTGTGTCATTGTATACGAGATAATTTATATGTTAGGTGCCCCTGATTACTCCAGCTTTGAAATTCAGATTTTGGGAAAATTTATTGCATCTGAATGTTATTGTTACAAATGCTGAATAACATGATTCTATTGTTAATAAAGCCCCATTTTTTAATGACAAGGTTCAGTTTTGCTGTTCAATAGTTAGGATTGAGTTTTGGACAGGTTGGTTATGATTAGGATATATATTAAATGGAAAAATTACTGAGTGTAAAAAAAGGTAGAGACACCATATTAAATTTAATGTAAGTCATTTATCAATGAGTAGTAGTATAACACAAAAATGATTGTGAAGCAAGTTACAGATTGTGTTAATGATAGGAAACAGGTAGAGTTATGCATTAATAGTCTTCTAGGAAACAAGGGCATGGTGTTACATTTTTCTAATTTGTATTATTGTTGTTTTATCCTGTTGGTTGATTGCCCAGAATGGCACTATGGCTTGCATCATGTCTACAATTACAAAAACTAAGTTGGTTTGTGCAGGTTGTGCTCCTATGGGTTGCCTCATTTTTGTTGGTCAGATTTTGTGATACTGAGGGCAAACATCAGTGTATGAAAAAGAGTCTTTCATACATAGGGCGAGCTTTGTGCACTAATCGGCTGATGTTGATGAAGGTGTGGCTAGGATTACAACACTTCATCTTTGCCTTGCAAAGTATCAACCCCTTGCATCTAATTGTTTCAAATTTAAACTTGATGTCAAGTGACAGTTTGATGTTAGTTTAGGCAGCTTCATGTTCTCCTTTACAATTAGCTGTCACTAGTGAACCTAAATATTTTGCCGGTTCACTCAACTATTCTGTTACCATCTCAATTGTAGAGCAGCCAGTTGTGGCACACAACCTTTGCAAATTCCCTCTACAGTTTTATGTTTTGGTTCTCTCAGTTTATGTTATGCCATAATAAGGAAAGAGATTGGCTTCATCGGTTTCCTTCCTCCTTTAACTAAGTACTTATCTATGTGCTGTGCTTTGTTAGTTAGCTTAGCAGCTTTTTTTTCCTTGACACATTTTTATAATACTGAGGCTGCTACCTATTGTTTTTCTTAGCATGGTCATGGATTTGTCGTCATTTGGTCTAGGAAACTGTTGCCACCAATGTTGTTTCATAGATGTTAAATGCTTTTGTTTTACTATATCTCATGTAATAATACTTGATTATTTTCTTTTCATGCTGCCATCATCTCTGCCTTCTCAGCCTGCATTGACCATGATTTCATTTATAAAAGCTTACACTTAAGTTACCAAGAAAATTAATGAATTTCCATTTCCCACTACTTGACCAATTAACACGAGGAAGACAAAAGGATTTCCATTTCCCATCACTTTTGACAATATAACTTTCTGGCATCAGGGTAATATTTCCAAAAATGTTTGCAGGGATGGTATAATATGAAACAGCATTCATAATTTGTACTTTCTAGAGTGTCATATAAAATCTCCTAGCAAACTCTCACTCAAGCTGGTTTGATTGGAAATTTAAACACCTATGATTGACATAATTTTTTTAAAAAAAAGAAAAGAAAAAAAGAAGTGGTATGCTCTAAAAGGTTAAGGATATTTCTGAAACTAAAATTTGTGGCTTCATTTATGCAGTACAAAACCATTTAAATATAGGGAATGTCATTGCACTGTGACATATTTTTCCTTGCTGGCCCCAGAGAGTGTGTGACTCGTTGACAAACAGTTCAAGGTGTGCTAGCTGGCTTGATTCTCTTCTCCATTTGAAGTTTATCCTTAACTATATATATTCTTGCAGTTAAATTTTCTTTCGTACTTAGGTTCCTTTGTACTTGCATGAATGGTGTAACGTCTTTTCAGAATTAGACTGCATTAATGAGTGATGGATTTAGCAGCCAATACTCATTGTCTTCAATGGGGACATGGGAAGGGGACCAATTGGTTTCAAGTCACTCTGTAATCCTTGCTTAGTGGCTTTTGTCCCCAAAACATTTGTTGATGTCTACCTCTTTATGCAACATCCCTGGGACCCTTGTCTGCTCCTATTTTAAAATTTTCCATAAATTGTTTTTTTTTAATTTAGCATATCAGGTAGCAGATAATTATATACTAATTTCTCCATATACTGAAATTCATTTAAAAGATTTATATCTCTTAACAGATGTTCTTCTATACATATGGATCTGGGAATAGAACTTCTGACTACACACTTAACAGACATAATTATCTGTCAACTACACCACACCATATTAGTATTTATTGTAAATTGCTTGCCAAATCTAATTAGTTCATTTCTTGATGAAAAGGACAGTTTCACAATCAATGTTTTAAACTAGAGAAGATTTGTATGCAGCACCACACATGGCTTGTAGTGGATGAAAAGGCCTGGAATTTCCTTACCCTGAAAATGATCATGATATTTTTTTAGTTCATATTTCATATTTCTGTTGAACTGATTCAAGGGCAACAATACAGCTACGTGTGTCTCTAGTACTCTAGTGGTAATGGTACCGTGCAATTTATCCATTTCTGCGCATGCCTTGAGAATGAGAACACACCCGTTGTCCTTTTTACATTTGTTTTTATGCTTAAGTTGTAAGTACTATAGAGTTTTGTAATTGGTTTCTAATTCTTATTTGTATGTTTTTATTTGGAAAAAATATACGGAAGATTTTTTGTGTGGAGATATACGTAGTATATGTAGGGATTAAGCAACATCGTTACATATTAACCGCCCTCAACACATCATTAATCGGTTGAAGGGTTTATCGTTTGCAAAATCTTTGAGATAATAGTTTTATTTCCCCAAATATACATGCAAAATTAATTTATTCTTTCGAAGAAATTTGACATTGATTTACTTCTTCAATTAAGGAAAGTGTCATCAAAATCATCTTTCGATGTAGGAGCTTCTAATTGTGGGACTCAATTTATATCATATTCTATGATTAATGAACTAAACTGATGTGCTAACCTTTTTTTTCTTCTTCAGAAGATCATACATTCATGTCAATTTATCATCCATGTGCTGCATTAAATTCAACTTTATTTAAGGCATCAAATTGATTTTCTTTGAATAAAATAATCTGTTTGTTTTGTTTTGTTTTTTTCCACTGTAATTGCGTTTTACTTGAAAGGAATATATATTTTCCTTTTTGAAAAACTTTAGAGTGCATTGAATGTCGAGATGTGGCACGGAAATTTAAATCAAATTGACGCTAAAATGTATGCTTGCACGGATATTTAATCAAATCGACGCTGAAATGTATGCTTAATAATTTTTTTTTTGTTTCTACCAATTTTGTAAATTTTTTTCCTTATTCTCTCTTGTAGCCATGTCATCACTATTCTTATACTGCAGTAATTTCATTCTTTGATACCGTACAAATTTCAAAGTCAGATAAATTTTCAAATAAACTTTTTTTGAAGGAAAACTACAAGAAATTTTCCTATAAACTATTCACACCCGAAAGCGAAATGCGATTTTGACTAGTGACACAATTTACAAGACGCGTTTAACGGGAGTCAATTTTTAACGTTCACCAAACCATGTTTAGTCTGTGATACAATTATTATACAAACGGAGCCTTAATAAATGAAATTGAAAACTTTTCTTTGAATGCTTTGCTTTATAGTTTGGAGACATTTTGCCCCACTAGGCATAGATTTGCCTATGGAATATTTTGACAATAGGGCTTACTTATAGCATAATTTCTAGATATATTAGGTGTCGTGTCTTAATTAAGACTCTAATCTAACGTATAAAAAATTGCATGACTCTTGTAGACATACGGAACACCGCTTTATTTTGCGTCTTCCATGAAACAATTATTTTGTCTAGAATATCTCATCCATATAATAATGGTCCAATAGAATATGGCATATCAATGTCCTTTAGGTTACATGCACGTAATGAATATGGTACCATGGGATATTTTATCACTTGTGCTCAACCTTATGTTGCAGCAGTTGGGATGTGATGATCATCGAAGTGATGAAATCACCCCTTCCAATATGGTCATATCCATCCAACTATAAATAAACACTACACAATAAGACAACAACCAAACAGGGCACACTTTGCAAAATCAACCAACATGGTCCCTATTGTTTTCACGAAATTGGTTTGTAACACAACTTTGGAGGATTTTGAACTAATTATTCTTTTCCTTAAATTCAACATGTGTGGTAACAAAGATTCCCTTTCCTTACTTTTTGATTTTACTGAACAGAAAAAGCTGTAGGGCTACACTACACATTCTAAAGCACAAGACTAGCTAGTTAGTTCTGCTTAATTTTTTTTCTAGATTCTTAATGTGCCACATCTGAATAACATGCATGATTCATGAACCCTCTTCATGCTTTACATAAAATATAGTTTGATATGATAAAAAATTAGTCCCAAGTTCTAGAAACATAACCGTCCAACTCCCTTTGTAAAATTTTTTTAAAGCAGCAAATAATTAAAAAGAAAGGGTGAGGTTAACTACTGATGCAACAAGACATTATGGGTCTAGTGGGGCTCACATTTCTGTTTCTTTTTTTTTCTTTTCTCAATTGCAATTATTAAATTTCATTGTCTCTTGCCAGACAGCCATATACTCAATTGTTGGAGAGAGATGATAGATTAAGGTATACATATATATATACACACACTGAAGTTAGAAGATATGCTGCATAAGAAGAGAGGCTTAAAGCTTTTTCTTTACACTGTCCAAATTGTGAATTATTTCAAGAATTCCTTCCACACCTTCAAAGTTACAAGCCATGGATACTTCTCATCCTCTTTCTATTGAAAGCTTCTCTTACAGCTGGTTAGTGAACCTGAAGCCATCACTAGAAAGCCTTGATGGCTCCCTTAGAACTTCCCTTGATGCTTCTGATGAAGCTTCTTCCTTCATTGAAATGGACCCAAGAATGCCACCTTCTAAAAGATTCTTCAGAAACTCCCAAGATTTCAAATTTGACTTCCCAATTTCACAATCCCCTCTCACTCTTGTTGATGCTGATGAGCTCTTCTCCAATGGCTACCTCATGCCCCTTTTTGTTGAGTCATTGAAGATGGAAGCATTTGAGGCCTCAGATGCCAATCCAACCCTACCTTCCTCATCACATGTGCCAAAAAGTGCGGTTCCAAATGGTCATTCTAGATGCCCTTCATTGAAAAGGTGCAGAACATTATCAAGGAGAATATTTCGCAAGTACCTCAACTTCTTAAGGCCCTTGTGTAGAAGATTGAGGAGTGGCAAATCAGGCTCAAAACCTGAATCTGTTGTTAAGAGAACTGAGTCAGCAAAGAATAGGGGATACTATTCTGAAACATCACCACGGATTAGTGTAGCTTATTCTGCTGATGACTGGCGCAAGTCCTGTGATTCTGAAAGCTCAATTTATGAAGCAGTTCTCCATTGCAAAAGATCCATTGGTATGTACAAATTCATTGTGTATATGAATTAAGCATATGTTGATTTTCAAGGTTTTAAATTGCGGTTGTGGTCGCGGTTTCATCGCGGTCTTTGACACGGGAAATTGTGGCTGCAATTGTGATTGTGATGAGTCAGAAAACTTTTACATTGTAAACAAAATTTCGGTCACAGACCATTTTTTAAAACCTTGATGTTGTGTTCCCTTGGATAACATTTTGTGCCTTTTTTGTGGAACTAACTTGATCAATTGACACTTAATTTATTGCAGAAAGAATGAATTAAGGATGCTGCAAAAGGGTTGCATTTGGAGATCAAAAAATGAAAAAGAAAAGAGAAGATAAAGGGAAAAGAGAGAGATGATCAAGGCTAAACCACCATGAGCAACTCCTCTGCTCCATTGACCATTATCCTCTGCTTGAATGATAAAGGAATGTTAATAGGAAATAAAGATGTGGTTGGCCAGGCATTTTCAAGCTTTATGATCAAATCCTGAAAGAAGAAAAAAACATAGTACAATTTTGTCTGTTCATCTAATTTAATATGAGAAGGAACACTTTTACTACAGATGAGAATCTGCCTCCTATTTCAGTAAAGTTCTTATTCAACTGATTTTGGAATCAGAAATGTGTGCTACAAAACAAATTATGTACATATGATTCTAATAACTTGGTATATATCTTATCTCCTATGTTATTGCCTCCCTATTCCATAAACACGATCTATGACATGCCTTGAAAGAGAGGGTTTTTGATTTTCTCTTTCTCCCTCTCTTTCTGTCTCTCTCTTCTTGTTCTCTTGTGTGTGCTGGGTGTGAATAGACGGTAAGAAAATGGTAAGAGGGAAAAAGTTGAAGAAAGTGAGGAGTTTGAAAAATCCTCTGCAAGCTTGACAGGCTTGTCACTTATGCAAATTTCAAGGTAATGATGAAGAAACGACACTTAAGGAGACAAAATCTGACGACAAATGTGCGGAGCCATTGAATTCTATGTGGACACTTTTAGCACAAATTCATAATAAATCTAATGATGTAGAAATGAGTGATTTTTTTTTAATTTTCTTTTATTTGTATACCCTCAATTATTATTATTATTACAACGTTAATTTGAGAAATTGAGTGTTGTTTCTAGCAAAAAGTTGCAACAGGGAAAATGTGGAGTGAGTGTCTATCAAATTAATAGCCTTACAGAGTGACGGATCCATGCTTTTTCTTGAGGGGTGTACTTGCATCTTTTACTTTTAAAAAGTTAAATATAAATATATTATATTATATATTTTGTTATTCCTAATTTTATATGTTTGGATATCTGATTCTAATTTTTTCCTCTTTTTATGATAATAATAATTATTACTTTTTAAAATAAATTATCTCCCTTCTAGATCCGCCACTAGCCTTGGATAAATTATTAAATTTGTAGATATTTCTTACTATTACAAGTTTAGCTTGGCCTTATAGCTGATAATTTGTGTTACTTAAGCACTTGAAAGTACACATTCACACAAACTGATTCTGAAAAGGTGATAATTTCATATCCACCCGGGTTAAGGATTATCTTTCACAAACTAATAAATCAAGATTTGAATTTCCATTGAAAAGGATATTTACATTGTTTAGTATCGGTCTACAGAGGGAGGAATATTCAAGCATAATCTTTTCTGATCTGCATGTGGTGTACTTGGAGGTACTCTGACATTCAAGTTAATTAGAGTTTGTAGAAAGAGGTTAAGAGCATAGAAATTAGATAATATAGTTGAAACCTCTATGGCTTATATTTATATTCTTCTTCTATAGGTTATGGGAGTGTTTCTTATGTAATTAGACATGAGAAACTTCTCTAAGCTTAAATTCTGTAATTTGCGCTTGGACCGTGTCACATCTCATGTGAAAATCAATGCAGAGTCAAAAGATTCATGACCTCTACAATGCGTTAGACTTTGCAAGCCCATGCTTGGGCTTGCTGGTATTAGAACAATGTATTAACATTATTCTTTATTGAGAGCCTAAATTCTCTTGATGAGATTCAAGACAATATTTAGTATTAATTCTATGTTTTAAATAGGATTATTTTTTTTAGAGATTTTTTGTGGAAAACTAAAAAAAGGACAAATTTTAGGTCTTAATTTATCAAATGTTTAGTAATACCATATAAATAATCTAGTTAGAAACTAATGTAAAATGTCTAAATGATATCATAAAATTATTATTTTTAGCTATCATTTACTGTTAGGAATAAAACAATAAATTAATACTTTTGAAGATCTAAACTCATTTTGAAAGTTTCATATTTGAATTAAAATTAGTTTCAAAATATGTTTATGTAATGGTGACGATAGTAATTTCAGTGGTGGTGACAACAATATCAATGTTAGTGTTGATGATGATAATGATGTTTGTAGTTGTAGTGATTATGATAATGATTATGAAAATGTTAATTGTCAAATGTATGGATAGAATATTTTTTTAAAACTAAAAATCAAATTCATATTTTTTTTATTTTAAAAATGAATATAAAAGTACTTTAAAATTGAGTTAAGAATCACCTTGGTTCATTTTTGCCAAATAAGATTTGTTTTGGATATTGTATTTGAAAATAAAAAATGAAATATTCACAATCACCTCAAACAACCCCTAAGGTTTGAATTAGCCAATTATAATTAGCACCAAATTGGGTAATGAGAAATGCTAACAACATATTTTCTAATACAATCTTTTGAACACTTTTTAATTTTTACTATGAGCTAAAATTTATCAAAAATCTCAAATTTTGATAAGTCTCACTTCTTATTTGATGATTTCTCTCTTAATTTTATAATTTTTTAAATAAATTTAACCAATAATAGAGCTTATATTAGAAAGAGTGTGTTGTTAAAATTCCTCACCGAGAATTTGCCAAGAATGTTTTTAATGCAAATTTTGGTTGAGTGATGCTTTTTTTTCTTGTATATGGAGATATATTATGTAGAAGAGTTTGGTCAATATTTCATTCACTTTTATGATGAAGTTTAAATATATTTTTTTATCTTTAATGAATACTTAATTTTTGCATTTGTTCCTTAATAAATTTTTGTTTTGGGTGCCTATTAAAATAATAATTTTATTTTAGGTCTTTGATATTTTGTTCTGATCCCTGATAAAATAGCGAATTTTGTGTTTGACTTATGATACATTAACAAATTTTGTTTTAGTCTTGACTAATTACAAAAGAATTTTTTTATTAGGAAACAAATACCAAATTTGCTAATTTATCAAGGACCAATAATAAGATTATTATTTTATTATAGACTCAACATAAAACAAATTATTATTAGAAAATAAAAATAAAAATCAAATATTTATTAGGGATAAAAAAATATATTTAAGTCTTATTATAAATTTTTATGTAAATAATATTGTAAAAGTTTTAAACAAATAATAAATTCTTAAAAGATAAACTAAATTATTCTTTTCTAAACTAAAGATAAATATAAATCAGATGTTCTGAACAGTGGGGGATGCTTCGTCTCATTAATGTCTGGTGTCCCCAATTCGCTGACTACTTAGATGAGAGACTTACAAATAATGAGCTCTCACATTTAGCATATTCATGAATTTGAATCCAAGTCATATATTGGCCATGGGTAGATGGCTATGACTTGTGCCAACTTAATTGTTGGACCACTCATGGGAGAATAACGATGTGATGTTGGTAATTAAAAATATGCATGAATTAGTAACAAGTGTTATAAGCGATTGGGGTTGGGGGTGGTGCAAACTTTCATGAATTAGTTTTTAGGTTAAAAACAAGTCTTACAATCTTCCACGATGCGTTTAGGATCGATTTTTCTTCTCTAAAATGTGGGAAAATTAATAAAGGATATTATAGATTAAAAAATTAATTGTAACACTCAACGTTAGAGGAAGAGGTAAAAAAACAAACAAACAAATTTTAATATATATAATTATATTAATAAATTATAAGACTATAAATTCTTTTATATAAAAATTAGAGTTTACATATATTTTCAAAAGATAATTAATGAGAAGGAAAGGCCATGATTCCCTAAACGTGTCCCCCTTTAGATTCATCCCTAGTGCTAGGTTAGGTTTATTGCGTTGGCTTGGCATTTAAGTTAATGTTTTCTTGTGTATAAACGAGCAATCATCTAAGGTTTCAAGAAAGCACTTTGTATTAGTAAGAAATTACAAATTTGAGTAGATAGTGACACTTGAATATACGAAATCAAAAGTACTGCATGATGAATGTAATCCCTAATCAGGAAATGTTTTCTCTTTGGATGTTTTAGGTTTTGCGCGCTAGTTCATATTGTTTTGAATCGTGCTTTTTTAAAATCAAAAGTAGCTAGCTACCATTGTGAAACATAAAGCATGGAACCATGACAAAGCTTTTTATAAGAAAAGGTAAAATTTAATTCCAAATGTATAAGATGGTTTGATGCATGAAATTTGCATTTACTAACTAACTTCTAGTCACAAAATTAAAATAAAAGACATATAAAAAAGTGTGGTCTTTCAAAGATAAACTGTATACTCGTGTTTCGAGCTAAGTTTGAACCTATTTATCTCTTGAGGGCCACGTCTCATCATGTATGTTATGCCTCATTGTGAGTGATTCTCTCATGGACCATATATTGTAGACCCCACCTCATGCATTTATCATCACTTACACTGAGGGTTGTGAACGGACAAAGTATCAGTTTCTTGTGCCCAAATTATTTACAGTTACTCTGCCTCGGAAGCATTATCAGTTTGAGTAATGCTATCAATGGAAAGATGTCCATCCAACAAACTACATAACTGAATTTGATAATACATCCAATTCAAAATCTTGTATACGAATTACTGTTTATAACACTACAAAATAAATTAACATTAATTGCAAAACAATTTATATGTAATTTTTAAAAAGTTGTCACTAAAAATTTGTGCGATAATATTAGGAAAAAGAAAGTCATTTTTGTTATTAAACTTTGTTACTATTGAATTAACTTGTTACAGTAATATAGTATTACTTAATTTGTACTAAGTGTGGATAATTCAGTTAGTTAAACAGGTTGTAATAAACCTTCTAACATCTCTTTCGTAATTCTTATAAATAAAAAAATATATATCTATATCTAATGTGAAACTTCTTTACTCACTTACACTTTAACATTTTGGTTTTTATGTGAAATTAATTTAAGAAAATTTACAACTATTGTATCAGTTTTGTACTATGATGAGAGTGATGAATGGAGATTACAAAGCAGTTGGTACATACAATACTTTGTGTCCTCTGAAAGTTAGTAGCATACTGCCATATAGATCAAGTACAAGCCATTCTTATGTGTTGGGAGCACCATACAAGTATTAGTTACTAGTACTACCTAATGCTGAGATGTAACCAGCAATTATGCTTCTAACAATGAGAGTCATTATTAGAAATGACAATCATAATGGAAAATGCTAGGGAACCCCAAAAGACAGGCAACTTCCACAACCACATCAACATGTCACTGTCTAACTTAAACCTGTATGCATAAAAGGCAGATGCTGCCTCTTTGAAATGTAAAACTGAAACTGTTAAAAGAATAGTGAAAAAAAAAATCATCGTTCATGACTGAGATAGCTAGCTAGCTCCACAGTCAAAAAGGTTATCTAGTATTACTATATATTATGTGAATGCCACTTTAGTATTCTACAAGCTGATCCAATTGGAAAGGTCTAAGTTGTAGGCATCCCTTTTGGTTTAATTTAACTTCACCTTAAAGACTCATTCATTCTTGTGCTGGTGAAAAGACATGATTAAAAACACAAAATGGTCCCAAAAGTTATGGGCCCAACAAAGTGATGGGTCTTGAAGGCTAAGTGTTTCATTGCCATATGGAATCTAACCCAAAGTTTTTGCTGGGACAATGTTAGCCATTGATAGTGGTAAGGGATTTTGGCAAAGAGCTACAAGTTCATCACATGCCAACAGGAGTGAGAAGGGGACATGGACAAGATGTGCTAGGAGAAATGCCAATGCCTGATAACTCTGCCTTTTCTGTTTCTTTCTACTTCTTTTTGTCTTCCTCATTACATTTTATACTTTGCGGTGAGGAAAGCACAACAGTACCATTATCACATTGTTTTTCTATTGTTTCTACATCAGCTTTCTGTGGGGGACCAGAGCTTTTCACATGATGCATGTTCATGATATTGATCCTTCCACTATATATGGCTCTTTGCAAAATTATAGAAATCATATATAGCTGCATCTTTCACTAAATCTAAAACCATAGATTCTCCAATTAATTAAGGCAACAAGTAACAATATTTACTTGCTATATGTAGAACAGTAAAAGTTGATCTAGCCAAACAAAAATTGAAAGGGTCTACTTAGGTTAACTGAATTGATTAATCTGTAAAACATGAATTATAAGTGTCCAAGTTTGATCTCTTACATTTCACTCCTCCCCTTTCTCACTTCCTTTTTCTTTAATCTTTCCTCTTTGAATGGCCTATATATTATGAGCCTCAGGAGAAAAAACAAGGGATAAAATAAAATGCATGTTTTCCTTTTGCCCTACATTTAGGGTAAAAGGGATGAGCAAAAGTTTTATAATTAATCAGAAAGAAAAATTAATTAATTAATTAAAAAAACAACTCTTTGTGCTTCACTTTTACATTTGATCTGTATGTCATGTACTGAGTTTATAATCACCTAGAAAGTTTGAACTGAGTCGATGCTATTATGAGACTTTTAATGATGAATGTCCGAAAAAGTGAGAGATATGGGGCTCAATTTTGAAAACAACCATAAGGATAAAATATGAACATAGGTTAATGAGCTAAAATAGCTCTCCCAATGTTAGTAACAACATCAGCATTGTAACAACATAAATCTAAGAATTTATGCCTACGAGTAGGAGAATGTAGATAAGGATCCTTTTCATTGTTTAGGCATGATGATTACTAGGTAAAAAATTATGTAATAATTAACTCAAACCTAACTTTGAGACATCGAGCCGACACAACTTCAGATTGATGCTGACAGACTACGTTTCTTGTGGCATAAAGATGCTACTGAACATAATATTAGGAATATGATGGTTAATTGCTGCCCCTTCCTTTAAAGTAATAGTTGTATTTTATATATCGTGTCTTTTTTTTTCTTTCTTTCTTTGAAGATTCGTGAATCTTTGTCTAATAGCTAAACAACGTTTTTCATTGAAAGTAGCAAAGTGGATAAGAAAAACCTAACAAATTGTATGCCCAATTTTCATGCATGCAATTAATCGCATAAACATTATCATATTAAGAAAATTGGTTAGTTCATGCTTGCCATTAATCACATATACATATAGAATCTCCAATTAATTAATGCAACAAGTAACAATACTTACCTGCTTTAGACTAAGGCACCTTCCTTTCACTCCATAAAACAATACAAAGAAAAAAATCAGTGTGACTAAGGTCGTATTGTATCATATGACACTGTTCAATTGGTGTATTCCACCACAATTGTAGATTTGTAGTCTAGTGTTGTTATGGTCATTGCTGCAATTGAAATATATGTTAGAGCCAGTGCCAGCCACAATATGTGATGTGATCTGCAACTTAATTAAAAACACTTTTGATTAAATATTCCTGAGAGAAAAATCTCAATAATCTTTAGTATGTGTGATCTATATGCTACATATATACAAAGGTTATGATCATACTCAAGGGTATATAGCATCATTGAAGATCCTTGAAACAAAACATGTCATGAACTTTGGGATTTTAGGGGTTGTATATTTCGAGAAAGATTTTCTTGTTTTTATTTTTAATTACTAAGGTAATACCCTCTTTTCCTTCTGTTTTCTATTTTCAAGGTAGCATATTAGACCTCGGTAATTAAAAAAGAGAAAACTAAAAGTGAAAATATATACAAAGTAATTTTTAAACCGTTCCAAATGATCGATCTCTTAATTTCCTCTCTTTCTTTCTTTCCATTGAAACACGAATTTGACATGTCCTATATATTTGAGGTTTTAAGTATTTTCCATACAAAGAATTGAAAAATAGTAAAAAGATTAAAAATTAAAACACAATGCCCTCTAAAATTTATACTATGTATGTATAAGAGTTTTCTGAGCTATTAAAAATTTCATGTCCAAATCATTCACCATTTCGGACTACTCATGTGGCTTATCTTTAAGCATTGGTAGAGCACAAAGATAGCTAAATTAATAATTACGGATAAAATGTATTTAATTCACTAGTTAGGGGAAGAGCACTATACATCGACCCTTATAATCTGTGGTACGTGACTCAAAATCACTAAAGGCACAAATGAGAAGGATTCTAGTGCTGTTGTCATATCTGAATTCAGTTATTATAACTGAATTCAGTTGTCATAACTGAATTGGTCTTGACACCAAAGTATAACCTTTGTTCCTAGAGCTAGCAACTAGAATATACATACTCTTGATCATGTAATTCAAAGAGAGTTTTTTAGCAGAAAAACAGAGAGGGAGTTCAACAGAAAGAGAGCTAGGAGATTGAGGGAGGTTTTGCTAAGAGAAACTGAGAGAGATCAAGTTAGTTGTTGCCTGTATTGAACTTGGAATATTTCATGATCAATGTGATGATGATGAACTGCATTTCTCGTGGATGTAGGCACATTGTCGAACCATGTAAACTCATGGTATAGATTCTTGCTTGTTGCTTTGCTGTGTTTTCTATTTTTCTTTGATCTTGTGCAGGTTCCAAAGGTAGGAGAAAAGGTAGAAGAACCAACAAGTGGCGCCGTCTGTGGGGACAAGATCAAGAAAGATGGGAACAACAAAATATAATATTGAGAAGTTCTCAGGGGAAAATGACTTCGGGTTATGGAGGATCAAGATGGAAGCAATCTTGATTCAACATGGCTGTGCAGAAGCTCTTAAAGGAGAAGAAAGGATGTCTGAATCTCTAAGCTCAAAGGAGAAATAAAAAATGATTGATAGAGCCAGAAGTGCAATCATTCTATGCCTTGGAGATAAAGCATTAAGAGAAGTTGCAAGAGAAAGGACAACAACCTTAATGTGGCTGAAACTGGAATCCTTGTATATGACAAAGTCTCTTGCAAATCGGTTATGCTTGAAGCAACAACTATATACCTTTAAGATGATAGAATCAAGAACAGTCACTGAGCAATTGGTTGATTTCAATAAGATCCTTGATGATTTGGAAAATATTGAAGTAAAGCTTGAAGAGGAGGATAAAGCTCTTTTGCTTATGAATTCCTTACCAAAATCCTTTGAACATTCAAGGATGCAATCCTTTATGGCAAAGATCAAGACATTACCCTATAAGAAGTCCAGACCTCAATAAGGACCAAGGAGGTGCAAAAAGAACAAGACTCCAAATATGAGGATAATGGTGAAAGCCTGAATATTTCAAGGGGAAGGAGTGAAAAGAAGGGAACAAGAGGAAAAAAGTCCAGATCAAGGTCAAGGGATTCAAAGAATGGCCAAAAAAAAAATTTCAAATGCTTTAATTGTCACAAGACTGGTCATTTCAAGAAAGACTGCCCAGACGGGATTAAGAAAGGATCTATGGACTCTACTGACATAGTTGAAACCTTTGAAGGTTATGAAAGTTCAGGTGTTTTGTAGCTTCAAATACCAAGACACAAACAGAATGGATTATGGATTCTGGATGCTCATATCACAGTAGCCCAAGAAATGACTATTGTGAAACCCTGGAACTAAAACCAGCAAGAACTGTACTGCTAGGAGACAACTACCCTTGCAAGGTACAAGGCATTGGAACTATGAGACTGAAGATGTTTGATAACAGAGAGTATCTATTGAAAAATGTAAGGTACATTCCAGAACTCAAAAGAAATCTTATTTCCATAAACATGTTTGATGATCTAGGATATTCAACTAGAACTTTGGATGGTGTTCTTAAGGTTTCAAATGGATCTTTAGTCATTGCCAAGGGTAACAAGAATAAAAGTAGTGGTTTGTTTATTCTTGAAGGTTCCACTATTATTGGACATGCATCACTAGCTAGTAATACATTAATTGATAAAATAAAACTTTGGCATTTGAGATTAGGTCATGTTAGTGAACGGGGATTACATGAAATTGAGAAATAAAATCTGTTAGGTGGCGATAAACTAGATAAACTTGAATTTTGTGATCATTGTGTGCTTGGTAAATCACATAGAATAAGCTTTGGCACTGGTATTCATGTTTTATCTAGGCCTTTTGAGTATGTGCATTTTGATTTATAGGGACCATTTAGAGTGAAAATTCATGGTGGAAGCTCATACTTTCTCACCATCATAGATGATTTCTCAAGAAGAGTATGACTGTATGTTTTGAAAAATAAATCAGAAGCTTTTCAAATATTCAGAGAGTGGAAGACTCTTATTGGAAATCAACTTGGTACAAAACTAAAAATTTTAAGGACTGACAATGGCCTGTAGTTTGTTTCAGAGCAATTCAATGAGTTTTGCAGGAAAGTAGGTATCAAAAGGCACAAAACAATCCCTCACACACCACAACATAATGGATTAGCAGAAAGAATGAATATGGCCATTTTGGAAAGAGTGAGGTGCATGTTGCTATGTGCAGGACTGCCAAAGACCTTTTGGGGAGAAGTTGCAAACACAACAGCCTATGTGATTAACAGATGTCCATCATCAGCTTTAGACTTCAAGACACCAATGGAAGCTTAGAGTGGTGAACCACCTGATTACTCAGGATTGAAGGTGTTTGGATCACTGACCTTTTCTCATGTTAAACAAGGAAAGCTGAATGCAAGAGTTGTAAAGTGTGTGTTCATTGGCTATCCTGAAGGAGTTAAAGGGTACAAGTTGTGGAAATTGGAACCTGGTGAGACAAGATGAATCATCAGCAGGGATGTAACCTTTGATGAAAGTAGAATGACAATGCTAAGCAAAGAGTAGAAGGATAACAACTCAAGTAGTGAGAGTGCCAAATTTGAGGTGGAGCATTCTGAGATTTCAGATCATGGCAATGGAGATGCTATTGATCACACTGATCAAGCAGAATCTGGAGATAATGAAGAGCTGGGTACTCAGCATGACTTGTCCAATTATTAATTGGCTAGAGATAGAGCAAAAAGGGTGATAAAGCCTACGTATGGTCATGTTGACATTATTTGCTATGCCCTGAATGTTGCTGAGGAGATTCAAAATTCAGACCCAAAGACCTGGAGGGAAGCAATTGACAGTGAAGACAGCCAGCTATGGCTTCATGCAATGAATGAAGAAATAGAATCCTTAAGAAAGAACAAGGCCTGGATACTTGTGGATCGACCCAAGAAGCATAAGGCTGTTGGATGTAAGTGGATTTTCAAGAAGAAAGAAGGTATTCTCGGAGTAGAAAGGCCTAGATTCAAGGCAAGATTGGTAGCAAAAAGCTTTACACGGGTTGAAGGAATTGATTACAATGAGATTTTTTGACCAGTTGTGAAGCATTGCTCAATAAGAATCATGCTAGATCTGGTAAATCAGTATGATTTGGAACTTAAATAGCTAGATGTTAAAATTGCTTTTCTTCATGGAAATCTGAAGGAAACCATTTACATGAATCAGCCTGAAGGTTTTGAAGAAGGGGACAACAAGGTGTGTTTGTTGAAAAAATCTTTGTATGGACTGAAGCAAAACCCTCCAATGTGGTATCTGAAGTTTGATGAGTTCTTGATCAGGTATGGCTTCATCAGAAACAGGTATGACAGCTGTGTATATATCCTGAAAAGGAAGAAAGAGTGTGTTCTCTACCTTCTCTTGTATGTGGATGACATCCTCATAACAAGTGCTAACAAGGAAGAGATTAGACAACTCAAAGAAAGCTTGAACACAAAATTTGAGATGAAAGATCTAGGATCAGCTAGAAGGATACTCGGGATTGATATTCATAGGGATAGGGCAAAGGGTGAACTATTCTTGTCCCAAAGCAATTACCTCAAGAAAGTGGTGGAAAGGTTTAGGATGCATCAAAGCAAACCTGTTAGCACACCACTTGGCCATCATACAAAGCTATATGTTATTCAAGCACCAGAGATAACTGAAGAAAGGTCTAAAATGAATCAAACACCCTATGCCAGTGGTGTTGAAAGCATAATGTATGGAATGGTTTGCAGCAGACCTGACTTGGCTCATGCAGTAAGCATAATAAGTAGGTTCATGGGAAATCCTGGCAGTGCACACTGGGAAGCTTTGAAGTGGACACTAAGGTATCTAAATGGATCTTTGAAAGCTGGATTAAGGTACAAGAAGACATCACACGAGGTAGCAATCACAGGCTATGTAGATGCAGATTTTGTAGGAAATGTAGACACAAGAAAGTCCTTAACTGGATATGTGTTTACTTTGTTTGGTACAACAATCAGTTTGAAAGCAAATCAACAATCAGTTGTTGCTCTTTCAACAACTAAAGCAGATTATATGGCCCTAGTTGAAGGAGTGAAGGAAGCAATCTGGCTAAAAAGAATGGTAAATGAATTTGGAATAGCACAACCTTCTGTTACAATTCACTATGATAGTCAAAGTGCCATTCACTTAGCAAATCACCAAATTTACCATGAGAGGACAAAGCACATAGATGTGAAACTACACTTCATCAAAGATGTGATTGAATCTGAAAAGGTAAAGGTGGAGAAGGTTCCAGTAGAAGAAAACCCTGCTGATATGTTCACAAAGTCGCTATCTAATGTCAAGTTCAAGCACTGTCTGGACTTGATCAATTTTGAAGATGCCTAAGGAGATTTAGTAGAAGTGCAGCCCTGAATCACAAGATAGACACTTGCTGATTTGGAGTCAAGGTGGAGATTTGTGATATGTGACTCAAAATCACTAAAGGCACAAATGAGAAGGATTCTAGTGGTGCTGTCATAACTAAATTCAGTACGTTGTCATAACTGAATTGGTCTTGGCACCAAAGTATAGCCTTTGTTCCTAGAGTTAGCAACTAAAATATACATACTCTTGATCATGTAATTCAGAGAGAGTTTTTTAGCAGAAAAATAGAAATTGAACTTGGAATGTTTCACGATCAATGTGATGATGATGAGCTGCATTTCTCGTGGATGTAGACACATTGCCGAATCACGTAAATTCAAGGTATAGATTCTTACTTGTTGCTTTGGTGTGTTTTCTATTTTTCTTTGATCTTGTGTAGGTTTCAAAGGTAGGAGAAAAGGTAGAAGAACCAACATAATCTCTAAAGACGATTTTAAAAAAATGTTACATATGAATACCCCATGTTCTGTTTGACATCTAGAAAGGGAGAAAAAAAAAAGAATATAGATATAATAAAATTCATGATTTAATTTGATGATAAAAATGATAGAATAATATTTTAAATAATAAAATATTTAAATATCATTATTTTTTTTATAAGTCGTCATACTAGATAGTTCCGTAGCCATAAATTAAACAAAATATCTTTTCAGGGAGAAGTTTTTAATGGATGCATGTAATATAGAACGATACAAGCCAAATGCCAATTACAACTAGTATGGATCATGTTCCAAAACTTTGCCTCTTTATTCCTATAAACGACTTGGTGCATAGATAAGTATGCAGAAAAATATATAGAGGACGGAAATCTGGTTACATATATGCCTGTTGTCGGAAGCAATTTTCCGAAGTATTAGAAATATCTTGATAAGCATAAGGCAATAATATATCTCATATGTAATGCAAAAAGTATATAGCTCTGGTTGTTTTTGGTATGAGCCCTAAGTATAGTCACACTTTATGCCGTGATTAATAGGCATATCCTATCAAAAGGGCACAGCTTCTTCTTCTTCCACCATTGGCACGGGGCTAATGACAACGATACTCCTTTCAGTACTTTCGGTGAGCCATTGGTCTTATATGCATGAAGCCATGCACTCACCTACGGAGGCATGGACCCTTCCCCCTCTTGATCCAGTTTTGTGGATGAATCTGCAATTTCCCTTTTGACAAGTGTGTCACGACGACGTTTTTGCTTGGATTTCTCATTTAAGTACATACATTTGGCTGTAGCATGTAATAAATTAAGCAAAATGTTACTGATGAACTTTTATTTCTTCACGTTGGGAAAACGGAGTTCATTGCATCCAAATTATTTGTTCAATTTTACACGAACTGGTTTCAAATGTAGTCTTGCAAAATCATATCCAACATTGTTAAACGTCGATGGAGACCGTACTAGGGAAAGGAGTGAACAACAATCACGTACTACTCTGATCACGCGTGAGGCAGGATAGTTGACAATCACGTTTTTTGCATTGGAAGTACTATTTGCATTGTTTCGTATATATCATATCCTAAATTGGTGGGAGAAAGGAAAACGAATGAACAACAAAAAGTTCGTAAGCCCCATCGATCCCTTCGAGTTTGCTTTTTGCTTGGAAGGTTGTGTATGAATTTCGAATCAATTTGTCACCCCTTTGGTAAACGTATTTACCCTTAAATGCATAATAATTTGCCACCCGTTTGCATCTGCATAATTATTCTATAATTATTCTATTTGATTCAAATGAGATTATTTTCCATAAATAATACAATTAGATTTTACCATAAAGAAATATTTAATATATAATATTAAGAAAATGCTTAAATTTACAAAGGATGACCGCACAAACACTTACGAATGTTTTTAATTGGTTAGTTATTTAACATTAAATCATCTTTTGATTTTCATCAAATTTAAATAATTTCTTGCTCAACTTAAAAAGATTTACACATGTACTTTCGTGCATAAAGGTCTTCGTACTAAATAGCAGCCCTCATAATATTATTGATGAAATAATTTAAAACAATTTATACATAAGTTATTTGTTCAATACATTCAAAGATGATATTACAAATAAAATAAGTTTAATTGCTTTCATCATTTATACAGAAGTTATTTTTTTTTTTACCTATATGCATAAGTTATTTGTTCTAACCAAATGTAGACGTTAATTTTGTAAAAGAGAACAATTAAATGTGTTTAAATTAAAAATTATTCTTAAAATGCGTATTTTCAATAAAGTGTTATATCTTAATAATTTTAATTATATTATCTACCTTAATTACAGTAAAAGTAAATCGTGATTTTAAATTAAATAATTTTACTTTCAATATAAAGCGTTGAAGAATTGTTATGCTCAAAATATTCCTTTTATAAGATATTTATGTAAAGAAATTAACATTACTATAATCATATTCATCAACAAAATTTTTGTATATGAAGTTATAAAACATAAAATAAAAATTTATTTTATAATCAATATAGTCACTAATTTAAAAAATAGATTTGTTATCTATAATCATCTTATTTCACACTCGAAAAGAACTATCTTTTGATTGTAGATGATATTTGTTGTCTTTATCATTAAAAATTAAAACAATTTTAATTTGTTATATTATTAATAAAGTAATTCATAATTATTTTGTGATGAAAATATGTCAATA
The DNA here is from genome assembly GCF_004193775.1 of Glycine soja. Classification (NCBI taxonomy): domain Eukaryota; kingdom Viridiplantae; phylum Streptophyta; class Magnoliopsida; order Fabales; family Fabaceae; genus Glycine; species Glycine soja. Next base: position 29,493,519 of record NC_041010.1, read on the forward strand.
AAATAAAAATAATAAATTTATTATATATTTATGAAAAAATTAACATTATTTTAAAAATATTAATAAAAAAATTGACGTGGAAATACTTTTAGGAATATTATATCCACTAAATATTGGACAATCCTTGCACACAAATTTGTTAGCAAATCTTATATGGAGAAAATAAATTTTTTTCCTTTCTAAAATAGCTTTAAAATGAAACTTTTACTGCAACGCATAATATTTTTCAATTTTTTTTTGAAGAAATAAAATTGTTTTAATAAATAAAAATTGAATTAAAATGAAATATAATATAAATTTTCAAAACATTGACACGTGCATTGAGCTGGACAAAATAATAATAATTTTGATAGTTACTAAAGTTCCTATATAATAATAGATTATTGAACTGCTATCCTTTTATGGTGCAGTTGTGTAAGTATTTTTTTTCCTTATAATGTTTGTGTTTTGTAGATTATCACTTACTGATAACTCTATTAGTCTACCTTGACCTTAGGGTGGACACTAATTTGATTAGTCTCTAATTGGTGCCGTGGATTGTGATAGACTAGAAAACAAATGGGATTGTCGACTATACATCTGTGGTTTAAAATATTTTGAAATTGCAATGTAAAAGAGGTTCCGGGTCAGTCCAATGAAATCTATCCTTTCCAGCTATTTATTTATACATTAACACCTTTTTTTTTTATTCTGTCATGCTAAATGACGATAGAAAAGCAAATGAATGCAAGCATGCAACAGAAAAAAGAGTAAAAGCAAATTAATCAGTACTTCAATTGCTGCAATACCCATGACACATGCATGTGTGTGAAACTATCCTAACAAGCATGAAACAAATTTGTACAGTTTTGGCTAAACATATATCTTAGCTAGACAACGAGCTGAGCTTAAGAATAATAGACTACTCTGATCACGCGTGTGGCAGAATAGTTGACAATCACGTTTTTTGCATTTGAAGTACTATTTGCATTGTTTCGTATATATCATATCCTAAATTGGTGGGAGAAAGGAAAACGAATGAACAACAAATTGGTCGTAACTCCCATCCCTTCGAGTTTTCCTATTGCTTGGAAGGTTGTGCATGAATTTGGAATCAATTTGCCACCCATTTGGTAAACATATATACCCTTTTCTTTTTGGAAGGCAAGCATATATTATTAATTAAAATATAAAGTAGGGCATACATCAAAAGCAAAAATGTACAGTGAAAAACTATTCTTTTTGTATCCTATCCAAAAAACCAGATCACCAAAAAGATCAGACTCAAACTACTAATTAGTTAAAAACACTCCAATGGATTAACACACTATGAGGAATAGAATAAGCCCGATTTGACTCCACCTTTGTACAAAAGCCATTGTCACGAAATGTTTTTTATGGAGTTCATTGCACACTCCACCACACTCCACCGTGGTAGAACCTCCCCTAAACACAATATTGTTCCTATAGCTACGGCAATGTCCAAACCGTGACATGCCAATTCAGCCTTGGATATTTTGCGACAATCCTTTACAAAATGTCCCATCTGATCATATAGTTGTCTAATTATATTTGTTGTGGCAATATACCATGTCAATCCCCATCCATCTAAAAACATCAGTCCATACTGAGTCTGCAAATGGACAAGTGAGAAATAGATGTTTTACCTCCTCCACTGCAGAATGGCAAAACATTATGGAATTCATGGTTTTAAATTGGAGCCACAGTTGCGATTGTGTTGTAGTGAGCCCAAAAACCTTTATATTAATATACTGCTGATACGATCATAATTGTAATTGTAGTGCGGTCACGTTATGATTGTAATTGCGGTTGGAGACCACTATTTGAAACCCTGATGGAAGCCTTTCTTTTTGCATGTGGTTACCATTTCTTGCTCCTTTTTCGGCTGATTTATTAGTCGGATATGTTCGATAGGATCAAGAAGGAAACCTTGAAACAAGAAATACTATAGCTAGGTATTAGTCTTAGGTCCGTAAAAGTTCAGACACGTGATAATAATAAATATCCAGAACGGGTTTGTTTCACCACTGTGATGTTCCATTTTGCTTACATATATATGGACGTGAACATTAAACTTTTTCATATATTGACGTGAGGCATGGGCCTAACTTGCATGACAACGATACCTTTTATTTTGGTGCCAATGATCGAATTTGAAGCCATGCAAGCACGGAGGCATGGACCCTTTCCTCTTTCTATCAAGTTTTGCCGATGAATCTTCAATTTTTCCCTTGAGCTTGACAAGCATGTCACGACAAGATTCTTTCTTGGATTTCTCATTTTCATTCATACTTTTGGCTGTAGCATGTAATGAAGCAAAATTTATCTGAAACAGTTGATTTCTTCACATTGGGAAAACAGAATTCATTCTATCCCAATAGTTTGTTCATTATTACAAGAACTGATATTTTAAGATTGTCCAATATATATCCTCGTGCAAAATATATGAAACAATGTTATAAAGGTTGATGGAGACCAGCCATGAGTGTTTTAGTCGATTTCATTGATTTTTATCAGCTTGCTTTGAAATTAATTATTGTTGAAAGACCGGCCGGGGGCTAGACCAGCCATTAGGAAGTTGGAGTTTTTTTTTTCTTCTTACTTAATGATATTATTTATCTTTAGATATATGTGCAATATATATATAATTCTTCAATTATATACACCATGTTAAGCCCTTATCCCTATCTTATAAAAAAAATTATATACAATATTAACATTGATATATTGTGTCAATAATTTGAGCTGACCCAGTTTATGTCCCATATGTTGTTAGATCTTATTTTGATCGAGTTCTAGAATATGCGTTTCTATCAAAATTTCTAGTTGAATTAGGCTGAAGGTTAGCAATAGATTGTTTTAGGTAAACTATAATTTTGATTTCTTATAATTTTAAATATGTAACTTTTTTTAATTTTCAAATTAAGATATTTAATTTTTTTTAAATTTTTTTAAGTCAATAATTTTAGTCATTTATTCAGTTAATTATTCAAAGACAAATGTTGATTTTCACATGAAAAAAGTATAATTTAGTCAAAACTTTATAAAATAAAATAATTATATTATTCTATATTTTTTTTTCTTTTTATGTTATTTTATTTTTATTATATTTTTAATTTCTTTCTTTCGTTTATTTTTTATATTTTTCTTTTTATGCTTCTTGTTTTCTTTCTTTGTTTTGTATTTTTCTTTGTATTTACACTTATAAGACTATTATACTGTTATTATAATATGATATACAAATAATAAAGAAACATCACTAAAAAGATATATAATATTGTAAACAAAAATATTTATTTATATGTAATAACTATAGCTATTCGTTATCTACTGCAAATAGTCTTTAAACAAATGATCTTTCAAAATAATTTAATTTTTTTTGTCTTAGATAACAAATAGTGTAACTTTTTATTTATGAAACTTTAAGTCCAAAAGTATTATAGAATAAAATAATTATTAATTTTGTCTGTCTACTTCTATTAATACGCATACAAATAGCATTTTGACAGTATTTAATATTTTTTTATATAAGAGTATATTATATATTATTGAACAATATGAAACCAATAAGAAGGAATGAGAATGAATAATTATCAAATAAAATGATTTATAATAAAGAAATTATATTATAATAGTATTCAAATTATAATTATAATTGTTAAACAAATAATAACAAATATAAATAATTAAACACTTTTTTTTGGTATTTTAACAGTTAATTACAATAATTATAAAATAAATAAATTTTTTCCACAAAACACATTCTTGAAATGAAATGAGAAACTTTAATTATAATGACTAAGCTTATAGTTAGGAATTAATATAATATAAAAATTATGATTGTACATTGTATTGATAAATTAATATATATCAGCTTATTAGTGTATAAGTAAATCATTTTAAAACATGCATGAAAATCAATGCGATCCGTGCAATTGTACAGATACCTGCTAGTTCTACAAATACATGGTCACCGGAGTTACAGTAAAAACTGCTACTTCTGTTTATGCTTAATGAATGATTATTAATTAGGCAAGCAACTCATAACATTCTTCTGTCTTTTGAAAGACACATTACTATAATATATAACAATTATCCTCTGATAGATTATGGTGAATCCTCTGTGCCATTTGGTAGTGAGGTAGTAGAAGCTTCTAAATCAATTTTATCCGATGAGTTCACAAACTTCAAGTAATTTTCAATCTCTACGGAGTCATGGCTTCTGTTTCCAAGACCTAGCCACTTCTTTTCTGGCCTTCTCTTTCTATGACTTATGGCAATGGCATGGTCATTGGGGAAGAGGTCTTTGAAGACGAAGGCATGCAATATAGTTGATACAAGCATTACTGCTACTATGAGTGTGGAGACGAGACTCAGTATAACACACAGCGTCTTTGTAACTGTATTTGTCACCTCATTTGCGTATCTTACTGTTGCAGATGCTGCACTAGCCATTGGAAATGTATAGGCCCACCATGCAAGCGAGAATCAGTACAATATATAACATCCAAATTATTTTGTCAGAAAAATTCAATAGTACTCTCTATGTTTTTATATATAAACATAAAAAAATGATTAATTTAGTTGATAGTAACATTTTTATCTTAAATTTATATTTATTTTTAAAATTATTATTGTCATTAATCTTCTAAGGATTTATTAATATATTTTTTCTTTGTTTGAATGAAAAACATTTCTAATCTAAAGATAATTAATACAAAGAATAATATAGATTAAATATTATAAAAAATAAATATGATTTTAAATTTAAATCTTATAAATAAAAATAGAGAGTATAAAATAAACAATATAAGATAAACAGGAGATGTAACATACGTGAATCCTCTGAAAAAATTGATCCGGACTGCCTGCAAAAGCATATGATACTACTAATTAGTAATTTGGATATCAGAAATCTCTATTTATTAAGAAAGCATGTGAAATTATAGAAGCCTTGTTGACTTATTTAGAAATGAGTAAATAATTTATGCATTTAGTGTATAAGATTTTCATTCCATCACAAATTATTATTTATAATAAATTTTTTGATTTATATAACAAAATTACGTAAAAATTCATCTCAATAATAATTTTAATTAATTAATAGTATTTTTTTGCAATGATAGTACATAGATATTAAAGTCTTTAAAAGTTTGTCTTAATTATTATTATTATTATTATTATTATTATTATTATTATATGTTGCATTTTTCTTTTAAAATAATTCACGTTCATCATTTATTTTTATGTACAAAACTACAAATAGTTCAATCAGCACCTTTAGAATAACAAAGGGTGTAACAGTAGGGTTCGAAAACGATATTAATGTTAAATCAACTAACCTAGACTTTTTTGTATAAATATTATTTCCAGGGATCGATCTATATGTACATGTGAGAGTCGACAAACGCATCCTCTTGTATTAATAAAATCACATATATTTATTATAAAATTAAATATTTTGCATTTCTTAATTTTATATATTTAAATCCCGTAACTTGTTTTTATGTGAGGACATAAATAAATACACCTTTATTTATAACTATTATAAAGAAATTAACATCATTTGGTGTCTATTTTTTTTTAACATTTTTATCCTTAATTATTAGAAAACATTACACCATTTATTTCCAAGTCCATGAATAAAGTGCCTATTTTGCAGTAATCTTAAACCTTTATATATATATATATATATAATATTTAATCCAGCATGTTAAATTTATCAATTATTTATTATTTTTTTATAAAATTATCATTCATTTCTCTTTTCATTTAATTACTTTTCATCAAAGAGTAACCAATGTCTAAAAATATAATAATTTAATTAACTAAAAATTTTATAAGATAAAAATAATTAATGCACTATACTTTTATAAGATGGTCTTATAAAATATGCAAACAATAAAGTGAAAATGGTTTTATATATAAAGACAAAGGTAACATATTATTAGATTAAATTTTCTAAACAAATAGCCTCCCACTTACCTCGGATCTAGATCCGGCGCTGATTATTTCTAACTTTATAATTACTCAATATATACACTTCTATTTCAAATAAAGAATGATGTAAAAGAAAAAGAAAAACTTACCAACGACAAATAAAGGAAGAGGCCAATGAAATAGGCAATCCGTGACCCATAATCAAAAGAACCCTGAATGGTTGCCCATGCCATGGAAGCAACAATAGGTGGTGCAACAAACATAAAGAACACAGGATGGAGGTCTTTTGGGAGGGTCTCATTTGTTGGAAGTCTCTGGTAGAGAGTTATGAACACGACTACGTAGTGGGCCAGCCCAATAGCAAAGAAGAAAATGGGCCCTTCTTTGAGGCCCATAGAAGCCCCAAGTAATGCCCTCACAAAATTTCCAACAACTGATAAATAGTTTGTAGGATTGGCCACCTTTGAGAGCCTCCTTGAGCCCCCAGACATCCACTGTCCATAGATCTTAAGTTCAAGACACAATATTGGTGTCATTAGAATGTACCAAAGAGCATTGGGCAAGTCTTTGATCACTGATGGTGGAACCCCTTGGGCCAAGAACAAGAGAGCTATCCATGGTGCAAAGAAGTAGTTAACACGGATTGGATGGTAGTACTCACGAAGAGTTGCTTCAAAGTAGAGGATGATTTTCAGAAGATAGGTGGTGAAAACTGCGATAATAAGAGCAATGGATATGAACCAGAATATTAAGTTGATTTTGAGGCTTATGTTAAGAAACTTAGTGGAAGGAGATGTGGCAATTGCTTTCCATAGAATTGTTTGGCTGCCAACTCCAAGGCAAATACCAAAAGATGAAATAGGGAACCGAAGAATAAATGGCCATTGCCTGTCCTGTGGAAGCACCGTCTCTTCTGAAGCCTGTTGGAGTAGAAAAATAAATTTTTACAAATTATATAATCTTCAATAAGCAAAAGCAACATGTTGTGTATGACTACAAGGGTGATAATGTAAATTTGTATCATGGTTTTTTTCTTTATGAACTGATATAATCCTATTTGTCATATCAATAATAGAAATAATCACTCTGATCCTGAAGACATAGTTACAATTGTCGAACTTGTTAAATCTCGTATTTGTGTGTGCGCGTGCAATTACTCTGTTTTAGAATTTCGATTGATATTGCTAACACAACCATTGATGAGGACATGACCAAGAGCAAGGGCAAGGATCCACTTGAAGGACTTGGAGGACCTATGACAAGGGCTAGAGCAAGGAAAGCCAAGGAAGCTCTTCAACAAATGCTGTCCATACTATTTGAATACAAGCCCAAGTTTCAAGGAGAAAAGTCCAAGGTTGTGAGTTGTATCATGGCCCAAATGGAGGGGGACTAAATGACACCACTTTGTTTCAATTTTAGAGTGTTTAGTTTGTCTAAATAATGACCCAATCCTTGTAAAGTTGGCTGACCAAAAATATGTTTTGGGTTAATCAACTAAAAGGGCTTTAGTTAGGTTTAGTTCAAGTTGTAATAAGGGCCCAATTGGCAACCTAGGCATCAGCCTTTTGGGAGACCAAATGGTGGCTGACTTGTTGGCTGTTGGGGGTGACTTTTGGTTGCCACAATTTCAGTTACACTCAGCCATTAAGTTTTTTTTTTTAATTTCCTAGGTTAATGGCATTAAGTTATTTTAATTCTAGGTTAGTGGGTCATTACTAAAATTTGCTGTAAAGCTTCTATATAAGCTGAACCATTTTATCAATAAACACAAGTTGAGTTTTATTCAGAAAATTAGAGTTTATCTCTTTTATCTTAGTGAGAGTGATTCTCCTAAATTCTTGAGTGATTCAAGAACACCCTGGCTGTGTCAAAGGACTTTTACAACCTTTGTGTGTTGCCCTCACTGGAAAGAGTGATTCTTTCCTTCCTTTCATCTTCACCCTTGTTCTTTTAAACCACAATTCCAGAAAATCCACCTCTGCCCAGAATTATCTCGTGGCCATAACTCCCATTTTACGTACTCAAATTAAGTGATTCTTGAGCCTAAATTGACTTTCAAAACGAGACCTTTCACCTCGTTTTGGAATCACCTCATTTGGAGCCCTGTAGCTTCCGTTATTGCCATTTCTATATTTCTGTCCATCCACCACTTAACCTACATTTTACCATCCCATTCATCCATTTTATGCCAAGAACCACCTTATTAAGACCCACGAAATTAACCACCTTATTTTCCATCCTTTCCTTAATCAATTTCCGCATTTTCCATCAAGGTTTAATCCTAGACGATCCTAAGTCAGCCCTTGTGTCATGAGGGTTCATATCAACCATACTATGAAATTATTTGGAAGAGGAAAACAAAAGTCAATAAAATTAGGATGTTCAATAAGTAAATGTTGTGTTTGATGCAAATGAAACATGTCTACCAAAAGCTTGTTAGTTCAAATTGCATGACATTTGAATTGATAGAAAGAAGGTATGCACATACCCTGAGAGTTTCTAACTCTGGACCTTCCAATGCATCGTAATACCGATGAATAGGTAAAGGCCTATCAGTGCTCCTGGAGATGTTGTTACCATCTTGTGGAGTTTCTCTTTGTCACTTTCTTCGTAGAATTAATAGTTTTCTGTTTAAACTCCCAGACCATGTTTTGAAAGAGTCAAACCTCTTGTCCTTGAATGCTTTGATTTCAGGATGGTTGTTTGTTTCATCTCCATTCTCTGCCTCTTGGTGCTTATGGTCATGGCTTTCTGGCATTGGTTGAGAGTAACATTTTGATGGCTGTGGATGGCTAGAGCTAGCAGTTCCAGATTGAGAAGAGGAAATGGGAATACCATCTGTAATTGTGTCCAGTGGTTGAAGCTGAGCTTCTTCAGAACAAAGTGGCATGCTGATAGAAATAGATAACTTCCTTTGATGATGGATGACTGCAGATTCATCATGTTGTCTTTCTGGTGAGATTGCTTCATTTCCCTATTGCAAACATGGGAACAGTTTGATTTTACTAATCTCTTGAAATATAAACATATAAATAGCAATTGTAATAAATTGCTTCGAATTTAAAATAATATAGAGTTGTAGACACTCTAAATCCTACATGCCATAAATTAAAAGGAACTCAATTTTGTAGGTGAAGTACTAAAAAAGTGTTAGGGAACTAGTATCGGAAGCTAGAATTCGAGGTCTAGCACCTCCAGAATTAAGGAAGAAGCAGAGCACACACAAAGAGGAAGAAGCTTGTAATTTTTCTTATTGCCTTTGCTTGTTATTACATGGTTTTTATAGAATTCCTAATATGGAATAATCCTAGGAATATTACAATAACCGTTTTATTGATAAGAATTGCTCAGCAAGATCACAATTCCAAGCAAGGCGATCTGGGAAAGGATTTGCAGAAGCTTCTGTTTTGGCAGGATTCTTCAAACGAAGTCGTGAAGGTAAGTGGGCCTCTTCACCTTACGTTTGGGCTTTACTTCGTTATGCACCCCCTGTTTTGTAATTCCCACCTCCGAGCTCATCTAAGAGCTCATCTATTGTGGGAATTGGGAACTGGTCTTGGACCATGACAGCATTGAGGGCCCTGTAGTCCATACAGAACCTTCAGCTCCCATCATGTTTCCTTACAAGGAGGACGAGTGAGGAGAAAGGGCTTGTACTAGGTTGGATCAGTCCTTTTTGAAGCATGAGGTTGACCTGGTGTTCAATCTCATTTTTCTAATAATGGGGATATCAGTAGAGGCGCATATTCACGGGTTCTGATTAGGGTAGTAAGTGTATGTGATGATCGGTTTCTCGAGCTGGTGGAAGGCCCTGAGGCTATTGGAACAAGGCTGAGAATTGGTCTAGTAAGTGTTGTATGGGTTGGGGTAATGGTGGTGAGCTCGTGGGTGATGTGTTTTCAGTGAGGATGGCTATATGAAAGTAAGTGACAGGTTCGTGTGTCTGGTGAAGACGACGAAGCTGATGATGGTTCAAAAGGCCCAATTGAGCTTCACTTTCCCCTTTTAATTGGACCAAGCGGTGCTGATAGAAAAATTGCATGCTTAAGGAATTATAGTCCACGAGAATGGGGCCCAATGTTTTGAGCCATTGCACACCCAACACGATGTTGGCTCCGACAATAGGTAGAACATAAAGATGCACCAAGAATTCAATGTTCTGAATTGAAATAGGAATAGCTTCACAGATTGTAGTGCATTTCAGGTGATGACCGTTGCCCACCATAACTCGCAGTGGCGGTGTGGAACGGCAAGGTAGTCCCAATTGAGAGACCAGTGGCTGCTGAACGAAGTTATGGGTGCTTCCTCCGTCAACGAGGAACACCAGAGGATGAGCTCGTATGATACCTTCAAAACACAGCATTTCGGGAGCAAGCATATGATACCTTTTGAAAATTAAAATGAAAATTTCAAGGACTAAAACATCTACTTATTAATTATAAATTATAAAGACTTTAAAGAATAAATTTAAAAATTATAATAACTAAATCAGTAATTAAACCTATTTTTTTTTCATAGAAACTATGTCCCTCGTAGGTACAAAAATCCAAAAGGCATTGCGAAATATGTAGGCCCTAGGCAGTCATATACAAAATAAATTTTTCTCTAATAGAGAAGCCTCCCCTCTTCATGAAAGGTACTGGGCTATGTTTGGTTTTCCGTTCGAAGTGCTTCAAATTCAGTTCGGAGAGTAAATTCAGTTTGTTTGGTTACACTCCATAGTACGTTTACATATTAAAAATTTGCATAAACTCAGTTTGTAAAATTTCAATCCCTTCCATCTTCTCTGAAGCTGTTAACATTAGTCTATTTTGGATGAAGCCATAAATGCAACACTGCCCAGCTATTAATTCAATTCAATTCCTATTGGTCATGGATTCATATTCCACGTGATAGGGCCATCACTGAATTATGGTGACATGAAAATCATACAAGTCTTTGAAGAAAAGAAATCAAAGGCTAATGCAACCTCAAAAATTCCAACACTATACACAATGCATACTTCAAGTTTGTACTACTACAACTATATGTACATAGTACATAGCTGGATGATGAGGAAGTTCATTGTGCATGGGAAGGAAACACAAGAATTAAAAGAAAAAGGAACAAGAGTCATAACCTTAAAGCCTTTTTCTCTTATCTGCCAGAGGACTGGTTGTAGAAAGCTTGGACACGCTTTGTTAGTTGATGAGCAAAAAGATAGAACTTGAATATGAACAAAACTATAGAATTTGAATATGAACAAAATTAGAATTCACGAGACAAAATGCACCACATGCTTAAAACAAATGACGGTGGTCCAAGATATGGCCTAAAGTCCATAGGATCGGGAAGATGATATATATATATATATATATATATATATATATATATATATATATATATATATATATATATTAAGGCTTTGGTAGGGCAAATGTACTTTGCAGCCGTAACCTTGAAAGGTTGGGTCCTCATTTTTTATAATCATAGCTATTCATTTGATTGAAAATGACGAATCCAAGGAAAAGGGAAAAGAACCATTAAATATTATTGTAGGACAGGTAAGAAGGTATATTAACTTTGGAATTACTTCAAATCATTAATTAATTGCCCGAGTTATCATTTTCTGGATGAACAACAGTGTTTGACAAGATATATAAAAAGATATTAAGTGGTGCATTCCAGGGTGCATGGTGAACGACGATGATAATATTGTTAAAAAGAGAAATCCTAGCACATTTTAATTTGAAACGCACTTTTTTAAATGTGTTTTTGAGTTCAAAATTATCGTTGTGACACTTAATATGTAGAGAAACTAGCATCACTTCATGTGTTTTCAATAAATTGTGTTAAAGATTATTTTTATAGTATTGGTTGTAAAATGTATATCTATAAATTTATAAGTTATAAGTGAGCCAACATATATGTATGTATACATGTAATAATTTACTTGTGAATTAGACAATAAAAAATAAAGATGTTTCTGGGTGGTTGATCATTAACAGCCTCTATCGTGAAAAGAAAAGAGTTGAAGTTCTTTTAACGTACGACCACAAAAATTTGGCACTAGATTTTCCCGTAAACTACAAACAAGTCCTTGGATGGAACAATATTGTAAACCATTAACTACATAAAATATTAGAAGACAAAAGAGTAGGGTGATATTCTCTCCCCGATTTCCCTCCCCAAACCAAAACAAGTGGACAAGAAGAAATGATGCCAAAAGTTAAAGGAATGGAGATTTTAAAACGTTGTTTCCGCGTGTTACCACTACTGCAAAAGCGCCTTTTCACGTCCTGGTATCTACATCGGTTATCAAAAACCGATGTAATACATAATGCGGTGCTATTTTCATAATTTACGCCAATTATATTATGCCGTCAACGACGGTTTTAGTGAAACCGCCTTTGATTTTAATCTTACTAAGGCGATTTTATAAAGACCATCTTAGATTCAAGTGATTCTTAATTATTTTATTTACTGAAAAATTATTTTTAATTATAAAAACTCGTGTTGGACACTGTTCCCATCTTCGTAAACCCTAAATCCCCTTTTATATATGCAGTTGGCGAAGAAGCGAGCCGACAACCTCGCTCTGATCGACGAGTCCGGAGCGGTGGCGGCTCTGATTCCGCTGCTCTGGTGCAGCGATTCGTGGACGCAGGAACACGCGGTGACGGCGTTGCTGAACCTGTCTCTTTTGGAAGAGAACAAGGCGCTTATAACGAATGCGGGTGCGGTGAAGTCGCTAATATACGTGCTGAAAAGAGGGACGAAGACTTCGAAGCAGAACGCGGTGTTAGTTTCTTGTTGATTAATCTCTCATTTTTCTCTTAATCTTTTTTTTTTTTGAAAACTTTCAGTTTTTTCATAAAAGGCTTGGTCTTGGTGTTAGTTTCTGTTGATCATTAGTCTCTTTTATTTTTCTCATTTTTTTTTGTTTTGAAAACTTCCCGTTTTTGCAAGGAGGTGGTTCATCAAATAGGAAGCCATATTTTAAGCTGAAAATATTGCTTTAACTAATTATAATTACCTTCAATTTTTGCAAGGAGGAATGACAAAAGCATAAGAGAGACCACAAAAGAGGGCTTCATTTTGAAAGAAAAATCTTGGGAAGAAATGAGCAGGTTAATCCTTAAACAAAGAGGGTAGAGTTTTCTTCAGGTTTTTCTTCAGGTTTTTCTGAATAAATTTGTAAATCCTGGAAGGTATCGATTATTGTCTGTATGTTGGTTTCATCTAACAAAGTTGTTGGGTATTGCAACGGTTTCTAATTCTATTTAGTTGTTCATAAGTTCTCGAGGGAGTTGTGTCGTATTGTAAATTTTCTGATGGAATGATGGAACAAAGACAGCTGATAATATTTCTTTCTCAAATTGAAGAAATTCAAGCATATAATGGCCATTATCCCGGATAACTTTTATTTTGTCTTTTGATTTTAGATATACTTTTAAGATGCAAGTATATAAGAAAGATAAAGAGTAAAAGATACAAATAATTATATACAATCACATAAGATGCCAACTATTAGATTTCCAAATAATGAAAGCGTAGATTTTATGGAATGAGCTATTAGCAAATAGCAAGCATATTAAAAGATGGAGAAAGTTTGAAGTAAGCTAGCTCCAGCAGCCAAAGTCAAAGGATTAGCACGATTTTGATTTTCACATTCAGTCCTTAATCTTATGAGTACTGCAAATACACGGCTGCAATTGTTGCTAAATTTGAATTGCAGGGGTTTTAGGTTTGAATCTTAGGATTTTTATCTATAACGGAAGACATGTTTTAGCACGAAATTGAAGGTCTCTTTTATAGTGTCTCTCAAATTCACTTCAAGGTGTTGGAATTTTCTATTCCAATAATTAATGTGGACTAATATTATAAGACAATTATATTAGTTATTTATCATTAGTGTGTTTTATTTTATGTGATCAAATTAAGTGAGCAGATATCAGTATTGCCTCATTAGGGGATAATGAGAACCTTATTAGGTTAACACACTATAAGAAGACTATGGTCCCCAATATACCGAGCCGTCACATATAGTTTCTTTTCTCCCAATTTGAAGAGAAAACAAAGGTCGCATAAGGAAGATGTGATTTGGTTGAGAAAGGTCATTCAACCAATTGTTCGTGACCGCACTGCGTGTTGATCAAGCTCTATGGAACCAAGTAATCCTTAAAACCTATTGATAAATATGTTTTGATGCTCATTTGGTATTTTATAAGGTTTATTAAAAATTCCAACACAAGGTCCCTTCCTAATCACAATTTTTCATCTACAATCATATATAGAACTCAAGATCACTTTAAAAATGCGAGATTTATTTATATTTTTATTTATTTATTTATTGCTATTTATTTCCATTTTTATTATACATGTCAGCAGCGACGGATCCAGACAATAAATATCAGTGTGGCTAAAATATAAAAGAAATTATAGACTAAAATATATTGAAAATAAGAAATAATGTTGTTTAATTAAGGAAATGTATTTACAATAAAAATCGTCTACTATCCATTTTTTGAAAATGAGCTAAAATAACATCATTGTTGATTGTTCCAAGAACATCTCTTTCTATAAAAGTTACAAGACGATTATTTAACCATTGATCATCCATTTTGTTACATAGCTGACTCTTCATAAACTTCATAGCTGAAAAAACACGTTTCACACTTGCAGTTGCTACCGGCAAGACTAAAGCCAACTTCAGAAGCCTATAAACTATATCAAATGTGTTGCACTTTTTTGTTTTCACAAGCTTTGCACAAAGGTCTGAAAGTCTTTTTAACTTTGCAAATTTTGGATCACATCAAACATTTCTAACATAATTATGAAGCTGATGTCGCACCACCACTTCCGGCACATCTACAAAATCATTAGGATAAAGTTCAATCATCCTCAACAATTTTTTCACATCAAAAGCTTCAAATGATGATGAGGGACTCAAACATGAAACACATTGTAAAAGTTCAATATTATCTTCATCAAACCTATCATTGAGCTCATGCAACTGCAAATCTAAAACACTAAATAAATAATCATGCTTATAATGATGCAAATCAGAAACACTAGAAGTGGTAGCATGTCGTCTAGATTTCTTCCCTTGCACATACAGTGCATCCAAATCAGACACATCAATATTATGCTTATTGCAAATTTCCATAACCTTAGATATAAGTTCTTCCCATCCATCATTCCTCATTTCTTGTAATTCTTCTTTGGTGGCTTTGACAAGTGATAAAGCATTCAAAAGATCTTGATCACGCTTTTGTAGCACTACACTTAAATCATTTGTAAATCCTAAAATCTCAACCATCAGGTATAACATGAAAATAAAATCAAAGGACTGAAGCACATCTAGCAAAAGCATAGTTTCACCATATTTTTCAAATGACGTATCTTTCCTGACTTCTTCAAGTACCTCAATAATGACATCATATATAATCATCAAACTAGTGAAAGTCCTAAAGTGGGAACCCCAACGAGTGTCACCCGCTTTAGTAATAGATGATTCTTGATTTAATCCACTATCAGTCTCTATCTGACCCTCTTCAATCAATTTAGCAAATTGAGATACTTGTTTGTCCCGAAGCAATTCTTGTCTCTATCCTTTTGAATCGTAGGAGCATTCATAAAGTTATTACCCGAAGCACAACCTATTACATTAGCTATCTCTGGGTTATATATTTATTTCATTAAAATTTTATTATAATACTATATGTTTATTATTTTAATATCATAACTTAGTGCTGATTTATAACTACGAACATGTAGCCTTTGTAAAAAAAACAAACTAAGAACGTGTAATTATAAAAAAAAATGTTATTTTTAACATTATATTATTTAACATTAGTAAATATTTAATATTTAAACAAAAATAATAAGTATAAAAAATTATCTTAAAAATTAAAACTAATGATTTTTGTTATAATTACATGTTCTTTAGGTTATTTTTTTATTTATCAATTAGCATAATAGTTAATTTTACTAAATATCTTTAATTTAATAAACTAACTTAAAAAGTTTTAAGTTAAAATTATAATTTCAAAAATTCTAGTGTGGCTATAGCCACACTCTGCCTCAACGTGCGCCCGCCCCTACATGTCAGGGGAAAAAGGATTGGATTATTTGTTCGACTTGAAATAAAAGAGTCAATAGTTTAATTTAGGTATAATTTTTAAAATAATAATTAAGAAAAAGTCAATAATTTTCAATTATATGTAATCTATAATTTTATGATAGTAAAATAAAAAATTATATTATACTAAATGAAATTTCAAACACGGTCACATCAGTTAGTGCATATTTGTTTAAGCGTTAGAACATCCATTGAGCGATGTTTCATGCTTTCCTATGTACCAAACTAGTTTAGTATCCTTGCATACGCTCGGGTAAGCCGTGAAAATTGACAGTATAATTAGATTCGTGTGACTATAACACTCGACAATATTATGAAATATTTAATTGGAAACTAAGTAAATGAGAACAAAAATGAATATGACTCAAAAAATTTATGATCAACACGTGTAAACTAAATTGAAGGTCTACCATAATAAAACAAATATTAGATAAGAAACAGTCAATTAACAAAGTCATAATGTTAGAGACATTGTTTGTAGGAAAAACACGCCCACAAAATAAAGTGTCAATTTACAAATATTTACAAAAGTCAGAATAATATTGTTCTTAATTTATAAACATGACCAAAATAAAACATAGTTAACTGTTGGATAAGGGAATTTGAAGACAATTTCCATGCCAGGTTCGAAAGATTGTGTTTCACAAAATATTTTCCATCCGGCTCCAATTTTAACTATCTTTCTCCAATGATTGTAAACAATGCGGCATTCCGGAATGTCTTTCAGATTCAAATGAGTGAACAATTTGTCTTTCATAAAATAATACATTCTACTTGGAACATCCAGATATTAATAATAACATTATGTGAGAAATAGAAGAAATTTAAAAGTTGGCAGATAAAGGTTGGCTGATTGATTAAGTAAATTACTAAGTAACTTACCAAGCTGTTGCAGGTAATTTTGTACTAATTTAGAAGCACGTTGGAAGTGGCAAAATTCGGCACTTGATGGTATAATGAGTGCCATTTTGGGAACGATTTTGGATGGCTACTGGTTTTGAATATAGTCAGCAAGAACAGACTTTGACCATAATGGGTTAACATCACTTTATGATCTCCGGTCAGTTGATAGAAATCCCTCAGCGCTGTCCACCTTGATACAATGGCTTGCCATTTATAAAATATCACAATTGTAAATTGATGATACCTTGCAGATAATAGCCTCAGAAGTCGATTATCATGTCTAAAAATGAAAAGCTACACCATTACAATGCCATAACACAAAGAGGATTTGATACAAAGTCAACTTTAACTTACACCACACCTGCTTAAGACACTAAGTATAAACATTGCATGAAGCATACATGCATTCAATGTAAAACTGAAACCTCGTGGTTGAATGATCTTGCTGCATCAAAATATTAGTTGATTTTAATTAGTCATACAACAATGATGTTTTAATTCAATGAGCAACAACAAACTCTTACACTGTCAATACAATATTGAACATAGTAATTAAAAAACATAATTATTCTTAAACTGAAACCAAGTAAATAAACCATATCTAAAGAACTCATGTTGCAAGCTTAGGATAATGAAGTTGTGACAAATTTTGTCTTCAATGAAATTGTACAAAAAGTAGATGTCATGAAGTTGTTACAACATATAATGTAGTTAATAATCATGCAATTAACTTCAAACAATCTTAATCTGATTGCTTTGGAAATGTACTAATGTCAGGACAAATGGTCATCACATACGCAACAGAGGTATAACCATCCTAATTTACTCACTTACATGAAGCTTGTCATGTTCAAAATATCACATATGCAAATTGATGATACCTTGCAGATAATAGCCTCAAAAGTTGATTATTATGACTTAAAATTAAAGGTTGCACCATTACACTGTCATACCATTTAACCACAACACAAAATCTAATACAAAGTCACACTAAACTTGAGTTACACAACATTTGCTTAAGACACTAAGTATAAACATTGCATGAAGTATAGATGCATTCAGTGTAAAACTGAAACCTCGTGGTTGATAAGCATTAATGCATCAAAATATCTGTTGAATTTACTTAGCCATACAACAATCAAGTATTTATTCAATGAGTAACACCTAACTCTTACACTATCAATACAATTTTGCACACAGTAACTAACAAACACATGTAGTCTTAAACTGGAACTGCAGTAAATAAATCATATCTAAAGAACTCATGTTGCAAGGTTAGCAAGATGAAGTTGAGGTGAATTTTGTTATGTATGAAATTATGCAAAAAGTATATGTCATGAAGCTGTTACAACTTGCAGATTTGTTAATAACCTTGCAGTTAACTACACATGATCTTAATATGATTGCTTTAGAAATGTATTCATATCATCACAATTGGTCATCATATACGCAACAGAGATATAGCCATGCTAATTTACTGGGTTACATGAAGCTTGTCATGTTCAAAATATCACATATGTAAATTGATGATACCTTGTAGATAATAGCCTCAGAAGTTGATTATCAGGACTCAAAATTAAAAGCAACACTTTACATTAGCACAAGTTTTGTCGTTAATAACCCTGCAGTTAACTACAAATTTTGTAGTACTTCCTTGAAAACCATATTGGTTGTTGTATTTAGTGGTTTTCGTTCTTTATCGTGAATAAGAATTTTCAATCCAATTTTGCTCTGAACTCTTAGGAATGCCACATAAAGCTGACCATGGCTGAAAACTGGTTGAGGAAGATATAATCCAACACACTGAAGAGATTGGCCTTGAGATTTATTGATTGTCATGGCATATGACACAATAAATGGGAACCGTATTTTAGTCATCTTGATAGGCCAAGGAGATTGAAATAGTGATAATGAAATTCGTTGAATGTAAATCAAACTTCCTACACTTTTTGCTAAAATTATTCGTGCCCCAATAACATGGTTGGCCATTCTAGAGATAATCAGCCTTGTCCTATTGCATAGGCTTTCAACTTGATCTAAATTCTGAATCAAACTTACAGGTGTGCCTGTTTTCAGCCTAATTTTATGATTAGGTATTCCTGATGTCATCAATGAATGCAAAAATTCTGGTGAAACTGATTCAAAGCATTTAGTTGTTGCAACATTTGTCATGTCAATTGAGTCACAACTAAAATATTCTTTCTCTTCACCTGGGATGATGTTTAAAATATAGTCATTAATTTGGTCTACCACCTCATTTGTTGCAGTAAGTATAACTCTGAATTTGAGAAATTCCTCATCTTTATACTTCTTCTGGATATCTGGGTAGGTATGGTTGACAATTGCTTCAATAGGATCGATGAAGTTTGTTATTAAAAGATCAGGTGGAATTTCTATCTCATAACACCCATCATCACCTTTGCCAAGTTTCCCATCACCAACATATATTAGCCATTGGGAAAAGCTCTTGATTTCTTGTGCATTTCTCAATGTGAGGTTGGATTGCAAACACATATTTTTTGTCAGCTTTAAGATAGTACAGTAGTCCCACAGGTATAAGGCATTTATAATAGCATGCACTATGTTTGATATACTTCCTCTAGGTATGATAGGAAGAATTTTCCTAAAACCACCTCCAAATACAACAACTTTTCCACCAAATGGAACATTGTCAGAATTAGACACACATGATGTCATTCAATGTTTTATCTAATGCTTCAAAACAATACCTACGAGCCATAGGAGCCTCATCCCATATAATCAACTTGGTGGCCTTTAACAATTCAGCTTGTTATGTACCTTGGTGGATATTACAGGTTGAGTTTTCTAATGCAGGCACATGAATAACAAATTTTTTATGTGCAGTTCTGTCATTTGGTAATAACAATGAGGCTATGCCACTTGAGGCAACAATTAACACAATATCACCTTTTGAACATAATGCAAAAGCTAATGTCTTCCACATAAAGGTCTTCCCAGTACCTCCATACCCATACAAGAAAAACATTCCACCAGCCTATCTGTTGACAACATTGATGATACTATCAAAGATATGTCTCTGTTCATCTATATTTGCATACAACAAAAAAAGGAATGTAGCTACTACATGAACCATCATTGTTTCTATTGTATTGATATTACATAGTCAATTAAAAAGAGCACTAGTTTTTGCTAACCTATTAGAGAAGCAAAGTATATTTCAAAATCATGTTGTAATTGAGTCTTGTCATAATTTTGTTCAGCATATATATATATATATATATATATATATATATATATATATATATATATATATATATATATATATAACCAAAATGTGACAACACCACATGTCTTGGAAAAGGCATGGTTGGATAATCCTTTAATGATTTTTTGTTGATTGTAATATCTCTTCAATCTCTAGCAATGCCAAATTCTGTAACTCTTTTGTTTCCCGCTATAAATCTTTGGACACAAAAAAGAAATTGAATTTTTAAGTTTTCAACAATAATTGTAATTGAAAAGAGAAGTCATGGTTTAATCTTTGTTACCTGGTATGTTTCTTATCCTTCTCTGATGATGAAGGATACCATCCATTAGGCACTCCCATGTTTCAGACCATACATGATTTGGTCTCTCAATGATGTTTGATAACAACATTGTTACAAACAATATCATAAGGAATTTGCCATAACCTCAATGGCATGCTTTTCTTAAAGCCTCAATATATTCCTTATCATCAACCAAGAATCCCATAACAAAGCAAGCTTCTCTAAATGTATAATATAGTTGACCATTGATTGTACAAATTTTTTCATAAGTGGTTGGTCCTTTAACCACAACCAACATCATCCTAAGATAATACAATTCTCTAGTACTTGGAGGCACTCAGTTAAGCTTTCCAATTGTATAGCCTCTTTTACGTGGCTTCCAACATCTTATTTTGCTGGTGTATGTAAATTGTTATGAATTGCAGATATGTAAGATCTTTTGCTTGTTGGGAAATGTTGTTAGCTTGCAGCCAAGAGGTAAACATGGACTCTTTAATGGTTGGCTTGGACAACAAAGCCTCAATGTCATCACCATCTTCAAATATTACTGAATTATCGCTAGGCAAATGAAAGTACAACCTTTCAACAGCAGGTGATCTCTTGTGAATCTGGAATGAAAATATTCTCCATCAAGCTTCACAAGGAGAAATATACATACCATCAAGATAGTGCTTAATCTCATCAACATTTTGTTCAGTTGTTCCATCGTCATTTTGGATAGGCACAAGAGTCGCGGTTATGTGATCATAACCTTTATTAATGTACTTGAATAAATACTTGATGGACATTAATTGATTGCACCATTCTATGTTGAGGTGAGCCTCATATTTCAACAATAGGTATGAATTGTATGGTACCACATATATATTGTCTAGTGCTATGTCATTATTGTCAATATATTTACCATCATTACACCTTCTATAAATAGGATAGCCCTCTTGGTCAACAACAGTTTCAGCTTGCCTTTTTTTTGGGAAATATCTAGAACACTTTCCATCTTTCATGCATGGCAACTTTCTGTTTGCATGACCACATGGACCATACATCATATGTTTCTTGACATACTCATAGAGTTGTGGTTGTTCAATAGGATCTGGCATCTCAACTGATATGACGCCATCAATATCTGCAGGAGATGGATACTTGCTGGCAACATCCAGAAACAACAAGATATAGGCATATGGAAAACCTCTCTTTTGGAATTCAATCATGTAAATATCTATAATTGTAAGATGGTTAGATTAACCACAACTATACACACAATGGTCAGTTTAGTACTAAAAGCATTAGGAATGAACAACTTACATGCAAGCACATTGCCTAAAACTTTTCTATCTTTTAAGTTAGACATTAGTTGTTCTAGATTGAGTTTAGAATCTCTTGTTACTATGTCTGGCCAATCCTCTGCAGTTAATTTAAGAGCTGAAATAGACCATTGAATCTCAGGCCAATACGGATTGCAAGTGAATGTTAAGAAAAAATCCAGAAATCCAACCATGCTACATATGGCCATTCCATCAAAGAACAATTGATCCATATACCTATGGCTACCAATAAAAGATGAAGGTAAGATAATACGCTTTCCATAACTGGCATGCTGATTTTCAACTGGATGTTGTGAGTTTTTCAAAGTATTATATTTAACACAACACAACTTCTTCATATGAGTTTTGATAAACAACAATCGTTATGCTTCCATCATTGTGTAACCATTAACAATAAATTGCTGAAACAATCTTCTAGACCTCGATAAAGTTTGTGTTTCACCTTTTCTAGACTACAACCTAAAACACTAGAACTCTCTAATAGTTAGCGTGTTTCTCTTCCTTTGATGAGAATCATCCATATCTCTATGTTTGATATCACTACAGTACCTATCTTCATCATAAGAAAATAATAGAGGATATTACAATCCAAGATAACTTGGATAAAGCTTGTTGATTTTTTGTAATCATTCACTTTGCTTTTCAAGTATTATGTCTCGATTGATAGGTTGACTTGCATCACCAACAATAACTGGAGCCACCTCTCAAACTATGGGCAAATTATAAATCCTTCCATCCTTCTTCTTGTTTACAAGCAATTGTAGGTTAAGATTCTCTGTCTGATAGTTATCATATCTGTCTTTTGCCATCATAAAAGACTTAGCATACACATTGTATTCATCAAGCATATCTTTTAACTTCGACACAAGTTCTGAATCAAGTATATTTTGCCTTGCACAAATACAGAAAATGTCATGAGTGATATAAACTAAATAATTGGGTCCATCATTTACCTGTGTGACAACTGAATAAAAGCAGACATATAGCCATTCAAAGCAAAAAAAAAGTCAAAAAACAAAATTTTGCTAACTGCACAAATTTTGTTTTCAATTTCATTTTCTGTATCATATATATACAACTGGGCAAATTTTAGTGGTATCCCAGGCATTGGTAATAGGCTTCCAATCAAATGACATGATTGTCCATGAATTTTGTAAATTGTTGGACCTTTTCCTTTGAGTAGATTTGTACCTATCTTGGCCCCAGGCGAGCTGAATGCAAACATAGTAGTTGTTGCAAAAGCATTGCAGGATTCTTGAGAAAAGGAAGTTGTATCCTTCCCATGCTGCAACAAAGACTATATTTGGGATTAGCTTGCTTTCTATTTTTCCTCGTCCTTTCTTGATACCACATAGCAGCTTGGCAATATGCACATGTTTCAGAAGGGTCGCCTAGATCAACATATCCTAAAAAATAAATGTTATTTAGTTTGACATAAATAACATTGTGGTTAAGCTAAAATTTCTGCATGTTGACAGTAAAACCTGTGTTAATGTCATTAGCATAATTATCAACACAATCTGATAGTTCATTCTCATAATCTAGTACACTGTCATTTATTTCTACATAACCACAAACAGTTACATGATTCTGATTATTACTTTATGTGTAATTTATTTGGTATAGTATTTCAAATTATTGTCACCTGCATTTTCAGTACTGTTATCTGAAGAGGCTTCATTAGTATGATGAAGTGGATCATTTGTGTGTTGAGGTACAAAGGAATGATCATGGATTTCATTATCTAGTAGTCCAGTAGAAGTTGAAGATGCAACCACAAAGTCATTGTACAAATTACTACGAAGCCTACATATGTTATTGATAGTTTTCCTCTGTCTGGTTGACACGTGTTTACTGTTTGGCTAAGTATTAGTGATATCTGCTAATGCTATTTGAAAAGTTCGTTGGTCGCTTCCACTTGTTCCAGATGCATTAATAGTTCCTGTGACATTCATAACAGAAGCTTAGTCTTCATAGCATATGTAGCAATACCACTTATAACAACAGTGCAACTTGAGGATATTAGTATACACATGCAAAACCTATATTTTCATTGAATATGTATGCCTTTTTGGCTCTTTCATTCTGACTTCTTCTTAAACGCTTTCCTTGCAATATTAGTTTTCTTTTTAATCTTGCAGATTTAACAGAATCTCTTGTGTTAGAACCCTCTTCTTCCATGAATCATTAACTGGATATGAAAGTGCTTCAATAATAACCTGAAGATATCTTAGCAGAATATGATAAAATGAAAATGTTAATTCGTATTTGAAGATTGCCAAATTTTTTTGAAGTTATAATACTTTAATAATGAGCTGAAGATGTTAGAAGAAAATCACTATTACATCAAGTCTAATTCACCTACCAACTGTGACAGTGATTTAAAAAAATTGCCGGGAAAAATGATACACGAACTCTACTAATTAGAAAATATTGTGCTTTTCATTAGGATTTTTGATGATACAATGGTTAGAATAGAAAAAGGTGACTTAGTGGAAGACTTAATACTCTTGATTGTTATGCTTTCGTAGGTAACAACACCTTTTTGGTAGATGGTAGACATAGTATAGCTTATACCTACCTTGTAGCCACTTGTTGGCAGATTATGACTATTTTTTTATTGCCTACAAAATACTATAATCACATCATAGCAAATTTTAGACATATCCCATCCAATTGGTAATAGGCTGCCAGAATACTTAAAAACAAACCTTCTATTGCTTTTGATAATAGCCTCCCACGAGTCAACTCCTAACTCTTTCATGATTTCTATTGGACACTCATCTACTTTGCTGTGATTTGTTTAAGACCATTATGTTGAAATTGATTTGGTTTTGTCCAAAAATTACTTCATACAAAAAATGAGTTTTTTATGCTTCTATAAGATCTGCAACACATGTTTTAGAACAGAGGCTAAAATGTATATAGGCTACAAACAATTGGAAAATTATGCTCTTTTATTTTTGTGGAATTGACAAAGTTCAATTTAAAGCCATGCTTTGTTGACCTAAATTGTCCAGTATTCTTTTCAACTTCAAGATTTTGGTTCATATATGTCTTACCCACTTTAACAACATCATTCCACTTACCAGGATCAACATTTTTAATTTAAGAAACAATCTTATGAGTCTATGCAAATATTAAAAACTGTCATATTAGATGGAAATTATTTGATAGTGACTCATTTTGAACATATCAAATTGCCAAGGATTTCGAATTTCCTTTTTCATATTGTTTAGGAACACTGCATTACATTTGATTTGAACAAAAAACAAAAGTAATATCCCAAAATTTACAAAACAAAGCCCGAGTTTGAGCACAACACAATTTACAATACTTAAGAAGATGTCGATTCATCATAATAATCTTTTGTAGCCTGGGGTGCAGCACTGCTACTTTAGCCAAAACCTTCATATCTTAGGTCCTTCTTTTGCTTTTTAATCCATTCAATTAACACTATAGGTTGTGCAATAATCATCTTAGTATTTTCAATTGATGATATTTGTGCAAACCATAAAGATTATAAATTATATTGACCTTATATGTAGGAAGTCTCTTTGATAATAACATAATTAGATCTTCATCCTCTGATATTTGTGACACAAAATACCGGGTATTGTTCGGCATAACCTTAAATCTAAAAGCCAATTTTTTGCCCAGTATCCTATCAATAGCCTTCGGAATGTCCTTTGGATCAAATTCACCTTCCTGCCAAGGATTAACATCAAGTTAAAATTCAAATATATAAAAACCACAAGTTGACTATGATGATTAACTAAAGCTATTAGATTATAGTTTAGACCTGAGCAATCATCTGTTGTTTAATCTCACTTGCACTTTCATTAATGAGTGCATTGCACTCACGATCCCATAAAGTAAAGTTAGCAATTTCATTTAGTTGTCCAACTCTCACTTCCAACCAAAACCTATATAATATAACATAATTTAACTTAAGTTATCATAAATCATTTAATGACACATCAATTGGAAACATATACATAACATATCTAACATAAGAAACATAAGGTTTAAACACATAACCTGACCATAGTTGTTGCATTTTCATTTCCACAACCTTGACAAGTGTATGGAAATTTCTCACATTCCACTTTCTTGTTACATTTAGGACAACTCTCATATATACAACCATTGCCCACTAAGAACTTGGTTATTGTGGCAACAATCAAACAAACACATTCCTAGCAAACACAATATATAAAATTTTTAACATCACATTATTCTTAATCGTGAAAGATACTGAGTCTTCAAAATCAATCCTAGCAACCTTTAACATGTACCTTTTTCAACTCACAAAGTTCACTCAATGATTTAACTTGAGCATTATAAAGAAATCTATCCTCTAAAGTAGTTTGGGAAGAATAAGAGATTTGACTCAACCTTTGACTGCAAGTCATAAGGCTTAGCTGACTCTGATCTAATCTACAATAGAGAAAGAAAAAGGATGTATAAATATTGAACAAAGAAAGAGGAAACATAATCACTACCCATTTTTATTTTTATTGAAGAAAGAAGTATGATTCATAATCACTACCCATTTTTATAATCTTCAATGTCCTTTAAATCTTCATGAATAAATAGTCTAGAACCATACATTGAATTTTGAATGGACATTGCATAAGCCCCTACATATGTATTATGATTATTAAGGCAATCACAATATAATCTATAATTCATCTACATATATCATAAGTGAAATAATGACCTCGTGCTTCCTTAATTTTTGCCAAATGAAGCAAAAGTATAATTGGTCCATTTTGATGTTTGTCCAAATAATCTTTCAGCATGAATGCAAAATCCTCCCATAGAATACAATTGACAATGGTGCCACTACTAGAATAAAAAAAAACATAACTATAGTCAATGAAATGGATAATTATAAATATTTCTATTTAAGATTAAAATAACAATGATAGAAAGTACCACTTATCCTTCATAGTGAAGACCACCTTTTTGGGGTTTCCATCCAGGTTCCATTGCAATACATCAACTAACCACCGATAACATCTGTCCATAAGCTTAGTTTTATTAACTTTTGAATACATGACAATGGGTGGACTGAATAAGAAGTAAGTAATAAACATACCTATTAAGTAGTTAGGAGTGACATTGCCAGTAAAAACATCATCAAATTAATAGTGTAAAATCATACACCATTTCTGGTATCATTAGAAAATCCTGCTCTTTTACTTTTGTGGAATTGACAAAGTTCAATTTGAAGGTATGCTTTGTTGGCCTAAACTATCTAGTATTCTTTTCAACTTCAAAATTTTGTACCATATATGTCTTACCCACTTTAACAACATCATTCCACTTACCATGATCAACATTTTTAATTTGAGCAACAATCTTATTAGCCTATGCAAATATTAAAAACTGTGATATCAGATGACAATTATTTGACAATAAACATGAATAATATATATTATACCTTCTCATCCATCAAAATCATTTCAATGTTAATCCTTACAGCCCTTTGAATAACCCACAAGTTAATCACACGTACACTAATTTTCCAAGTCTCATTTTGAGCGGTAATGTCCATAATGGAGTTGAGCTTACGTTCCATGATGAACTACTAACATAGATAACCATTAAAACATCAACCATGCATGCAAATAAAACGAACTTTTTAAAAGGAACAAAGACATGAAGATGAACACTAAGATAGTGGATAAGCTACTGCAAATAGAAAGGTGGCAACATAGAAACTAAAAAAGAAGGTTGTGCATAGAGCATGAGCAAAGATATATAGAAAGAAACTTACCAAGTGAAGTCAATTTCTTCAACCAACACAGGTGGACAACCTCTGTACACTGGAGAATGAAAATGCAGGATTTTGGTTAGGTTGCGGAACATGCAACTGGAATGCAAAAATGAGAAAGAACCTTACCAAGTGAAGTGAACTTCTTCAACCAACATAGGTAGAAGTGAGGTAAAACCGGAAGCTTGCGGTTAATGCAACTGGAATGCAGGAATGAGGGGAAATCAAAAGCTTGCGGTTTATGCAAAAGGAATGCATAAATGAGGTGAAATCAGAAGCTACTCACATTTGTCGGAAATCAAAAGATATTGAACAATGTTTCATAGGCTTGTGTCTGTGACAATAGCTCGGTGATGTGAATCAATCAACTCAGACTACAAAATTGGCATAGCCTGGAACCTAGACGAACCGTAGCCTAGGCTTTTGAATTTGAATTTGAAACTAGCGAGAAGCCCATGCCGATGCACAGGCTCAGAAAGGGTGGAACGAAGAAGCAGCAAAAGCAGAATGCGATAACCTTGTGCAGAAGTTGATGGAAGATTGAGGAAGTGTTAACACGTGTCACGAAAAAATAAAAAATTGGTAGAAATGGATAGTGTTGGACACGTGGAGGAAGCGATCGTTCTTTTACTTTTAACATATAGATATTAGAGGAGGAAAATAAAATTTTCCGGTCAACATAAAATTAACATGTATTC
Organism: Glycine soja; assembly: GCF_004193775.1. Taxonomy (NCBI): domain Eukaryota; kingdom Viridiplantae; phylum Streptophyta; class Magnoliopsida; order Fabales; family Fabaceae; genus Glycine; species Glycine soja. The sequence continues at coordinate 29,521,820 of NC_041010.1, forward strand.
AAACACTCCAAGTGACCTGGTACCAAATTTGTTTTTATTGTACAACAGTTTTTCTTAGTAAACTACATTAATCATCTTTTAGATTTCGTGAAATTAAACAAATTTTCAGTACTTTTTTAGTAACAAAGTAAAGTTTTTCATACCAAGGGAATTAGTATAATATATAAAAATCTATTAGTGTATATCTTTTAAAAATTAAGAGTGTAAGAATAGATATGAGTAGGGACAGGAATTTGTGTAATTTTACGAAAATTAAAAGAGTAGTTAATATTATTTATTTATTTATTTATTTTGAGGAATTGATTCGTAATTTGATAAACCCCATATGTTATATCTGAAAAGTGTGAGAAAATATGCTTCGATCATGCTATACATGCATTGAAAGCATTTTTGGTCCAATCTGATTATATCCAAAAGATACCACATATGTCCTAAGTGGATATGCAAAGATCATCCTTTGCCATTCATTGGCCCTTTGGTCCCGTTTGGAATAAAAGAAAAATCTTCTGCCATTCATTTTCTTTGACTCAATCATACTGATTATTTACTCATTTAGTAAAACAACTCAATTATTTTACAAAATAAAAAAGTGGGAACTGTTTCTAATGATACTGATTATTTACTCATATAGTAAAACAACCCACTCATTTTACAAAATAAAAAGGTGGGAACTGTTTCTAGTTTCTACAAAAAAATGCTCTTCCTAAACCCTAAACACACTCATTTATACACAAACCTTCATATTCTACTAAATACTATGCATGGTCACCGGAACAGTCAAACGCCTACTTCTGTTCCTCACATGTGTGACTAATGAAGATTATTAGCCAAACAACTCATAATATTCTCTTTCGAAGGACACATTACGATATAATAACAAATATACTCAGATAGATGGTGAATCCTCTGTGCCATCTGGTAGTGGGGTAGAAGCTTCTAAATCAATTTTATCCGAGTTCACACACTTCAGGTAATTTTCGATCTCTTTGGAGTCATGGCTCCTGTATCTAAGACCTAGCCACTTCTTTTGTGGCCTTCTCTTTCTGTAACTTATGGCAATGGCAAGGTCATTGGGGAATAGGTTTTTGAAGACAAAGGCATGCAATATAGTTGATACAAGCAGTGCTATTACTATGAGTGTGGATATGAGACTCAGTATGACACACAGGGTCTTGGTAACTGGATTTGTGACCTGATTTGAGTATCTTACGGTTGCAATTGCTGCACCAGTCATTGGAAAAGTATAGGCCCACCATGCAAGAGAGAATCTGCGGAATAACATCCAAAAAAAATTGTCAGAAAAGTTCTATAGTATAAAGCAAACATTATAAGAGAAAGAGTAGATGTAGCATACATGAATCCTCTGAAAAAATTGATCCGGACAGCCTGCAAAACATGTGAAACTACTAAGTAATTTTGATAACAGAAATCTGTTAAGTGTCTCGGATGTCAAATTTATACAAGGCCATGTTTAAGAATATACATGAAAACTTAGAAAAAATGATTATGAACATTTGAAAGGGCTAATAACATTGATTTCTGTTGAGATTAGTACTAATTAATTAAGTATACTAAGAAATTTAATTGAAATATACTGACATGTAAAGTTGTTTACAGTATCATCTATATCTAGTCATGATTTATTATATAACTAAAACATGTTGACTTTTGTAATAATTTATTACTTTAAAAATCATATCGTAGGTGAAGTTTAATTTTCTAACCAACTAAGGTATACGTGTGATTAAATAGCCATTCCTATTTCAATACAAGGGTGAAAAAATGATAAAATAACTTACCAATGAGAAATAAAGAAAGAGGGCAATGAAATAGGCAATCCGAGATCCATAATCGAAGGAACCCTGAATGTTGGCCCAAGCCATGGAAGCAACACTTGGTGCTGCAACAAACAGAAAGAACACAGGATGGAGTTCTTTTGGGAGTGTCTCATTTGTTGGAAGTCTCTGGTAGAGGGTCACAAACATGACTATGTAGTGGGCCAGCCCAATAGCAAAGAAGAAAATGGGCCCTTCTTTGAGGCCCATAGAGGCCCCAAGTAATGCCCCCACAAAGTTTCCAACAATTGATAAATGGTTGGTAGGATTAGCCACCTTTGAGAGCCTCCTTTGACCCCCAGACATCCACTGTCCATAGATCTTAAGTTCAAGACACAATATTGGTGTCATTAGAATGTACCAAGGAGCATGGTGCAGGTCTTTGGTAACTGATGGTGGAACTCCAATAGCCAAGAACAAGAGAGCTATCCATGGTGCAAAGAAGAAGTTGACACGGATCGGATGGTAGTACTCCCGATGAACTGCTTCAAAGTAGAGAATGATTTTGAGAAGATAGATGGTGAAAACTGTGATAACAAGAGCAATGGATATGAACCATAAGATTAAGTTGACTTTGAGGCTTATGTGAAGAAATTGAGTGGAAGGAGATGTTGCCAGTGCTTTCCAAAGAATTGCTTGGCTGCTAACTCCAAGGCAAATACCAAAGGATGAAATAGGAAACCGTAGAAGAAATGGCCATTGCTTGTCCTGTGGAAGCACTGTCTCTTCTGATGCCTGTTGGAGTAGGAAAACAAAATATGTTATAATCTTCAATATGCACAAACAAACATAATTAGGAAATTCTGGGGAAAAGAAAGAAAAATTCAGTAGAATTAGGATATTCAATCAGGAAATTATGGTGTTGTTGAGTTTGGTGCAAATGAAGTGTCTACCAAAAGGTTATTAGTTAAAGTTGAAAGAAATTTGATTACTCGATATGAGACTTAAGCACTCCATAATACCTAATACTTATCATAGCACCGACCCTGAGTGCCAATGTCTTATCAGATGCATTCTACAGCCTTTCTAGTCAATCCATCCATTGGTACCTTTTTCCAAGACACTAACAACCAGTTCTGATACCAATTGATAACAAGCCTAGAAAATGAAAATAGCAAGCACCGGGAGCGCGTAACCCTTAAGCAGTCTCTATCTAGCTATATTCCTGGTTAGTCATGGATCAAAGTGGTTTTCACTTATGTCTAAATAAATATACTTGCATCTTAGACTAAGTTTCATTTAAGATTAAGACACAAGACATAAATGAAGAAAATATTTAGGATCTTTTGGAAGTGGGGGCTAATTTTTTAGTACCAAAAATTGTATGGCCTGTGTTATGGATTATTTTAGTTAAATCACACAACTAGATTTGAATTGATAGAATGTAATCACATACCTTGAGAGTTTCTAACTCTGGACCTTCCAATGCATCAAAGTACCGATCCACAGGTAAAGGCCTATCAGTGCTCTTGGAGTTGTTGTTACCATCTTGTGCAGTTGCTCTTGGTGACTTTCCACGTAGAATTGTTAATTGTCTCTCAAGTCTCCCAGACCATGTTTTAAAAGAGTCAAACCTCTTATCCTTGAAATCTTTGATGCCCGGATGGTTATTTATTTTGACTCCATTATCAGCCTCTTGGGGCACATGGCATTTTGGCATTGGTTGAGAGTAACATTTTGATGCCTGCGGATGGTTAGAGCTAGCAGTTCCTGATTGAGAAGAGGAAATGGGAATACCATCTTTTTTGGTGTCCATTGGTTGAAGCTGAACTTCTTCAGAAGAAAGTGGCATGCTGATAGAATACTTCCTTTGATGATTGATGACTATAGGTTCATCATGTTGTCTTGTTGGTGAGTTTGCTTCACTTCCCTATTACAAACATGGGAAAAGTTGGATTTAATTAATTTCTTAAATTAGAAACATTAAAAAGGTATATTGTAATTCATTATAAATTTAGAATAATATAAGTATTCTAAATCCTACACGCCACGAAGAAAACTCAATTTTTGGTAATTGGCTTGTGGTATTCAATTATGCAGGTCAAGTACTAAAAAGGAGTCTTACTTGGGCAGATGCGCTGGGAAGTTGAGAATCAGCAGTGTCAAAGCCAGCAACTTCACTTGATGATATATACCTTATGAGTGATGGAACTTCTGGAGAGCCTTGTTCTGAAATTTCAATGTTTATGTTGTTTTCCATGCTAGACCTGAGAAAGGTATTGTTAGACTCCCTTTGTACTTGTATATTCATGAAAGGTTAGATCAGATAAGATCAAATAAAATCTAATATATAGCTTTGCCATTAATTCAGAGGATCTCATTGGTAAGCATAGATGTAGAAACAAGTAGAGGTGGCAAAATCCAGATCCAAATTAGACAGTGAAGAAAAAGATGAGATGAGTTGACAAAGAATTATGCATCGGCTATTAATTATATCTTGCTCTCTTTATAGACACGAAGTCACAAAGGCAATCGTGTACATGTAAATAGGATGATCACATTCATCCACCTAGTTCACATTTTTTTTTTCATAAAAACTATGTCCCTGATAGGTACAGCAAATCCAAAGGGCATTCATTGCTAAAGTCAAAATCAGTGAATATGCGAATATCTTTTTTTCTACTAATTGAGGAGCCTTCCCTCTTCATGAAAGGTTCCTGTCTGCTAAATTAATAAAACAGGGAAAGGTCTTTTTTCCATCCCCACAAAAAATGGACAAGAGAGTTGACGAGTAACAGCAAACATTTTAGGATAATGACTGCAGAGATGTCAAATTTCTGTCCCTTCCATCTTCTCCGAAACACTATGTTAACATTAATCTATTATGGATGAAGCCATAAATGCTACACACCCCAGCTATTAATTCAATCCAATTCCTATAGGCCATGGATTCATATTCCATATGATGATGCCAATGTTGAATAATGGTGACATGAAAATCAGATCAGTCTCTAAAGAAAAGAAATCAAAGGGGCGCGAATGCAACCTCAAAAAATTTCAACACTAAACACATGCAGACTTCAAGTTTGGATTAGTATAACTATATGAACATAATACATAGCTGGATAATGAAGAAGTTCATTGTGCAAGGGAAGGAAACAAAAGAATTAAAAGAAAAAAGAATAAGAGTCATAACCTTTAGCCTTTTCTGATCTTCTCTGCCACAGGACTACTTGAAATCTTGGACAAACCTCCTTGTGAATTGATGATCGAGAAGAGAGAATTTAAATATGAACAAGATTAGAATTCACCGCAGAAAATGCATGCACCCTATGCTTAAAAAAAATGACGATGGACAAAGATGTAGCTTAAAGTCATAGGATTAGGAAGATGATTCTTTATGGTCTAAGGCTGTGGTAGGTCAAGTGTACTTTGCAGCCGAAACCTTGAAAGGTCCTCATTTTTTTATAACCACAGCTACTTATATTTGTTTGCAAAAGAAGCATCCAAGGAAGAGGACAAAGCAGCATAATATATTATTGTAGTATAGGACAGGTAAGTAAGAAGATATTAAGTTATTAACTACAAAATGACTTCAAATTATTTTTTTTATGGGCAAATGCTAATTTGTTAGAATGTTAGTTTTTGTTAGCATTCAACACGTCTTATATATTTTTCCTTTTTCTTTTTTTCTTAACCATCGAACACATCTTATATCTCTGAAATGACTTCAAATCATTAATTAATTGCCCCGGTTATTTTCTGGATGAACCACTGTGTTTGACAAGATATATTAAAAATATATATTGAGTGGTTGGCCTACAATTGAATACAGTGGTGATGGTGCATTCCGATTTTATGGTAACATGTATTAGCAAGCAGAACAAAAGTTTGAGTTAGTTTGAAGTAAGCGCCAGCAGCCAAAGTCAAAAGGATTGGCACGGTTTCGATTTTCACATTCAGTCCTTATCAGTACAGCAAAGACACGGCTACAATTAATGTTGCTAAATTTGAATGGAGCCATTTCAGGTTTCAACTTTTAACCTTAAGAATTTATCTATAAAGGAACACACGTTTAGCACGGAAGATCAAAGATGTCACATCTACTCACATTTTGTGAACTAAATTGAAATCTACTAAAATTCACAATATTAGCAAAACAAATAAATAAAAAATCAAGGATACTTTACTATTCGTCTTCGGTTACAAGGAAAATATTTTTCAATCTTCTTTTTACTTTGAGATGACATGTATGTTCTCTCTGAGATCATATTATTTGACCTGAGCTGGATTATTGTGAGCATCAAAGCTCTCATTTTACCTATTTAACACAATTGCATTCGAAGCTTAAACTTGACACTAGTTAAGTTGCAACAACTTCAAACTAGCTTCAAACTAGTTGATTTATTCATTTGGTAGTTATGTTTCAATCTTCTTTGAGAGTATTCCTTCCATTAAAATCCTAACACTTATCATATATAGTATTTTTTTTAAAACTTTTAAGTTTTAAAAAAAATGTGAGAAAACTTGCAAATTGAAATAGAAATCTTTGAAGCACAAACACTAACACCTGACATGAACACAGACATGATAGAAAAACAGAGATTTTGACACCATTAATATCTAAAAGATAGGACATTGAGACATCATATACACATATAAAAAAATATTCTAATAAAATGAAATATGAATAACACATGGTCATGTTTAACGATTAGGCCTAAGGAAAAATTTACATTTAAGTTTTAATTTATTATCATCATTTTATTTATTTTTTCTATATTCATCAAAATTTAATATTTAAATATTTTTAATATATAAACGACAGATTCAATCAACCTATTTTTGAAATAGGTAATGTTATATAAGATTTAAATAATTTTAGTTTTATTTTTTTTCAACAATAATTATAATTACAAGTGCTATTTATAATATTTTAGAAACAATGCATGTTTTAGAAAAAGTAATCTTTTGATATAATGTAATATTTTAATTAGAGTATAATTTTTTAGTATGCACGTTTGCAATTTTTAAAAATAAATCAAGAGTAATATACCATTTTTTCAAATTTTAGAATTCAAATAAAAATTCATGATGATTTAATATTTGAAAATGTATTCAAATTGACTTCCAATTAAAATGAACTTTTAAATACAAAATATTTTATGCAAATAGAATATTAGTTAAATGTACATGGTCTTGACATCAACATTTGCACCAAAATATTTTTTTCATATATATCAATTATAAATTTAAACTCTATACTGATTTCAATAAGTTTTAGGAAAGGAAAGAGGTAGAGTCCAAAATAGATGTAAATAATTTTCTTAACTTTCTTAAATAAATAATAAAATTACACTTAAATTATTTATAATAATATTTACATCTATATTTAATATTTGTGGTCTTTTTTGAAGTAATAATATTTGTGGTCTTATAAATAAAAATAAAAGTAAATAATATATCATATTATAACAGAATTTATCATTCAGTCAGTCAAATTAATAAAAAAAAAATATTTTGTTAAAAAATGTATAAAATTATTGAGGCCCTAAAAAAAACTGGAGACCGAAGGCCGTTGCCTCTTCGGCTTAGTGGCTAACACGGCCCTATAATAACATAACAAAATATATTAATAGTATCTTTAACTTTTTAAACTAATATTTTATTTTATTTTTCTATGATAACAAAGCTTAAAAAAGAACGAGACATTATTTTTTAAAATATTTTATATTATATTTTAACATGACTTATCTGAAAGTTATAATATTAGTGTGTGCCGTTCATATATGCAAGTATCAGTTCAAATTTTTAATTGTATAAAAGAGACATTTTAAGTATTCAAGCTAACTCTTTTAATTGAACATCCAATTAATTAGAAGTGCTGAACATGTGTTGGACAAATATTGAGGAGTGTCCATGTTAGAAACCGTATTTAACATGGCAAAACTTTGAACAAGAGAAAATATTATATAGGGTAAAATCTATCAAGAAATCTGATTAAAGTACTGCATGAGTACAAAAATTTTGATGGTTATTACAAGGAGGAGCAAGGCCCAAATTAAGGGCGCTATATTACAATCTGATCACCATGAAATAAAATAGTTAATCTACAGTCAGTATAGTAAGTGACAACCACAGAATAAAGTTGACATAAAATGTAGTTTTACATGCGTTAATTAAGGTGATTAGAGCTTCTGAGAAATCACAGTCAACGACGAGAAGGTTTGGTCCGTGACTTCTTTTACAGTAAGTTCTCACAGGTGCATGCCTGACTACTTGGGCATCGCCAATCTAGATAGCATTCCTTTCCAATCCCTCTCAATGGATCAAAACCAATCCTTGATTGCAAATTTTGATGAGAAAGAAGTCAAAGAAGTCAAGAAGGCTATTTGGGAGTGCAAGGGATCAAAGGCACTGAGACCTGATGGTTTTAATTTTAAATTTATTAAGGAGTTATGGGATTTAATGAAGGAGGATATAATGTGGTGTGTGAGGGAATTTCACCAAAATGGATGTCTACCTAGAGGTACATGCCAACGCTTCATTCATATGACTTATCCCAAAAGTTGATGAGTCGAATGGGTTAGGTGAATTTCGACCAATCTCGCTTGTGGGGTGCCTTTATAAGATCATTTGAAAGCTTTTGGTCCGGCGCATAAAGGTAGTTATGCCAAACATCATTGATACAAGGCAAAGTGCCTGTATTGAGGGGAGACATCATACACATAGTGCCGTAGTGGCGACAAAGGTGGTTGATGAGGCCAGGAGAGAGAGGAAAAAATACATTCTCTTTAAAGTGGATAACGAAAAAGCTTATGACTTAGTGAGTTGGGAGTTTCTCTGGTACATGCTACAGAGGCTAGGGTTCTGTGAAAAATGGGTCTCATGGATCAAAGGGTGCCTACACTCAAGTTCTATTTCAGTCCTTATCAATGGTAGCCAGATTGAAGAATTTTCAAGGGGACCCTCTCACCCCTTTCCTTTTTAACATTGTAGTAGAGGGGCTGAGTGGCATGATGAGGGAGGCCAAGTTACGAGGTGAATTTAAAGGTTTTGAGATGGGTGAGGACAAAGTGGTGGTTGATCTAGTTAAGTATGCAAATGGCACACTTTTTTTGGAGAAGCGACAACATCTAATGTGGTAGCAATTAAAACCATGTTGAGGTGTTTTAAATTATCATATGGCTTAAAGGTAAATTTCCACAAGAGTTGTTTTGCAGACATAGGGGTTGAGTTTGGCGAATTGGAAAGGTGGACCAGCATCCTTAATTGTAAACTTATGAGTGGATCTTTTACTTATTTAGGTTTTCCAATTGGTGCCGGAGATTAGGAAAATAACATGGGTGAGTGGTAAGGGAATCGCTAGTTACTGGTTTCGAGGGACCAGCTCCTCCAAGAAGAAGATAGAGGAAAGATGAGTATTCTTATATTCATGATCTGCAGCTTATTACATATGCATACTTATATTATGAATTCCCTAACAGAATTGTGATTTTGTGCTAGGAAAATATTACAATAGCAAAAGCAAAAACGAAATTGGTTATTGTTGTCCCCTGGTGATCGACAACAATATTCTGCAGATCCTTCCTTGCCAGCTCAGCTACATGATCATCACACATAGTCTTTCAGGTATGCAGGCTTGGTAATTATTCTCTTTGGTTTTTCTTCTAGCTGCACCCCTGTGTTCATTACTTCACTAGGCCCACTGCTAGCTACTCCTTGCACCTTTGTTTCTCTATCATTCTGCGGCCTTTGCGAAATCACCTTATCCTCAAGGTGATAGTCTTGGCGTAATTGCGACCAATCTTCCCAAGACGTCTCATCGGGAGAGAGACCCTGCCATTGAACCAAGACCTCCCAGTGAGGACTATCCCCTGATGAATTGTAGCGAAAATTGAGAATTGCCAATGGGGATATGATAGGTTGAGCATGAATCAAATTGTTCGATAGTTAAGCAGGTTCGACTGGCTCCGACAACCCCCTAAATTGTTTCAGTACCGAACAGTGGAACACCGGGTGAATGCATGCTCCCTCGGGAAGTTGTAGGCGATAGGCAACCTGGCCAACTCGTTCGAGAACCTGGAAGGGTCCATAGAATCGTTTGGACAATTTGCCTGAGGAGACCTACTTATGCTTGGCAGACATTTGTTGGTGTGGTCTCAACTTGAGCATAACCCAGTCCCTGGGCTGGTATTCGACCTCCCTACGTTTGGTGTTAGCATATTGCTTCATGAGAGTCTGTGCCTTGAGAAGTTTCTTACGGATGGCACGGAATGTCTCCTCGTGGTTGACCAGCATATCGTCAACGGCATCCACCTTCGAAATCCCGGTGATGTATTCTGGAAAATTAAATGGTTTCCGACCAAAGGTGATTTCATATGGTGTGGAACTAGTACCTGCATTCCATGATGTGTTATGAGACCATTCCACCCACAACAATAATTTTCCCCAAGAGCTTGGTCGGTGATGAACAGAAGCGCGAAGGTACTGCTCGATCACGAGATTCAAGACCTTTGTTTGTCCATCACTTTGCGGGTGATACGCAAAACTCATGTGTAACTGGGTTCCACTGAGCTGAAATAACTCTTGCTAGAACCGGCTGATGAAGAGAGGGTCACGATCCGAGACCAAACTCCGGGGAATGCCATGAATCTTCACTACAATTTCCATGAACAAACAGGCAACAACATGAGCCATGTGAGAAGGTGGTAGCATGCCCAAATGGATGCCCTTAGAAAAATAGTCAACGACCACTAGGACAACAGTGTTTCCATGGTAAGGTGGTAGGCCGATGATGAAATCTAAGGAGAGGTCCTTCCACGGCTGGTGAGGAATAGGTAGGGGACATAGCAATCCGGCCACCTTTTTGGTCTTATACTTTGAATGTTGGCAATCGAGGCAACTAGCGACAAATTTGGTGACATCCTCTCGAAGTCCGTCCGAGTAGAAATTCTTCGATAAGCGGGCTATTGTCTTGGTGGTGCCCAAATGACCTCCAGTCGGAGTGGCGTGGTACTCAGTGAGGAGCGTGGGAATTAGGGAAATTTCATGGAAGCCAAATGCGGCCTTTCCTGAGGACAATGTTATTGGAGAGCGTGAAGTCGGAGTGTGCGGCCAGAAAGTCCTGGATGGCCTGACATTGGTGTTGATACTCCGGGTCTTTGGCCAATTGGGTGTGCAACTCCTCCATGAAAGTTAGACAAGGCATCGAAAGGGTCAACAACAAAGAGGGATCATGTTCTGGGAGTCGTGATAATGCATCAGCCTCCTGATTATTAGCACCAGAGCGGTATTGAATTTGGTAATCATACCCCATCAAACGAGCAAGGTACATGTGCTGCTCTGGGGTCTGAATGACCTGTGTTAGCAGCTCCTTGAGGCTGTGGTGGTTAGTGATGATGGTGAAACAATGGCCCAACAAGTATTGTCGCCACTTCTTGACCGCCATCGTAACTGCAAACAGTTCCAGGACATAAGTGGAGGATCGTTGGAGCTTCGGGGGAAACGGCTTACTGTAATAAGCGATCGGGTGGCCTTGTTGCAATAGGACAACACCCAAGCCAACTCCTAAAGCATCGGTTTCAATGGTGAAGGGCAGCTGAAAGTCAGGCAGTGCCAAAACAGGGGCCTCTAAGAGAGCGTGTTTAAGTCACTCGAAAGCTATTTGGGCTGTAGCTGTCCACTGAAATGGTTCCACGATGGTTGCCTTGACCAATGGGGCCATAATCGTAGTATATCCTTTTATAAACCTCCAATAGAAGCCAGCGAGGCCCAAGAAGCTCCTCAGAGCTTTGGTGGACTGAGGGACCGGCCATTGACTAACGACACCTACCGTCGAGGCAACAAGTTTGACTCCCTTTTGGGAGACAAAATGGCCAAGATATTCCACCTGTGGTTAGGCAAACGAGCACTTGGATGATTTGAGGACGAATTGATTGTCTAAGAGGACCTGAAATGCTTACTCCAAGTGAGCCACATGATCATCAAAGGTCACATTGTAAATCAGTATATCGTCAAAGAAGACGATGATAAAGCGTCGGAGGTACGGCTGGAAAATCACATTCATTGTCGCCTGGAAGAAGGAAGGAGCATTACACAATCCAAAGGGCGTGACCTTGAATTCGTAATGTCCATGATGCGTGCGAAACACTATCTTAACTATGTCCTCCGAATGCATTCTAATTTGATGATAGCCCTGCAACAAATCCAACTTCGAGAACCAGCAGGCTCTATCCAATTCATCTAAAAGTTCATCTATGGTGGGAATTGGGAATTGATTGCATACCGTAATCGCATTCAAAGCCATGTAGTCAACAAAAAATCTCCAGGAGCCATCCTGCTTCCTAACGAGCAGCACCGGTGAGGAAAATGGACTGGTGCTGGGGCGGATGAGTCCCTTCTGAAGCATGGACTCAACCTGAAGCTCGATTTCGTGCTTCTAGTAATGTGGATACCGATACAGACACACATTTACCAGAGTTGACTGGGGGGAGGGATGAAGGTGGCTGGAATAAAGCACCAAAGTGACTTATTAAGGCCTGGATTCGAGGAGGATGAGGAGTCGTACTAAGGGCCGAGTGGGCTTCATCTGAGAGCACCACAATATGATAATGGCAACTAGTTCCCTGTTTTCTAAGCAACCGCCGAAATTGCGGTTGCGTCAACAAATTCAAGGTGGGCTCAGTATCTCCTTTAAGTTCAACTAGTTGACCACCATGAAAGAACTTCATACACATAGTGTTGTAGTCAGTGAGCACCGGCCTAAGGGATTTGAGCCATTGGACACCAAGCACTATATTCGCTCCTGCAATACAGGTCCACGACGAAGGTAACTGCCTGAATGTCAATAGAGACTGCCTCGCACCATCGGGTGCATGCCAAGTGTGGTCGTTGCCAACCATAACTCGCAAAGGTTTGGTCTCCTGGGTAGGAAAACCAAGTTGAGACACCAAGTCCTCCTGAATGCAGTTGTGTGTACTGCCACCGTCCACGAGGATGACAACTTGGTGACCGGTGAGCATGCCCAAAAGGCGGAGCGTTTCCGGGGCTAAATAACCCGCTAATGAGTTGAAACTGATTTGGGCCAAAAATGGGTCGTGGATATCGGGTGGGTCAGGAGCCGAGTCAATACCCTCCATATTATCTCCAACAGTGTCGTCTTCATCCGCAACCAAGAGAAAAACCCAAGAGGCACAACGGTGGCCTCTATGGTATTTTTCATCACAATTAAAACACAGGTTGCGTTCGCGATGAGACGCAATTTCCTCCGATGACAAGTGCTTAAGAGTCGGCAATGGTCGTGGCGGCGAAGGAAGTAGAGCTGGGGAAACCATAGGGCGAGATTATGGCATCGACAGGATGGGCAGCACACTACTACAGAAGGCTTGACAAGTGTCCAGGAGCTTCTCCTCCTGGAGGCGAGCAAGGCCAGCCGTTTGAACAAGCGTCAAAGACTGCAATGCCTGCACCTCTCGATGGATTTCGGGCATGAGCCCCAAAATGAAGCAGCTCAACAGGAACTGGGGAGGAAGACCAACAATTCGATTGGCCAAGTCCTCAAACTCTGACAAGTACTGTGCGACGGTGCCCTTCTGAGTTAGCTTGAAAAGAGTCCCCGTAGGGTCATCATAATGAGAGGGTGCGAAATGAGTCTGAAGGGCCTGGAGGAACACAAGCCAAAAGGTGAATTGACCATTGTTGGTCATCCACTAGAATCAGGCGAGTGCTCTGCCTTCCATGTAAAAGGAAGCGATTGTGAGTCGCTCCTATTCTGGAGTTGCATGGAACTGAAAGAATTGATTAATTTTGAATACCCACCCAAAAGGGTCAGTGACATCGAAGCGTGGTATGTCTAATTTCATGTGATGGTGTGTTGCAGGGACAGGTGGAAGAGTGGAGGTGGATGGGATCATGGACGACGGTGAGGAAAGAAGGGGTGGCATGCGAAGAAGCAATTCATCAAATTTTTGGGTCATGGACTGCATAGATTCCCTAAGGGACACCTGGTGATTGGTGAGCCAGAGAATTGCGTCCTCAAGCTTAACAGAGGACCCCATGGCCCGAGAGGTATTGGCCATGGAAATGAGAGCACCAAAATGATAGGGAAATCGCTAGTTACTGGTTTCGAGGGACCAGCTCCTCCGAGAAGAAGAAGAAGAAGAAGAAGAAGAAGAAGATAGAAGAAAGATGAGTATTTTTATATTCATGATTTGCAGCTTATTTCATATGCATATTTATATTGAGAATTCCCTAATAGAATTGTGATTCTGTGCTAGGAAAATATTACAATAGCAAAAGCAAAAACAGAATAGGTTATTGTTGTCCCCTGGTGATCGACAACAATATTCTGCAGATCCTTCCTTGCCAGCTCAGCCACACGATCATCACACATAGTCTTTCAGGTATGCAGGTTTGGTAATTGTTCTCTTTGGTTTTTCTTCTAGCTACACCCCTGTGTTCATTACTTCACTAGGCCCACTGCTAGCTACTCCTTGCACCTCTATTTCTCTATCAGTGAGTTAGAAAAAATATGTCAAGCAAAGGAGAGAGGAGGGCTAGGTATCAAAGACATCATTATCTTCAATGGAGCATTGTTAGGTAAATGGAGGTGGAGTCTCTTCCATGGGGAAAATGCCCTATGCAAAGAGGTCATAACCTCTAGATATGGAGGGTGGAGAGGGTTAGTTAGTGAGAGGATTATTGTGGGGGATTCTATTTGGTAGCAAGACCTAAGGGAGGTGTGCAGTTTTGAAAATAGTGTGAGGTGGTTTGAGGAGGCCTTAACTTGGAAAATTAGCAATGGTAAGGTCGCCGAGTTTTGGAAGGATAATCGTTTAGATGAAGCACCTTTTTGCCTTTCACTCCCTAGACTCTTTTCTTTATCGGAGCAAAAGGATATCTCCAACTTTGAGATAGGGCAATGGGTTGAGGGAGTTTGGAGTTGAGAATTTAAGTGGCGAAGAGGCTTGTTTGTGTATGAGCAACAACTTTGGAACACTTTGCTTTCACGGATATCACCCCCAAGTCACTCGGGTAAGAATTCTTGGGAGTGGGGAAATGATTGCTCATATGGAACAAAGTTGACTTACTCACACATTTTCAAGTTAACAAGCTTGTACACACAAGAAAATGAAACACTTCAGCTGGTTTGGGATCTAAACACTTTCATGTGGAAAGCAAAAAAGAGGGTCCACTACCTATGATGTTAAGTAACATAAATGAACTTCTCCCTTGCTATCATTCTGTTTCTCTGTTTTTTCTCCCTTGCTAACAAAAAGTTCACACATTCCTTTCAAGTTGTGTGTGATCAACCAATTTGTGCACTGATTAGTGTGTGTCATCACTCATCAGCCAATTTGTGCACAATTTCTAACAATTCCATGCCTAGGCTAGGTATAAGGTACTACACTATTTAAAAGGCAGTCCTGAGAAAACAATTATTGTTTCCAAATAATACTCTGGCCTTAGAACCTTGCACTTAAACTATATATGGCTTAATCCATGTAATTAACACCTTAACAAATTTTCATAAAACATACATTTAAGCAGAAATTTCAGATTGAGTATATGGTAAAAAAAACCAGCAATTTCAAAGACATTCTCAAGTAAGGAAGCTTGAACGAATGTAAAAGTTATCAATGAAAACTCACAAATTCAAGTGAGATTATCCAAACTTCTCAACTCTCTGTCAGCTTAAAGCTTCTAGGACTTTAACACCTAGCTGGCAGTTGTATTTGGCTGTAGTGTTTTAATACAGGTTTTAATACATGCTTTACACATATACATGTATATATAACAAGTAGTAACAATGTGCTTTACCTGGACTTGATATAATGAAACAACTTCCACAACAACACCAATGGACAAACCAAGTTCAACTACAACAAACTAATTCAGCTTTACCTGGAGTTGATATAATGAGTAATGACATTAGAAGAACTCAAAGCCAAACCAAGTTCAAGTACAACAAACTAATTCATCTTTTTCTCAACCAAAGTATGTCAAACTACTTGTTGGCTATTAAAAGTGTTACTTATTCATGTGACAGGCAAAGAGAGTTGTAAGACGATAATTCTTATTTCTATTCATGATTAAGATTGACCAAGCAGATATAGTGCTCTTTCTCCAATGATTGCTATCAGATGAACAAACAGATTTGTTAGAGCATAAAGGTATGAACACCAAATTTTGGGATTTCAAGATTGCTCCCCAATGATGTAAGCCATGTCTCCCCAGCTCCACAAGGGTCTCTAAGGTATCTTGACCCTCAATATTTCCAATTATACATGCTCAAGGACAAGAGTGATGTCTATAGGTTTGGGGTTGTGCTTATTCAGCTGATATATCATCTATGGCAACAATTGATGTAGTCAGGGAAAGAGATGAAGCTAATACACACAACATATGGTAATTATGTATTTTGTGCCTTCAACTTAGCTTAATTAGAAAATCCCATTATGTGGCCTTCTAAGCTAGGGGCACTGTACCATCCACTTAACCTGGTAGTTCAGCCTATAAAATTAAGGGATATTCCTTGCATTTTGCAACTTTGACCAATTATACCTACCTTGTTGCTTCCACCAAATATTTTTTTGCTACAAAATATGTTTCACTCAATATTAAAAAAAGGTCATTCCCAACATGCTGCAACTACACCTTTTGAGCTATTGTACCTCAGTGTTTCAACCAAAAATGTTTCATTTAATATAGCAAGTAGTTCCATAGCTGACTATATTTCGTACAAAACAATACATAGACATAGTTCTAAATTTTGATGCCCGTAATTTTTCCCCTTACATTTCCTTGTCACAACTCAATTTCAAGCCATGGTTGGTACACAAACTATAAACAAAAACTACTTATCCTGGTAAGCCTATCTATCATAATAATTCATTAAGCAAAATAATATCCCAACAGAATAGAATCATGAACAAAATTTTGAAGAACAAATGGGTAGAAAAAAGGGAAGCACCGAGTAGGGTAGTTTTTGCATGTAATTACATTTACATCTAATGCCTTCTTCCATCATTCTCTACTAGAATCACTACACTATCATACTTATATCTCTTTTCACTAAACAAAAAGCCTGAAGGAATCACTGAATACTCAATTAAAAGCCTAATCATGGATTCGAGTCAACAACAGATTCAATAAATCACTACAAGTTACTAACAATAACAACTATCTCTGGGAGTTACAATCTTACATTCTTTGAATTGTTATAGCTATCAAAAGTTGAGAAAATGATAAAACACTTACAGAATCAAAAGTGGCAAACGGAACAATGAACTCGCGAACCCACTGGATAACTTTTATGTTCACAGCATTTCCTTCCCTACGAACTCACCAATCCAGCAACAAAACGAACTTAGGAACCTGATTTTAACATTCTAAAAGGAGAAAGGTTTGAGCAAGATGAAGGTTTGAGCACCCACGTACCTAAATCGAGGAAGTGACAAACACAAACTCGTGGAGTAGCGTAGTTGCAGGTTTGTGGCAGTCACATGAACTCGAGGTTTTGGGGTATGGTGAGGAGGAGACGACGGGCTGAGGGGTAATGAGCGATGAGGAAGAAAGGGAGAAAGGGTTTGGGGTTTTACCAGCAATGGCAATGACGACGGCCTGAGGGGGGTTTTGTGAGGGAGGGTTTGTGAGAGACTGAGTGCACGAAATGAAAGGCTTTCACTTGGTAAGTTTAATTAAAAATACAACATCGGTTTTTAAAAAAAAAAAACTAATGTTAACATAGCCTCATTAACATCGATTATTTAAAAACTGATGTTAACATATCCTCGTTAACATCGATTTTCATGAAACCGATGTTAGTTACGTCATGTTAACATCGGTTTTTAAAGAACCGATGTTAATGATTCTATGTTAACACAGTGTTTAAATAACTGATGTTAACGAGGCTATGTTAACATCGATTTTTTTAAAAACTGATGTTAATAAACTGGTCTTAATTACAAGTATGCCACCGCATTTGTGTTAACATCGGTTTTGTAGAAAACTGATGTTAACATACCAATGTTAAATGTAAAATTTCTAGTAGTGACAACATATTTTGTTTGGCTAACCAAAAAAAAAACATAGTTAAGAAAACAAATTAGTAAACAATAGCATAATACACGGCAAATACACACTACTAAAAATGTGTGTTTTTATGACAGTGAATCTACGACGGCTCTTTTGGAACCGCCTTAAAAAATGAAACGGTGGCATTTTTGTAATTACTTTACTAAAAATGTCACATTCTAAGACGGTTATTGAAAAACCGCCTTAGAATGTGTGTTGGTGATAACAATAACAACGAGTTTTAATAAAGATCGTCGTTATCTCAACTAAAATAAAAGCCCATATATATGTGTGACTGGTGCACAGCGTAGCCAACAAAGGAACCCTAACCCCCAATCCCTCTAGAGGCTCTGTGTTCGCGCCTGCTCCAAACCTCTGCCATCGAGGCCAAATGCCTCTCTGTCTCCGCCTTGCTCTCCCAACTCTTTGCCTCCTTCTTGCCGCGCTCCCCCGATTGTTCCCCACCGACGTCGCGCTCTCCGCCGCCTTCTGCGTCCGCGAGCTCTAGGCCCTCCAGAGCGGGCTCTCCCTCTATGCCGATGCCTTCATCCCTAAGGGCTGGCATCGCCTCCTTCCCTCCAAAACGGAGGGGTTTTGCCTCACGTCGCTTTCCGCGATATAGTGCGAAGGCGTTTTGACTGGATTCAGGCAGTGATCAGCACCGTTCAAGTAGCCTCACTCTCAGCAAGCAGCACACCTCACTCAAAACACTCACCACCTTCACTAGTAAATACACAAACAGAAAAATGAAAATAAAAATAATAGTGTTCTCTTTCTGAACCAAGAGAGAAAAAGTTAAAAGCAAAATGTTTATTTTATTTTATATTTTCAACTTAGAAAAACAAGAATGTGGAGAAATCTCATTATTTTTTTTCTTGATTTTTGATTTTTTTTTGGGGGGGAGGTGATTTTGGAATAGGTGTGCTTTGATGAGATCGGGTTCTGGGTGTGGTGTTGGTTACTTGCATGTGAGATTTTTTGGGGGGTTAGGGTTTTGTGACATTTTGGGTTTTTGAGGAGAATAAGGTTTCGGTTTTTGTGATGGTGTGTTGGGGGGTGAGGTATCATTTGGATCTAAGGTTTGTTTTGGTGACTTAGTTTTTTGATGGAGAGAGAGTTGTGGGGTTCTGTTTTCATCTATTGGGTGTTATTATCTCGCCCATTATGGTTGGTTTCTACTAACATGGAAGGTTTGTACTTTGTGTTGAAACTCTTTGCTTTGTGGCTCTTTTTGAAAGGAATGTATGCTCGTTAGTTCTTTGGTTGTGTTTGAGTTGGAGTTTTTTAAATGGATTGAACCTTTGGTGTTTCATTGTTTGTGCCATCTGTGTTTTTGTTTTGTCAAGTGGTTGTGGAATGTTAAGTGTTGGAGTGGTTTGTTGGAAGCGCCCACGTTCACGTTCCGCGCCCACGTTCACATTCCACGTCTTTTATTTTATTTTATTATTTTGGAACATTTAGTTATTTTGAATCTGGTCCATTTTCCATCCACATTCAACCCATATCTTTGCAATATATTTGCAACCACCTTTAGTAACAAATCAGTACTCATCCTTTATCTCACGTACTGATAACTTCCTATCTCACATTCTGATAACAAGTTGAGCTCTGTGATGGACAGACTCTATAAATAGGATGGGGTGCTCTCAGTTTTGTATCACCAAAATCACTTCTCTATTCAGAAAGAATACACCATCTATTCAGACCGTCTATTGCCCGCTACCGGCCATCCCAATGCTGCTGTGGTGTTTCGCCCTGCGCCTGCCTGGGGGCGCAGTACTTCTTGATGAAAGCTCGATTAGTAGGGGGCATGATGCCCTTGCTGGAGGTGACAGGTACTCCGTAGAACTGACAGAGACCCGTAATTAGAGCTTGACAACTCCAAGACCCTGTTGGACTTCTTCGGGTCCACTGGGTGTCTTGCAGGCGCGATCCCTGCAAACAATAGATGAAATCAGAAATCAGTTGAGCGATGTGCATACTTACCTATGATGACGTGACCTTGCCGGGGGGGTACGGGCACCCTGTAGGACTGATAGAGGCCCGTAACCAGAGCTGAAAACCCCAGGGCCCTGTTTGACTTTTTCGGGTCCACTGGGTGTCTTTGTGGGTGCGATCCTTGCAAACAATAGATGGTATCAGAAATCAGTTGAACCATATGCATACTTACCCACGTCGGGACGACACAGACCAACTGATACTTTTGCAGGGGGAGATTGGCATTGCGGTCGCTGGGCAGAATGTTGCTAAGTAGCAATGTCATCTATATCTGTGTAAGAGTGGTCATGTTGGTGCGCATGATCCGCACTCGTCTCTTTACAGCGGCACGGGTGAAATCTTGCCCCAGTATGCATAGTAGCTGTGTGATAGCCTCCCTTTCTGGTTGTGCTTGCACAGTTGGCCCTCCTCCAATATTAGGGGGTGGCCTAGGAACCGTTAAAAGGAAACTACTGGCCCCTTAACCGGGAGTGAAAGTCACGGTTAAGCATTTAAGGGCAGAGGACCTTAAATCCTCTTAAGGTGTGGATGTGGAGCACACTGAAAATGAGGACACGTAGCCCTCTAAAGGTGAGGGCGTGCAGCCCTCTCAAGGCGAGGATGTGTAGTCCTTTGGAGGTGAGGGCGTGCAGCCCTCTGTTGGCGAGGATGTGTAGTCCTCTTCAAGGTGAGGGAATGTAGCCCTTTGTTGGCGAGGACGTGTAGTCCTCTCAAGGTGAGGGCGTGCAGCCCTCTGTTGGCGAGGACGTGTATTCCTCTAAAGGTGAGGGCATGTAGCCCTACAAAGGTGAGGACATGCAGTCCTCTGATGGCGAGGGCGTGTAGCCCTCTTAAGGTGAGGGTACTAGTACCCAAGGTGAGGACGTGTAGCCCACTCAAGGCGAGGACATGTAGTCCTCTGGAGGTGAGGGCGTGCAGCCCTCCGATGGTGAGGACGTGTAGTCCTCTCAAGGCAAGGACGTGTAGTCCTCTCAACGGTGAGGGTAACTAGTACCCAAGGGTCCACCCTTATGAGAAAGCAAGAGATCAACTCATTGAGAGAGCCGGTCATCCCAAATTCAAAAGATTTGGACATTTAGATGTAGGGAATCTATGCAGTTAACATGATTTTGAGGGATGCAAATGCATGCAACCTTTGTTGTGAAATTTGGGTAAATGCAGACTTTATATGAAACAATGCAATGTAATGGAAAGTTGTACAATGTTCATGGCATTCTTTCCCTATTTTGTGATTTTGATTTTGATTTGATTTTTTTTTTTTTTTGGAAAACACAGATTGACTACCCTTTTGAAAAAGGTGATAATTCATGCAACCTCATCCTATCTTTTTGCAAATCTCTCCGAGAACTCCCTCAGAGTGTATGTTCTTTTTGATTTAGTCACTTGACCATTTTGGAGTGACGGCAATGGAGTCGTTTGATGTTTAATCAATCCATTGAAATCCTAGGGTTTGTCCCCTTTATTTTTGTTAAAAACATCGATGGGTGAGAACTTTTGATCGGCCCCTATGTTCACTTGAGGCTCATGCACGGTGCCCCTCATTGCCCCAGTGTAAGGCTTTGAGGTACCAATCATTGTCTTTCGTCATGACCTTGTAGCTGGGAACCTATTGAGTGAGAACTTCTAATCTGCCCCTAGGTTCGTTTGAGGTTTATGCATGGGGCCTTTCATTGCCCCAGTGTAGGGCTTAGAGGTACCAATTGTTGTCTTGTTTTCACAACCTCGTAGTGAGGAAGAATGAAAGACGCAATTGATTCTTGCAAAAAGAATTTTCCAAGGACGAGAAATAGTTGAAGGATTTTTCAGCTGATGGATTAAGTCAAATGACTCCTATGTATAAGCAAGATGTTTTGATGTCTTGATGATGCTAAAGGATCAAGTGCTTCTAAGTTTTATTCAAGACAAGAATCCAAGAAAGTCAAGATATATGATCAAGTTGATTTCTAGAATCTTTTGGAAGAAGTTTCCAAATTGAAAAAACAAAAGGTTTGACCAAAGAATTCTATCATTTCAAATTGAGATTTGCTCTCCGGTAATCGATTACCAGCAGCTGAAAATGTTTATAACAGTCACTAGAAATTTGAATTCAAAATTTATAATGTGTAATCGATTACACATGGATGGTAATTGATTACCAGCAATTTATTCAAATTTTAAAGCCTGTGATCTATTACACAAGTCTTGTAATCGATTACCAGAGGAGATTTTCAGAAAATAATTTCCAAGAGTCACATCTATTCAAATGGTTTATGAATGGCCATCAAAGGTGACTTGGAAACACGAATTTAAAGAGAGTTTTCATTGCCCACAAAGTTTATCCTCTCAAAAGATTAAGAGTTTTTCTGAACTGAACTGTCTTATCCTCTCAAAAAGATTCCTTGGTCAACCACTTGCATATTCAATAAGGAATTTTGATTGGTCTTCATTGTACAATCTATCCCTTTTAAGAGAGATTTCTTCTTCTCTTCTTCTTACTTCTTAAAAGGGATTAAGAGACTGAGAGTCTCTTATTGTAGAGGATTCTTGAACACAAGGGAAGGGTTGTCCCTGTGTGGTTCAGACTTTGTAAAAGGAGTTTTACAAAGAGAGTGGAAAATCTCAAGTGGGTTTCTTGAGGACTGGACGTAGGCGCGGGAAGTGGCCGAACCAGTATAAATCAAGTTTGCATTCCTCTCTTCCTTTAAACTTCTTTTATTGCTATTTATCTTTTGCTTTAAAGAAGTTTATTTTGATTTGTCTTTTGAGTAATTCATGTTAAGGGTGCATTGTTAATCCAAAAAGAAAGAGTGATAGTTCAATTGGGGAATAGTCTTTGCATCTTAATTCAACCCCCCTTTTTCTTAAGGTAACTGAGGCCATTTGTCCAACATCCTATTCTTGACAACTCGCTTCTCTAAGAAGACAAACTTTCTGGAATGATAAAATGAAGTCACATGAACGTCTATATTTTTACTTGAAAACACAGTCAATCAAATGCCTTTTTATTTTTTTTTATTTTGAAACTTATTTTTTATTTTGAAACTTATTTGTTTTGAACTTTACTCGTTGTTTTACGGCACCCCCACCAACGTGCAAGACGAGTAATCTCTGATTGAACAGTCTTGGAAGTCAACACTCAGGAGCGCAGGTCGCTTGAGCAAATAGACCAATGGCTTGCACCCACATTCCGGTGAAAGTTGAATAAGTAAACATGCGTTTGTGAGAGGATGAGGGACAAGGATGTCCATTTTATCCATATCATTTAGCATTGTAACTGTGGTTTATAATAATGGCATAAACTTGAAAATCCTGATGAGTCATAACAACAGCTTCCAGAATTGCCCCATGTATGGTGTTGCTTGTCAATGTTATAATTCAACAAGCGATTCTCCTTAAATTTCAGCCAGCCCGTATCAATTAGACTTCACACTTTATGCTTCGGGGTCATACAATGCTCAATGGAATGCCCCAGGGCTCCTCCACGATAAGCACACGTTGCGTTCGAGTCGTATCCTCAGAAAAATGGAGGTTGAGGAACCTTGGTTGGGGTTATGGCTACCATTGAATTATTGAGTGGATATGGGATCAAGTTTAGCATATGACAACGGAATTTGGGGTGAACCCTACAGGCTTTTTGCTGCAAAATTCCTTTTTGTTGGTGTTTTTTTTGGTTTGTGCTAAAGGTGGTCTTCGTCATTGGAAGTGCGGTAGACAGGCTTTGTGGTTGATTTAGGGATGGCCTTTGTGGATAACTGGGTGGTGGGTAAGGAGGAGGTTTGTTATTGACTGAGTAATGACATTGTTGGGTTTGGTGGGAAACTTGGCCGTATAGGAATGGCAGTCACAGCATGGGTTTCTCCCTCTTTCTCACCCTCTTCATTTGCCCCAGTTTTTTCAGTCGTCCTAGTAGGATGATCAAATTTGCCTCTTTTCGGACCCACATCGATCCTTTCACTGGTGAAGACCAAATCCGCAAAGCTTTGAGGGTGCGTAGCCCACTATCTTTTCATAGTAGAGTATCGATAATGTGTCTACCATCACGATTATCGTCTCCCTTTCCATCATTGGGGGTACCACCTGGGCCGCCAGATCCCTCCACCTTTTGGGCGTGTTCTTTGAAAGATCCGTCCCCCTTTTTGCAAATGTTCTATAGTTGCATCCTATCCGGAACCATATCAAAATTGTACTGATACTGCCTAACAAAGGCAACCATTAGGTCCTTCCAAGAATGGACTCGGGAAGATTCCAAGTTAGTGTACCAGGTAACAGCTACCCCAGTAAGACTTTCTTGGAAGGAATGTATTAGCAATTCCTCATCTTTTGCGTATTCCCCCATCTTCTGACAATACATCTTTAGATGGTTCTTGGGACAAGTAGTCCTCTTGTACTTGTCAAGGTCCAGCACCTTGAACTTGGGAGGGGTGATGATATTGGGTTCTAGGAACAACTCTTTTAGGTTAGCAAAGGCATAATCTTCACCTCCTTCAATGGCCCTGAGCCTTTCCTCTAGATGATCCAACTTTCCCATTTCTGCCATAGCATGAGGGTTTTTACTTGTCGTGGAATGCAAGAGGTGTAGTTGTGGGTGATACTGAGGGCCTTCCAAAGGGTTTTGTAGGGGTATACCACCAACTGCTTGCCCTTCCGTGGCATATCCGAGGCAAGGCTCGAAGTCGGCTAGATTGTAGTGGGGAATTTCATGTGTCCCCCCCCCACGGTTTAAGAGACATGTGCATGATCAGTTTGGGGTTGTTGGCTCTCAATGGGTATAGGAGTGGAGTTATTGACATTCTTATTGGGAGTGTACGCCACTTTGGGTGGCGTATAGTTGAGAGGCAAGCCATATGGCGGGAAGGCGTGCTCGTTTTGAATTTGTACATTATGGGGGCTGCCCGTACTTCCCAAATCTTTGCCTACCATATCTGAGGTTGGATGATTCATTTGGTTGATTCCGGATGGGGACATCAGGTTCACCTTAGCAACAACGCTGGTAGCGGCAATTGCAACCGCATTGGCTTCCATTATCTTCTTCACGCTCATCATGGCCTCCATCATTGTGGCCATTTTCTCTTTAATGGCCTCCATGTCGGCCTTCATCTTCTCTTGTATCTCCTCTACTTCACCCATTACTCTAGCTCTAGCACAAGTTCGGTGAGGACGTCGTAAAGCATGTTTTTTTTTTTTATAACAATGATTAAGTTCATTTTATTTTATTTTATTTTATTTTATTTTTCAAGGAAAGAATGCAATGAGCAATGCAACCAATGAAAAGCATGGATGTATGCGAATGATGTACAGTTGAAGATTGCGAATTTTTACGCAGGATATGGGGTTGAATCAATTTAGATTTTCAACATGGTCCATGACATCTTTGTCAAGGTGAAACTGGAAGTAACAAGGACATCAACAATCCTAAATATGTTTGGCAGTAGACGAAGCAGTGATGTGACTCGATTCATCTTTTGCCCCAATTTTGCAAGACGGTTACTTCCATATTTTGACTTGATGAACCTTTTTATAAAAGCATGAGCTTGGTTCAACCCTATAATCCAAGGAATGGCAATTCTGATCGCCAATACTTCAACAACATCTCATAGGGATGAATGACTCGGGCATACTTTAAGCTATGCATGGAAAATGTAATTATGAAATTGAGATGCCCGAAGAAACACCATTTCCTAGTTAACCATGCATTAGGTACCATGTTCAATTATTTTGTTTTGTTGTTGTGTGTTTTTTTTTTTTTTTTAGAAATGGGTTTATGATCCCAACATGGTTGGCTCATGGTGCCTAACACATGCAACTAAGAATGTAGTGTGAAGTTTCACGCTTCCCCTTTTTTGTTTTTGTAGAGGAAAATACAAGGATGAGCAAACATGAAAACAAATGGTATGCAATTTTGCAGATCAAAAAGTTTGTTGAACGCATATGCATGATGATGCCATGACTCATGCAAAATGTGAGGCTGGAATATGATAACGGACAAATGCAGGAACGATATGTTCATTATGATGTTATGAAGAGATGCTTATGCGATGCATGATATGAATCCATTTTACGGACACGAGAGCCCGGAAAATTATCTCTTCTTACTTGCGCATTTGGGGGCGCAGTGCCCCATGTGTACAATTAAGAAGGTGATATGGACCTTCCGGCTTCCCGTGACAAAGGACGAGACCAACATACAATGCATGCTAGAGATAAAATGTGGGAGTGACTTGATTCGCACTGATTTTTGGAGTAAAAACGTGGGATAAACTCATTTTTTTCAAAAAGTTATAACTAGTCAAGATCTGAGCGACAATACAAACTTCCTAGCGGTTTCTAATCATATGGTCCATTAAGTCTATCATATGCTGACAATAGCTGAGAAGTCCGTGGATCTCCTCGGGGGCGGAGTAGGTGTCCGCCACTGCTTTGGCCTTGGCTAGCAATGGGGGAAGTTCTTGACTCCTGTTCAAAGTAAGAGCAAATCGGTCCGTCCACATTGTTGCCTCTTGGTGCAATGAATCAATTACCCTTTCCCTTGCTTCCCTTTCTGCTGATATCTTGGCGTACTCATCCTCTAGCCTTTGCTCGTGAGTCGCCGCTAGATTTAGCTTCTCTTTGCACTCATCGATGATGGCCCACATATTCCCTTCAGTCTCGCTTAACTTTTGGGACAAATTTCTTTTCGACCTAAGGCAAGCCTTTAGCTCGTCCTTCAAGATCATGCCTTTGACCCGTGATGATTCCTTTCACCTCTTCGGAGCTTGAGCTCACTATTGCTGCCCTATAAAGCCCCTCAAAACTTTGCTTTGGTCGTGTTCTTCCTTTCGGGCCTTCTTGGTTTCTCGTTCCAAGGCTTCAGCTGTGGCCATATTGACATCCCTTAGTTCATCATACTCTTTTCAGACTTTGATGGCTATGGACTTGAACTTCTCTTTGACTACCCGGGCTCTTTCAAGCTTCGCCTTTAGGGCTTGTACCTCATCACTTTCTTCCGAAGCTTTAACCTCATTGTCTCTCACAGTCTTTAGATTTGGGAGCCAATCCAATCCTTGTGTCCGGACTCTCAGCCACTTATGATAGCCACCGATGATCCCATTACTGCTTCCCCTAAGCTCTCTGTCCTTTCTTCACGCCGCATCCCATGCCTTGCGAACTCCTTGGAGTACCCTCGCATTGTGGTCACTGAAACCCCGTGCGATGAAAGGCGTGATGCTTTCGTCTGATGGCACTCCTCTCATGGGGTAGCCAAGCTGTCTTATGGCGAGGACGGGATTATATTTAATACAACCCCTTGTCCCCATCAAGGGAACATTTGGAAATCCTCCGCATGAAATAAGAACTCTGGTTCCTCCTTCCTTCCATCGAGGGAACCAGTTGACAGATGCTCCTTCTTTGCTTGCTAAGAGTTGGTCCCAATTCGCCTTTCCTTTTTCGACGCACGAGCGGTGACCTTGTAGCGGATAGACGGGCCTACCTTCTTGGAGAAAAAAGGTGTGAAACCAGCCACACATAGAGAGCCAGTGCACAACAAACAATTCTTGCGCTGCTCTTTTCACATCCCCGGTCGAACGTGTCATACATGGCCAAAATGGCGACGACCGGGCTTTCTTTGCCATGATAAAAGGCGAGGAAAGCGTCAATCGCTGCTAGGTCCACTAACCCTTCCATATTCGGAAAGAGGACAACTCCAAAGATCAAAAGCGCCAAGATGTCAATAAAAGAAAGCCCATTCGCCTTGATTTGCCAAGGCCTTTGCCCTTTCCTCCAAACACTTCCTTGGTACTCCGACTATCCCATTCCTGTTTTGCTTTACACGGTCCAACTCTTGTGCTGAGATTTTCACTACCTTGGCAACTCTTGTCGTGGAGGGATAGAACCCAGAGAAAAGATATGGCTTCCTTCCTCCCAGTGGGCATCCCAGGATTTCTTCAAACTCTTTCACAGTCGGCACTAGCTGGAAGTCCTCGAATGTGAAGCACCTTAGGGGCTGGTCATAATACTGGGAAAGGGATGCAATCGGTTCCATGGAGACTTCTACCCTAGCTAGGTCCCAAATCTTACCATAGGCTTTGCGAAAGGCTTGCCGTTGAAGTTGACCCATTAATTGCCCCAACTCTCGTAAACTAGTGACCTCTAAGCTCTTGATTTTGACTTGATAGAACCTCTTTTTAAGCGAAGGCTTTTGATTTGATCCGATGTTTTACTAAAGTGAAATAAAATATAGTGCGAATCAAAACTCCGACATCTATCATGAATGCATGAAGAAATGCATATGACACAGATGCAATTTACGAATACAGGAGCCCGAGAAATTGTTTCCTTCTTGGATACAACGTTTGGGCAGCGTGGCACCCAACGTATGTTTTTAAGAAGGCGACACGGACCCTCCATCGGTTTGCTAAAGTGAGGGGATCAAAGACGAAATCCACGCATGATGCATATGCGAAAGGCACAACACGGGGATGTACATAGTACGACAATATTCACAAACAAATATAAGCAAAAGGGTATATGATACTTATGCATGGCAGTGTGAAAAATGGCATGCAGCGTGTTTGCTCCGTGCCCCTATTTAAGGGACCTATAAGGGAGAGAGCTAACTAGGCTTTTAGTGATAACCCCCAAGGTAGTCATATCTCTCTTGATGGTTTCTAGAGGTATCATCCCCTTCGAAGAACATATTGCAGCAGTAGGGACTACTAGCAACAATATGTTTTCAAAGAGAAAAACTCTAGATGAGGGTTCACTGTAATCAAGCAAGTCGGAGACCTAGCATGATCACAAATTCACCTCCACTCCTTATGTTCCCATGAACCCAGGTATAGGACCCTTTTTCAACTCACAGTGTGTGCAAAGAGTGTTAGTGTTTGTATGCATCAAATGAATAAATATTTACCTCATGCATACATTCTAAAACACACTAAAAGCAACAAATAGTTTATATACACAAGAACATAACGAAGGGAAACCAACGAAGGGGTAAGTCACGGTAAAACATTGCACAAGATTAAATGGCCTAACTCTTTAAAAATTGTCCCCAGTGGAGTCGCCAACTGTCGCAACCTACCCTTCGGCGGGAGGGCGACGCGTGACTCGCGGGATGCGTGTTCCACGAAAGGAATACGCGCGGAGTCGCCACCAACGTTTATTTGAGGAAAACGTCGGAAAAATCGGAAAAGACGCGATCTACGAACTTTTAAGTGAAAGGTTCGGGAGTTGTATTTACGCGCGGGGAAGGTATTAGCACCCCACACGTCCGTCACAAGGGACGACAACCTTTAATCGAATGTGCAAACATGACTTTGATTTTTACGTTCCCTTTTATGTCCTTATATCCTTTATACCCTTTTTATATTTTTTCTCTTTTTGTGGTCGACAAGGGTGTTTCCCTTTGCTCCTACGTATTCCTCAATTGGGATGAGAAAATCAGACTTACGTAGTTCTTGCAAAAGCGGTAAAGTCACATGTTGATTTTATGCTTTTGAACGGTCCATGTTAACCGATAAAAGCAAAGAGGACCGTTTAAGGCGTTGGACCTTAAAACGGTTTTTAGTGATTTTTCGGAAAAAAAACTTGATTTGTGAGTTCATTTTAGTCTTAGTTTCACCTTAGTTATTAGTCAATTCGATTAAGAATGAGAAATCCCAAAGAGAAAACGTCCGATTGATTTTTCGCTTTACTTTACTAAAAAATATTTTTTTGATTATTATATTATTATTTTACCTCTTTTTTTGATTTCCAACGTGGTTACGGCACGACCGAACGGTCGGAATTCATTTTAACCAAAATTAACGGATGATACAATTCAAACGATCGGTGGAAATTTATTTTATTTTTAGATTAAGCGAGAAATGACTTAAATAAATGGCTTAAGCACGTCAAAAGGGAAGAAAATAAAACTGAAAGTAAACGAAATTAAAGTGAAAGTACACAAAACAAGAAATGAATTGAATGTCTCGGATTCGAAAACTTACCCGTTGAAGAACGAAGAATGAACGAAGAACGGATGAAGAACGGTGAAGAATGACGAAGAACGATGAAGAATTTCCACAGAATCGCTTACGGAAGCATTACAGAAGCACTTCGACTCGATTTTTCTTCACGAAAATGTGTTTTTTGCCCAAAATAGCCGAAATGCATAGCCAAAGGGGTCTTGAACATTTTGAAACAGCTCCCTCCTCCCCTATTTATAGAAAAAAAAGGAGGTGCTTGCCGCCCAAAGACTTAATGAAGAAGATTTCTAAGCGCACCCGAATTACTAAGTTCACCCCCCTTTTCGTATTTTACGGAAAAGTTACGGAAGCCTTTCGGAACTGTTTTCGAATTTGATTTTCATCTTTTTTCTCTTCCCTTTCACCAATGTTAAGTGGAATATGCTTACCCAAGGTTTTCGAAAATTTTACGGAAGTATTACGGAAGCCGCAGAAGCCCCGAAAACCATTTTTCAAAAACGTGGAGGAGCTTGCCGCCCAGTTGCTTCCTCCTTAAGCAACCCAACTTCCAAAATGTTCTTGAAGGGCCTAGATTTGAATTTCTATTTACACCCCTATCTTGATAAGTTCACCCCCTTACCTTTTTTGGTGATTCTTTTTTCGTAAAGTTACGGAAACTTACGAATCTTGTAACGATACTTGTTTTCTTTCCGTAATGTTACGGAACCTTGCGGATTACATAATCATCCCCTTTTTGACTTACGGAATGTTACGGAATCTCACTTAATTATGCAACGATGCTTCCATTTGATTTCCGGTGTGTCACGGAAACTTACGGATTGTGCATCAATATTTTTTGGTTTTCCAGCATGTCCTGGAAATTCACAAATTGCCTAATGATGGGTGCCAAGCACCTCACAAGGACCAAAGAAAGGTCGCATGTCATCAAGCAAAGGTCCCCGGACGAAATTAGGGTATGACACTTCTTCTTCCGTTTTAAAAATTGTTTTCTTCCGCGGTTTCCTTCTTCTCCCGTGCACCCAGCAACCTCCCCGCAAGCTTCTTCTTCCTTGGTTTCGTTCTTCTCCTTCCTTCCAAAAAGGTTCGTCTTCTTCCTTCGTCTTCTATGTATACAATGGCAAGCTTCTTCTTCCGCGCTTTGAAATTTGGTTCCCTTCTCCTCCACAGGTATTGGCATCCTCCATTGACTAGCTTTGTTCGTTTCTTCCGCCATCCAGGTTAGTGTTCTAACCTCGTGTCTTCATTTGGAAGCGTTAATGGTCGTAGGATAGACGACATGAGTGATGTGTGGTGGCTGAGGTTGAAGACGAAGGTTCTTCCGCCAGAAGAACCTTCTTCTGCGCATGTGGGAGGGGCAGTTGGATATTGAAGCGGAAGAAGGAGTTCTTCCGCGGGAACCTGCGGAAGAAAGCGGAGAAGGTTCTTCCACGCGTTCCGGCGGAAGAAGGTTCCGAAGGTTCTTCCGCTGGATCCAGCGGAAGATGGTTCCGGAGGTTCTTCCGCAGGCTCCAGTGAAAGAACTATGTCTTCCGCGGATCCCACGAAAGAACCTGCGGAACCTTCTTCCGCAGGCAACATTTCCTGCTCGCGGAAGAACTTGTGGAACCTTCTTCCGCAGGCAAGCTATCCTTCTCGCGGAAGAACATTCGAAACGTCTTCCGCGGAGCATGTTTTGGTGTTTTTTGGTTTTTTTTTTGAAAATTTTGTCTGAACCACCAATTTAATGATATTAGTAATTATTATTTTTCATTTATTTGCTATTACAAAGTGTATATGGTATTTAACTTACATAAACTCCCTAATTTTGATACATCACCTATTGTATTTTGCTTTCATTTGGTTAGGATGTCTAAATTGAATTGTTATTTGCTATCATTTGGTTAGGATGCATAAATGACTGTATACACTGCATAAATTATGTGGATTAGTTAAAATTCTTTTTCCCTGATGAATGAGAGGGTTAAGAAAAAAAAAGGTTAGGATACTAATATGCAACTATTAGACTACTATTACACTTGTAATTAAGAAAAATATGAGACAAGAAAACAAAGTTTATTTTTCTAAATTTATTTTGATATTGAAAAGAAATTTGTGTAATCTAATCTAATAGCCTGCAACCTGTCAAGAAACATTGAAAACTTAATTTGACCAAATTAGTAAGAAACATACAAAACATGTGTTTGAACAAATTTGTAATGACAAAGCTTTGTTACCAATTATTTGAATATTTAATTTGACCGGAAAAAATAAATGTTCTTCATGATTTCAGATCATGGTTAGAACACGAGGTTTAGGTTGTGCGTTAGGAGCTGGTAGAGGTAGAGGCATTAGTGAGGATACGCATGAGGCTGATGTTCCTCTGCGTCGCAGACCTACTGCTTCAGCACGTAGGCAACAGGTTCATCTGCGTGAGGACGTGACAGAGAGACCTGAGGATGTGCCTCAGTTGCATGAGGATGTTCCTCATGTGTCTGATGCCACCCTAGAGATGACAGGCGCCGCCGATGCTGTTCAAACAGAGGGAGTGGCTACTGATGGGAGCTTGGGGTCACCTGCTGCAGATGAGGGTTTCCCCGGTGGACCACGCGACCCATCGATTTTGACTGATTTTGCTGAGCATGTCGCACACAGCATCTAGAGTGGACGGGTACGTAGATTTTAATGTTGACTAATTACATAAAAATTATTTGTAATTGGATTGTTTTTTATATACACGTTATTGTAAATTGTTATTCAATTTAGGAACGACCCGATCTGAAGTTGGTCTCCCACGGTAGAAAAGTAGATAAAATTGGGAGACCAGCGCCTGAGATCGAAGGGTTGATTGTTGGCACCGGATTGAGTGCACTGATCAGGTGTTCTGTTATCACCACTGATCCTGGACTGATATTCGCCTTCGTCGAGAGGTGGCATCGCGAGACTAGCACGTTCCACCTGCCAGTAGGCGAGTTGACGATCACGTTGGATGACGTGGCGTCACTCCTACACCTTCCCATCACTGGCGCGCTGCATACGTTTGAGCCGCTTGTTACTTCAGACGCCATTTGTCTACTGATGGAGCTTCTTGAGGTCAGTCATGAGGAGGCTACATTTGAGACCCGACAGGCTGGTAGGCCTCATGTCCGGTTGGGGTGGCTTCGAGACTTGTATCAGAGCCCGTGCAGGACTAGACGATGGGTTGTAGCAGCCCGTACGTATCTGCTCCACTTGGTGGGTTGTACTCTTTTCGCCAATAAGAGTTCAACCCATGTACATGTCATGCACCTGGAGGCTTTCAGGGACCTGGCCCAGGCAAGGGGATTCGCCTAGGGGGCGGCTGCATTAGTCCACATGTACGACCATCTGAATGACGTGTCGCAGGCCTCTACACGGCAGCTGGGCGGTTATATTACACTTCTCCAGGTACGTATTATCACTGATAATTTAATATGAAGTAGCATTGAATCTCTTTTTTTGTATACGAGCACTTTCCTACAGCGCATACATCCGTCGTTCATGATGCTTATGATGAGGGAAGCCCACGGGCCTGCAGGTGGCTTACGGGTAAGGCTTATATTACGGGGATCAAGGGAGCCCCGTATCGGAGACGTTTAGATGCCCTGAGTGTGACTGACGTGTGCTGGATGCCCTATGGTGAGCACCGGCGAGTCAGGGCCTTTGACTTGATATCGTCGTACACCGGCCAGCTCAGATGGGGTCAGATTGTGGTGTACGTTCGACCTGAGCGGGTTCTTCGACAGTTTGGCTACCTTCAGACGGTCCCTCTTCCACCGGTTTGTGATTCTTTGACGGGTGATGATATAGATGACCGGTGGCTGAATTTTCCAGACCATTTGGTGCCTTCAGGGGAGCTCTGTGTAGTTCCTGGACAGGTGGTGGCAGACTACATGGAGTGGTTTTTTCGGATATCGCACCCATTCGTCATGCGGACCGAGGAGACTGCTGCGCCGAGACATCCGCCTCCCCCTCATCATGAGGAGTTCATCGAGCCACCCATCCCCGAGGTTTTAGTCACGACCGATCTCCCTACGCATTCAGTGGTAAGCATAACTTCTGCAGTTTTTCATAATTTAAATTTTTTTAAAATGTGATACTGACTTTGTTATTTTGACTGTGACAGGTTCACTGCGAAGGATGTCAGGGGATGGCTCAGGATTTAGGAGCGATTGTTGAGGATTTGGAGCGGGTCATCAACCTCAGGATGGTCATTGAGGGCACTGACTTACATGACATCATGACTCGTAGTCTGAGGAGAGTTAGAGGTGACACCGCAGATGGAAGTCTTAGGCCGCGCTAGAGACGCCGCATAGATTAGGATTTGTATTTTTATTGTACTTAAATTATTAATTTTTGTATTTGTTTATGTATGTCATAAAACACATTTACTTACATCATTTATGATTTTTGTTTGTCTCTCTATAAATATATGGTTTGAAATTTAAATATAAAACCACACACATGAGTCACATTTATAATGGCATTTGAATATATAAAATAAAGAAGATAAAATAATTTGTAATTTAAATGTTAACATTTATAACTATTCTGAAATTATATATTTTAACCATATATAACGTACACTAAAGAATAAAAAAAATTGGTTTTGTGCCTTTTAGAAACATGCCTAAGTACTCCTATTCGGGCTTTTTTTAAAATTATGTGGGAGCCGCTTGAAACTGTCCAGGGCCTCTATTTGGCATGTTTGCATGTCAAGGAACCCAAAAAAAATAAAAGCAGCGCCCCGTTCTATCGAATCGCACCTCAAACGAAGGCACCAAAAATCAAAAAAGTTGGTTTTTGGCTTATTAGAAACATATAACTACCATTCAGTTCAACACAAATATAACAATTTGACATAGTAACACTTGTTCACGGAACAATTGATTAATTACATGAACATAAATCCAATGTACATATACATACATAAATATTACAAGTTCAGTGCCCGCTTAGGTCTACATGCGTTGTATTAATTGTCATTAGGCTTAAGTATTGCTGCATTCTACCTACATATGCAGTTGGCCATTGTTTTGCATCCAGATACGCATTGCTTGACCACAACAATGCCATAGGCGGTAAGGGACAACGATCTTTCAGAAAAACCTGTTGTAAGTGAAATTACAATAATAAGTTAAACAAACAAACCAACACATTCAATAATTGAAATTATTTGAGTAAACAAATTTTCAATGGACCTGAACAAAATGACTGCCATACACATGGCCGACGCATATTATGCGGTGCATAGCAGAATTGGCTGGTGGTCGACTTCTGAGAGGAAAAACTGTGAAGCTATGTTGTCATGACAATGATACAAGGATTACATTATATCTTGACGCAATTACATATCTCATATCCGTTATATCCATCCATTTGTCCATACTAACCTAAATCAAATAACAAATACATGTGTCAGTCATGTAAACATTACTTATATTTTTAAAAAGCATAAAACACATACCTTGGATAACCCATCCACGTGTAGGGATAACCTCAGTTGTTCATATCTCTCCGTGCCACCAAAGATCTTTATGTAGTCTTGCGACCATTTGCCAAGTTCTTTAATCAATTCATTACACATCATGGCCCAACACTCTTCTCTCATACCTAACAAAGCGGAAACTGACTGATATCCACAATTACCATCCGCTTTCACATCAACAACATCCTCAATGAAACCATGCATAAATGGCGGAAATTGATCCAACATGGGGATCATCCTTGCTGGCTTCGGTGGTGCAAAAGATGATGCACTGGGTCTGACTGAGGTGTTGCTGTTTTGAACCGAATGATAAGCATCAACATACTCCCAATAAGATGGATCACGCTTTGTCGATCTTTCGCTTCTTTTCATTACCTTTTTCGGGACACCTTTCGTCTTAACCTATGTTGGAGGAGGACACATAGAGGTCTCATCGGGAAACGTGAATTCTCAGAGTTTACTCTTGAAAGTAACTTTCCCACAAACATCAAGTTCATCAAATCTTTTATATATTCTATCCATCTCTTCTTTGATGCTCACTTCGGCCTCACATAGCCCCTGGTTTGAAAAATTAAGTCTCCTCCAGTACATATGGACTGCATCCAGTGGGATGCTGCCACCCTCATACCTTTGTAGCTCGCATGCACAAGGAAGACCTAGCGTGGTTCTCAAGACACACCCACAAGAAGACACATTGTCTTTCAAATGACGTACGCGCTCAAACTCAACCGAAATTTCATTTAAAGCGTACCTTGACACCATTCCCAGAAGCCTCTTGTATAAGGTTTTCTTAAAAACATGACCAACAACATGTGTACTTGTTTCGAATGATGCTCTAATTTCAGTGTGCTGCAGCGTCATCATGTTGTTCATTGCATCCCAAACACTATAGAGGTCTCCAACGCTATTCTGTAATATCATCTTCAAAGACCAATGAGCAGATTCAACCCTACATTTAAAACACACAACAGAGAAGACAAATTAATAACAATAATGTTCCAAACAATCATTAAAAGAAACTTGACTAATATAATAAAACATTTAAATACCTATTTGTTGTTGTGTTGCCTAGGTGCATCACCTTATTCGTCCAGGCCAAGATAAATTTCTCCTTATGTGAGACAATCCATGTCTCACATACGTAGTCAATGAACATTGGCCACGGGGAACACACTACTTGAAACCTTTGAAGGTGCTCAGGGAACTCCTATTCCGAAGGACAATCTACCAGGTTACCCCAGCTATCCATTACGTAGTCCCAAGCATTCTTCTGACCAACAAGCGATTTACACTTTGCCTTCACATTCTTGTCTATGTGAAACCTGCACAACAAATTCTTACGCTCCAGAAACACAACTTTCACAGCATTCATCAGGGCTAGGTCTCTATCTGTGACAATAACAATAGGAAGGCGATCATTTCTTAAAAAAAGGCCTCGAAACCGTTCCAATGCCCATACAAGATTGTTCACGCGCTCACCCTCCAGATATGCAAACCCAGCAGAGAAAGTCATCTCGGTTGGTGTTACCCCCACAATGTCAAGCAATGGGAGCCTGTACCTATTTGTTTTGTAGGTACTGTCTATCAAAAAAACAAGATGACATGCGTTACATAACTTAATTGCATCTGGGTGACACCAAAACAAATCACACACCACATCTTCATCCTTCAATGTATGCCAATGAATGTATTGGTCACGTTCAAGGAGCCTCATTAGGTGTTGCATTTCACTGTCATCTCTTCTTATTGAAGAACGGTATGCACTTCTTGCATTGTAGATTGTTTGATTGTGGTGCAATTGCTGCTGTTATGCTCCTTCAATGTCAGCAGGATGTTTCTTGGTTTCACATTCGACTTCATCATATCAGCAATGATATTCTTCTCATCATCTGTCAATCTCCCAGCATATGGATGTCCAACTAAGGTCTTCGCCAATTCATGGTTGTGAATCCCACATATCAGCTTCACCGTCCAACCTTCACCTCCATGCACTGGTTTTCCACGAATCTTAAATGGACAACCACATTTTCTAGTACCTGTGTCTTTTCTAACAAATTCTTTCTTCCTACCCTTGTACTTACCGCTCCTTTCACACCCAATTAAGACAAATGAAGTTCTTCCTCTACTGCCAGTATATGTATCAGATCTCATAATTACTGCAACAAAACCATTTTCATGGGCAACCGTTCGAGCCCACTTCAAAACATCTTCTCGGGTTTCAAAGACCTAGGACACAACCACGACATATTAATTTTTACACAAATCATACATTAGACCAAACAATTAAAACTGATCGACATGATTACCTGAGAAGTATTAAAAGCATCTGAACAATCAACGTGTGCTTCATTCACACCACAATCTTCTTCTTCATTTTGAAAATCCATATCAACTTCTTCGGACATCGCACTGTAATATGTCCATTGATCTTCGTCCATCTTAATTCAAAGTATAACTATCACCTGATTCAACATTCAACTAAATAATTTGAACAATACAACAACCCAAAAAAATTTACAAACTATCAATATCAAACTAATTCAACATTTGACAACCTCACACAAATATTTAATCTACATATACATAACCAAATTCAACTTTTAATTACATAATTCCAAAATTATAACCTACAAAGCTCATTTAACCAAAAAATACCTCAACCTAGGCAAAAAAAATCAACAATTCAACCAACAAATATATTTTTATGTTTCACATAAATTACAAATAGAATTAACCAAAATAACATTCAAAATAATCTTAAAACAAAAAAATCATAAAATAAAACAAATTACTCCACGGAAGAAGCAGTCTTCCACAGTTGATATTACAACTGCGGAAGACTGCTTATTCCGTGGAATCTCACGGAAGACGTCTTCCGCGAGACTCCTCGGAACAAGTTTTTTTCTTCTGCAGTTGTAACGTCTTCCCCGGAAGAAAATTTTTTGCGTCCAAACTTACACCATTCTACTACCAAAAATAAACAATCAACCACACAAACCAGCTACGTACCTTACTTGACAAATATCACACCAAAGAAGAGCACAAGCACAACCAGCATCGACAAAAATCGCACAGCACAAGCACCAGAACGGAGAAAACGCACCAGAATGGAGAAAACGCGCACCGGAGTGGAGGAAACGCAGGAGAGAGAAAGCAAAAAGGAAGAATGAAAAAAAAAATAGTTTTTATATAAGGAAAAAGTAAAGGGGCATTTTTGGGTTTTTCAAAAATTACTGGGTGCACCAGCAATGTTGCTGGGTGCCCCTAGCAATTCCCTTGCAGTTTTAACAACAACTTGGACCTATGTGGCCCAGTCATCGGGCATCCTTGTCCTGGGTCTCCTCCATTTTCTCCTCCTCCCCCTTTTGTCCCACCATCCCCAATCTCAACTCCAGGTAACCTGGGCCATATTCCATCATACTTATTTTTGTACTTTTTATTGATTGAAATATAATTATAGGTCTTAATACGGTGTTTTTTATTTTTCTTTTTTTAATTAAATGTGTTTAGACTCTTACTGTCTCATGCCAGTGAGTTTGCTATATCAATTTACGTAGACTTGTTCATTATCCATCATTACTGTTTATTGTATTGTTAATTTTTTAAGACTAAATTAAGTCAACTTTCTCAATGCTAGTGTGTATAAATTATTATTGTAAACTTTCTCAATACTAAAATTTAAATATGTAAAATATTAGTGACTAACTTTAGTTATTATTTTCTTGTCTTAATTATTCTTATAATTCATTCAACTATGATCCAATTAATTATTATGATATATAAAAAATTTAACATAATAAACTATCTCAATTCTCGTAGAAAAGTCACGTCAAATTAAAACATAAACATTTTAGGGTAAGCATTAATAAAATTGATTTTAAATTAAATTAATTTTGAAGTAAAATGATGGTTTATATTTAAATATATTTATTTTATCCTAAAAATAATTTAATTATAAAGTTCACTACATTTTTTATTTAACTTAAAAGCGTCTCGAAACATTAATTTCAACTCAATCAATTTTACTCCAAAACTAAATTCTTTCATATTGTATATTTCCTTAAAATTATGTTACTTGACATTTCAAAATAAATTTAAATGATTTAACCACAAAAAATGAGGCTCTTCTTGTTCATGGTTCCACTCTTAGTGCTTGCGGGCTTTGCTTCTTTTTTATTTTTATTTATATTTGTTATTGATGCTTGGGACTAGTCAAAGGACTAGTGATCCACGTGGGCACGACTTGAGTATTGAAAGTATGAGATTATAATATTAGATTTAAAAGGTTTTGGAGAATGCTAAATGCTGTCAAATTAAGGATTTTTTTTTTTATTATCAAGTGTTATAGAGGTTTTGAATTTGAGTGGTGTTGTGTTAAACATTTGGAAAGAGGTTTGCTGTCTTTAGTAGTCCTATTTAGCTTCAACAAAATTGTCTGAAGGATATCTATGATTTATATCAAAATAAATTCTTCCATGATCTCTAATTCTAATTTAATATTCAATAAAAAAAATTATTTATTGAAATAAGCTGAGCGTACATAGAAATTGTCTTTTGCTTTTGTTCATGTCCGTGATATCTAGCTTTGAATTGGTTTATCTTCTATTGGGCCAGAACTTCTATTGGGCAATTGAACCCAAGTTTATTTACGCATTTAAAGAACAAAAAGCTTATATAGACTATTTATTACCGCCTGCTTTGGGGTTCTTAGCCCAAAAGTATATATATATTGGGCCAAAATTATAAGAAGATTGATCCAAACACAAACTTAAGTTTCGTTTTAATCCATGAATCACGTTTTTATAAATGATTTATTTCCAGGATCATTATGGCACAATTCACTGTACTGGAAAAGTTTACAGATATATTTATTG
This sequence comes from Glycine soja, assembly GCF_004193775.1. Lineage (NCBI taxonomy): Eukaryota > Viridiplantae > Streptophyta > Magnoliopsida > Fabales > Fabaceae > Glycine > Glycine soja. Next base: position 29,561,949 of record NC_041010.1, read on the forward strand.
GATGGTAAGTGTCCACGTTTTAACCATTTTCTCTATGTTGCCTCTTGATTTAGCTTATAAATTTACTCTGAAATTTTATGAAGGCCGCCAATGTATGGATTGATGAAGCTGGTGCTCTTTGTCTACTTGTGGTATCCCAAAACTAAAGTAAGCCTCTTTTTCTTCTCTTTATCAACAATTTTACACTTGAGTTATTTTAATGTTATTTGCAGGCCATACTTTATACTGTCATCACACCTTTTCTTGTTTGAAGGGGGAAAGATGATTATGTGTTCATTGGAATGTTTATGTACTTATGCTCTATGAAGCACCGACACTGACACAGACACCGGACACGACACGGACATGGACACGTGACCACCTGTCAAATACATCAAATTCAACCCGGACACGGGCCTCGGTGTCGTGTCGGTGTCGGTGTCGGTGTCGTGTCGGACACTGGACACGGCAAGAGACTGGGGTGTCCATGCTTCATAGCTTATGCTTGATTATATTTAAAAAAATGGCAAAATTACTGTAATTAAAACAGTGTTTATACAATACTTTATACTATCTTTTCAACGTTCAATTTTGGCATTCTTTGCTGGAGGCATTCATGGTCCCATTAGGCCAAAAAACTTATTGGTCAGATATGCATTTTAATAGGTCCAATCTTTGTTTTTGCTACAACAACTTTACAATTATTTTATATGTTCTTGGAAACCTCAAGATAAAAGAAGCACTATTGTTTCAACTTTCCTCTGTTTGATTGTAGAAGGAAATAGTGCCACTGGTGCAATTGCTGGAGTAGTTGTAGGTGTTGCTTTGTTATTTGTTGCTCCTGCAATTGTGTTTGCTTGGTGGCGTCAAAGGAAACCACAGGAGTTTTTCTTTGATGTGCCCGATGAGCTATCCCATCCAATTCAATTGAATACTGTATTGGTTGAATAAATTAATTGGATGAAATTTGACTTAACTTACATCTAATTGCAGCGGAAGAGGATCCTGAAGTACACCTTGGGCAGCTTAAGAGGTTTTCATTATGAGAACTGCAAGTTGCAACAGATACTTTCGGCAATAAGAACATTCTTGAAGGGGAGGATTTGGTAAGATTTACAAAGGAGCTCACGCTGGTGGGGAGCTTCAGTTTCAGAGTACTAAAAATAGAAATGTATATGAATTTTTTTAATAAAAAAAAACACATTCTAAGACGGTTCAATGAAAAACCGTTTTAGAATCCTCAAATATATTTGATTTTTTTTTAAAAAAAAAAACATTGCATTCTAAGACGGTTCTGTGAAAATCCATCTTAGAAAATAGATTTTCTAAGACGGTTTTTTTATAATCATCGTAGACTTTTTATGACATTGGTTATAACGACGGTTAACAATCATCATAAAAAGTGCATTTTAACCGACGTTGAGTAGTGTTTTTGTAGTAGTGACACCAACATGTCCACGTTTGGCATGTTGGTTCAACATTTAAAGAACAATGTAGGTTAGCGATTTGTGACTTAACTTTGCTACTCCGGTTCCGATTCACATGTAAGATATTACACATGTTATTTTAATAATTCTTCTATGCATTTGGCTAAATCATTTGAATCCTTTATGTTCTTTTTCGCTTTTTGAAATACGATTGTAATTTTTTATAATTTAGTTATTGTATTATTTTTGTATAATTTCTTGAAATTCTAAAATATTTGTTTTACATTTATTAGTTTCGAAGTTCAGAGAGCATTGCGGTGAAGTATCTCAACTCAAAGAAGTATATAAAACAATCCATTTGCAAGTTTGTAATAAAGTTTTATTGTGCTAACATTTTTTTTTTCATAATCTTGATTTGTAATTTTTATTTATTTTTTATACATTAGTTACTTTATTTCAAAATGTCAACTCGAACATTGTCTTAACTTTGAACGTTCATTAAAACATAATAATCACTTAGATATTGATGAATTAGATGTGTTTACAGAACTACAAATTGTAAGAGAAATTATGCAAATAGAAAGTGATACCCTGATTGACATACTTAATTATATAAAAAGAATTGATTCTTTTCCGAATATTTTTATTGATTATAAAATAATGTTAACAAGTTTGGTAAGTATTGCTTTGGCGAAAAGAAAAATTTTAAACTAAAATTAATTAAATGTTATTTAAGATCAACAATATATCAAGAAAGATTGAATGAATTAACTTTAATATCAATTGAAAAAAAATGTTAAAAGAAATCGACTATAATAAGTTAATAAATAACTTTGTATCCTTAAAAGCTCATAAAATAAATTTTCAATTAAAATATAAATATTTAATAAAATATTACTTTTTGTTAACAAAATTATTAAACTAAAAAAATCTTATTTTAAAATTCATTTTAGCCTTTAAATACGTTGAACCAGCCTCATCATGGATATATATGTGATCAAACTAAAATTATTCATAGGGTCAATTTTCGACAGCCAGGGAATATAATATGTTTTGCTATGATAGCAACATGGAAAACCTGAATAATAAGTCAAATATGTGGTATAAATGCCACCAACGCTGGCACAGGAATTAGGTAGCAGAGCAGTCCCCACTTACCGCTAAACAATAAGATATGCTATTAAATTTTGCAATAAATTTTGTAAAGCAATGATATGCTAAAACTTGTAGTTGTAAATCTTGTGGCACGCCTCTTTCTGTCTATCTGTTTGATGATCTATAATCAAATATGCGTCGGCGTGGTACACAACATCTATTAATAAAGACCAATAATTAATATTTGTCAAAATATTATATATATTACTCTAAAACTATTGGTTGGTAAAGTCATCGAGAAAAATGTTCGAATGTTATTTCTCAATAGAGCAAAATTGAAAGAATTTGAGTTTCTAAATCTCAAATTGCTTACCCTCAGAATTGTTGTTCAACGGGACTACGGGAGCACCCTAATCGATCTTTATGATTATTTTGAACCTAACTTCAGCATATTGATCATCCAATGCAATTACATTGTAAATAGTATTCATTAGCGGAATACTTTTCTTTTAAATAACTAGCTTAGTTTTTTTTTCTCATACGAATATTAATTTTAGGCTTAAATATGTTTTTAATCTCTGATATATATTTATTTTTTGCATTTGGTCCTTAATAAATTTTTCTTTCGAATTGAATTCCTAGTATTTAAAAAGATTTGTCTCAGGTTGTGTCTATTGTCTCTTCTTCTCGTACCGGATTTTGATTGCGATAGAGAAGATGAGTTTGACGGTCTAAGATTCACACTAGTACACCTCCGTATAGTTTTTGGTTGTTCCGTTGAGGGTTTCACACGGACCAGAGAAGAGAATGACATCCATGGAAGCTTCTTGTTCGTCATTTGGGTTCGTTTTGTTCGTTGTTGGTGCAACAAGATTCAACTAGCATCTCAAACCAAAAAGCATCCTAATAAGATATTTTGGCGATGTGATGAGTATAATGTAATTTTTTTTTTACTTTTGACATATTTGGTTTCTGGTTTGTTTTTGTTTGCGTTGTGTTTTTGTGGTTTATTTATGTTGCTTTCTGGTGTGTATTTCAGCTTGTTCTTCGTCATTTTTGTTTTGTATCTGTTGTATAATGTGCAGGAAGATAGGAGGTGTAAATTTTGGTCTGTGATGATGATTTGGCAAAACAGTTAAATCAAGGTTGTACAAGTTCTTTGGAGGTTAATCCTTATCTATCACAAGTGGAAGAGTTGAAGCAGAAGCTTATAGCAGCTGAAGAGAAACTTGCATCTCCTGAGGATAGAATTTGTGTGTATGATGAACAAATACAGGAATTGAAGAAGATGCTTGCAAAAAAAGAGGCTCATTGTCGAGGATATGCCATTGGAGTTGAAGAGCTACAGAAAAAAATAGCAAAGCAATATATGAAGACAAGCATTCCGAGAAAAAGGGGGAAGGTCCTAAGGAACATTGTGGTCTTCTTTTGGGGTTTGTTGTGTGTTGTCATAGTTGCATTTGCAATTAAGTAGATCATGTAATATGTTGTTGTTTTGTTTTTTGAGATGTAGTGATTGAAATTGTGTTATGACCAAGTTTAAGGTTTTGGGTTTGGTGTTTAGCTATTGTAAGCGCAAGTTTGTATGAACACATAATTGGTAATGACTTTTTTGTGGAAGTAATTATCCATGTTTAAGGTTTATGTATTCTGCAATTTTATTGAAGAGTTGTGTTTTAGGTCCCTATCAAATTCCAAAACACTTTATGAAGTCAATAACAGATTGTCAATACATATTGAGGCAGCCTAAATTTGCATTATTGAGGAAACAAATTATATAGACTCGTGTGCCATAAGTACTCAGTGCAAACACCACAAATCTACACTTTGGTATAACTCTTTACAAAATTTCTAAATAGTTGCAACATCATTTAAGAAGGGAACCATTTGCTCTTCAAATCCTCTACAACATCCTTAATAATCTTATCCATTGGTATGGATTGCAAACTCAAATCCTACAATATTTTGTTTTACACGATCCTTTGTTCTCAATAATCCTAGTCTGAAAGAACTATTCAAATTCAAGTGCTACTTTAAAAGAATTACTAACGACTTCGTCATTTTGAATTTTTTGAAAAACAACGCCAGATGGACATTAACATACTTGTATGAGGTCTCTATCAAGCCGCAGAATTTTAGTCTAATAACAATGACATTAATATCACTAACATTAATTTCAATATAATAACAATGACATTAATTTCAATCTAATAACAATGACATTAATATCACTAACTTTAAAGAGTATTGAACAACATGATGTCTAACAAGCAACAAATCCTAGAATATTAAAACAGAGTGAAAGTTTGGCTACTAACAAAGCCATGTGTTACAGACCAAAAAGCCAACCAAAATGGCATAATTACAGACCAAAAAGCCAACCAAAATGACATCATTGCATGCACGGATAAATTTAAGTTCAAGTCACACTAGAAAAAAAAAAACAAAAAATTAAGTCTTCTTCAATGTTGGTTCCAAAATATCATCTTCACTTCTAGATCATTACTACTTCTTATGTGTTCCTTGCTACCCGACAAAAAGACTAATACTTCAAATGTTGTTTTGCCTTTGCTTCTTGTGACTATTGTTGATGGGCTATTAACTTTGGCCTTGTCCTTTTTGCTAAGAAACCTGAAATTCAACACTTTATCAGTAATGTATATAATTAATGAAGGAGAAGTGTTGAATAAAATTAAATACAACCTTCTCAACACTGGCAACAACACCAGATGTTGGCTGTTTTGGAAAAGCCAATTTTCCACAAAACTCGGTCAATCTTGTTGATTACAAAATTTTCCTTTGAATCATATCATTTATATATAGACTGGCCTTCTGACAACTTTTTTAGACTATCAATTCTAGTAGGAACTATTCGTGCAACAGGTGTTGATCTTTCAGACTTCCTGACCTTTTTGGTAGGTGCTCCACTTCCCTGCAAATATGATGTAGAATACATTAATAACATACTTCTATGGTGACCAACAACATATTTAAGTTCAACATCACTTGTAATCTCACCAACTTGGTGGACTTTGCAGTCTCAGCAGACAACCCTGTAACTGGTTGAAATGTTGGTTGAGAAGCTGGTTGTGATTGAGAAGTTGTGACACCTTCTACCCAAAAATATATATTTATATAATATCATACATGAAAATGCGGAATTAATTAAATAGATTTTATTCAATAAACATAAAAGAGTTCGCGTGGGTAAAAGATTCACATCCATGTTAATCATCAAATAAAAAATTTATCAAATAAGGGTATGAAAACATCTCCGACCCAAAACAAGGTTGTCAGATTTTTTTTACAAAGGAAACAAGTTAAGTACCAGAATAACATAAAATAACATGTTCAAAACATTATGCAAATAATATAGAAAACCATGTCCCAATGCCACATCCTATCAGAGCGTTGTGTCCCAGCGGCCTTTAGCACAAGGTTTTTTAAAACCATCTACCTAGTCATCTGCTCCCACGAACCCAAGGTTCAAGATCATCATAGGATCCAAACACAAAAAATACACAGGGAGTGAGTTATCACATTCCTAAATAGGTAAAAATAAATAAAAGCGCATATATATAATATAAGTATAACAAGTTCAACATAATACAATTCGCATCATTTTACCACTCATTGCGTAACATCACTTGTCCCAGGGATTTAATCACAAAATTACATTTCACACCTTCACAATTAATCACATATTCAAGACAACACATCTCGAATACAATACTGCATCTCGCACTAACACAATTTATTACACATCATCACATAACAAGTCACAATAATCATTACACAGGTGTTACGCAACATATGCATTAAGATTTAATCCTATATGCAATGTGGTACCAAGTCAGTTAAAAACAACACGATGGCGCCCAGGAGTATATAACAAGACATGCCACACAATAGGTATGTCAGGTCACTCTCACTAAGTGAAATCATAAGGTAACCAATCAGGATCAATCTGTTTTGCGAGAATACTCCAACCATATGAAATCAACATAGGCTTAAAGGAGCACTCAAACTGAGTGTATTTACCCCCAAGGCCTAGACCCCAAAGAATCCATTAGGGCCTCACCTTTCTAATTCAGGTCCAACCCCTAAAACAACTTTTGCATGCAAACACTTCTCATGAATTATACAATACTCACAACCTCACACTTGTTTTCAAACATGTTTAACACGTTGCACTACAATTTAACACCTCAATTTCCTAACTTGGAACCCTACACTTTTCTTTTAACACCTCAAGTTCCTAACTTTGAACCCTACACTTTCCTTTTAACACCTCGCGCATAAACATTTTTCTCAAGGTAAACACCAATTGGGTTATTCTATAATTCACAATTCATAATAGAAATAATATCACATCAAGTATTAACTAAGCACTTATTCATAATCATATCCCATGTCCACAATTTAACATCTCACAACAGCACAATGCACCGTCACATGTTCACGTGTATGTCACAAATGAACACATGCTCAACTTGCCACTTATATTCAATCTCAATCACAATTTTATAATCACAAAATGACATGTCATTACCCCTTAAGAATTATATACACATTACACAATAGTAATATTTACATGGCACAAAATATATATGTGTGTGTGTGTGTGTGTGGTGTATCATACAATATCCTTCTTCCAACATTTAAGGCATATAATCATTCACTTATTTATTCAGTTAATAGCAACCACACGTACATGTATAGTAAACAAGTATATCCTTAAATTTCCTCCTAAGTTATTGTGACCTTTGTAGAGTAAAACTACAAGTACATGGGATGAACTAATCCTATTAATTTTATACTTGTCTTGTTTGAAATCTAAGATAATTATCTACAACTCTTATGTTGATCACAAAAACTTGTTTGACCATTAACTATGTCTAAACCTAAGGTAAACATTGAATCATTGCTTAGTCCTGACAGCTCAACCTTCTCTCAGTAATTGGACTATCTAGGGGGATATACAACTCTGGATTGGGTAAAACCAATGACATTTGTTAGCTAGGGCAACAACATTCATGAAGACTACAATACCTAATTCAATCATTTTCTTAGTCAATTTTAGGTTACAATTAACTGACTATGTCAAGAAAATAGAACGAGCTTAAAACAATTGACTTTCACTAAGCATGAGCATGCTCTCATCCAAGGTTATTAAACTCGAGAGTTTACGTAGACTCGTGAGAGTTCCATAGACTCGACTCATTGACTCAACTTGTAGACTCGTAAGAGTCTACTTCATATAAAAATAATAACAAAATATCTATAAATAACATACTAATTGAACATTTCAACAATATAATAAAGCAAAACAATAAATCATAAAGTTCAGAATATTTAAATAATCAAGTTTAGTAATAATACATCACTACTAGACAATAACTTATAGAGGTTATAGTAGTAGTAGATCATTTTCATCGAGGGTTTGATATTATTAGAGAACAAGGGTTTGATATTATTAAAGGTGAGAATTTTGTATTTGAGAATAATACGTTAAATGAAGGTATGTTGAATGTTAAATAGACAGAAAACAATAAAAAATGACTTACATTTTGATCTAATCTTTTTCACTTGTTAACTCGTTGACTCGGTGGTAAACTCGAGAGTCTATCAAGTTTACTTAGAGTTTATAGAGTTTAGCCAGAGTCTACTAAAAAAAGGGTTTACTCAAGAGTCAACTCGCAAAGTACAAGTGGCTCGTAAGAGTTAGCGAGTTAACTCGAGAGTTTGATAACCATGCTCTCATCAAGCATGGTCGTGCTTCATGAAAAACCTCTATTTCCTAAAGCAAAAGAGGCACAATTCAGACATCAAAACACCCAAATTCAAAACGAATAGCATAGAACACGTAATCACATCATGGGGAACAAAAACCCTCTATCAATTTGAAGAAAATATGCAAGAATCAAGAATTCTCAAATTTCTAGATTTCTAACATTCAAAGCTAAATAGTCATTTAAACCATCCAATTCACATTAGGGCATCAATTGACCTGTCAAACACGAGCAATTTGTAGTTATCATTGTACATGCAAAATTAAAACGCATAAAACACCCCAAAATTAAACCCAATTTGATCCTCTAAGGACTCCTACACATGTTCACTCTAACCCCAATTGTGATAAACTCATCCCTTACCTCTAAGCGGCTTACATATGTTGTCCAGAAGCAATAGTGGAGTCTCTAGCAGTTCCCTAAGATTCTTCAAGTTTTTCCTCTGATTGATCTGCTAGGGTTTTCTAGCATTAAAGAGAAGGACAAGAGATTAGAACATCAATTTCATTGTTTCTGTGCAAGGGGAATATCTCTCTCTACAAACATTATTTTGAAAATCCCAATGGCGGGGATGTTGGAAAATGAGTTTTGAAGGTTGTTCCCAAATTTTAAGATGATCCAATGATTAAAAAGTCCGAAATCATAGTTTTACTGGACATATTTGGATGTATGCGAAAAAATAAAAGGTTTGGGGAGAGGAAGAAGGAAGGACGAATATTGGAGAAAGAAAGAATATAGAGACGTATCGTAATTGTAAAAGTTGACCTAATATATTTTTATTTATAGCTATGGTACTCATAACCTAGTATTTTCTAAAACATTCTTTTATTTTCTAAAATATCATTTTACTCTATTTATTTTCTAATATTATCAAACTTTTATTTTAATTAACAAAAACTCTTTACTCTCTTTTATTTAATTTCTAAAAACTCTATTGTTTTTTTTTTAAAATTCTTTTTATTTGTTTTACAATAAACAGGGTGTTACAGAAACTGGTTCAAAAGCCTGTTGAGTAGCTAGATGAGGAGCTGGTTGATAAGTTGGTTGAGAAGCTACTTGTGCACTTTTGACATACTTTGAAGAAGATTGTTTTGTCTTTTTCTTTGAACCAGGGTGCATTTGAGGTGCTTGTTTTCTTTTATTAAGATAACTACCTTTTGGTGTTATTTCCTAAATCAATAATAATTGACATTTTAAATAATTAACATATGATTTTAAAAGATGTAACTAATGTTTCTTTTTTATAATTTTTAATTACATGATGTAAACATGAGTTCACCTTGGCTTTGTAAAACTCATATAGCTTAATATATATTGCAAAAAAAAATATATTGCTAATTAAAAAATAAAAAAAGGAATGAAATAAATTGATCAATCATTTTTCGTATTACATTATTATACAATATTAGAATCATTATTTAAAAATATTAAAAAATAATGAAATAATTAATTAAAAATAAAAATTCTAAAAATAGAATTGTTTGTATTTAATAGAATAATAATTGAATATAAGTCCAATAAAATAAATAATAAAATAAAGTTTATTTATATAATAATATTGATTTTTTTTATCAAGTGGAATACAAAGAAAAGGCAAAAAAAAAAAAACAAAAAAGCTAACAACTAAGACATCCTAGTAAATAGGGTGCCTATAGCATTAGAGTTAATCATAGGTAACAATTTTGCATGATAGAGATTCAGGAAACTAAATTTCATAATTGATAAGAGCCTTTATTCGCCAACCAATCAGCGACATAATAATATTTATTTGAATTAATAATTGGGTTGAATAATAACATTTAATAGAATTAATAATTGGGTTGAATTAATAATAACATTTAATATTGAAAAAGGACTCCATGATTTTGAACGTTTGATTTTTTTTTCTCGAAATATTATTTATTGAAAATGTCTAATGGCACTTATAAAAGCATAGGATGCTAAACAAAATGTATCCCAACATTGCACAACAAATTAAATAAATAACTCAGGCATGCAAGTTCGAAGTTAAATAGCTACTCTAATTAGTAATTCTAAGACAATAAAACACACCAAAAAACCTCCTATTAAAAAATAATTAAACATGATAGAACCTGAACTTTCTACACTTTTTTCTTCCTTTGTAATTCCTTCTGGATCAACGCTTGTTCAGCGCAACCCAAATCATATCGAGACAATTCAAAACAATCCACAATAAATCTAAGTAAATAAGTGTTGTGGTAAGTTGAACAGTGTTGTTTAACAAAACAACAAAACAAAAAAAAATGCATTTTAAATTGAACAGTGTTATAATTCAATAAATAGTTTTAAATTCCAATTTCGATATGTAGTTACGTTAAAATATTAAATGATAAAAAATTTATTATTTATAATAATTTTATCCGATTTAAGTGGATTTGTCTTCCATAAAACAAACATGTAATATATTAAAAAAAATACTATACATCTAGTAAACTTTCTCCTTTTTCCGACAATTATTTCCATAGGCATGGCAAACAACGCAGACTAGTAGACTATATATTAGGGTGTGTTATTGTATTTTCATTTTTTGTTTTTATTTTCTGAAAATTGTTTTCATTTTTAAAAAAGATTATAATTCTAAAAATATGTTTCGTTTCACTTTTTTTGTTATCAAGAAATAAAAATACTGAAAATACGTTTTCATTTTACCCAAAACAAAGTTTTTGATTTTAATTGAAAACACTGAAAACGCGATTTTATTGTTTCCAGTTTTTGGTTCGTTTGAGAAAATATTTTCACTGAAAATGTTTTCAAAAATCTAACCAAACGCATTCCTATTACTACTTTTTATTTCCAGTAAAAATGAAAACAGAAAATAGTCAAACCAAACGTCCCCTTATTTTCCCAATTATTCCCACATCCTATTGGGTTCGAACCTTTGTCTTCTTCGAGTACAATTACCATACTATTTATTGCATAAGTCTTTGTAAGATTTAATCCAAACTGTCATTATGTCAACAACAAATCAAAATTAAAAGTACTAAGTGATATTAATTAAAGTGGGCCACAAATGTCAAATTGTAAGTCAACTAAGGCTGATTCTTCCTACACCCCATAAATCTAACCCCACACTCATCGTACATTTTGAATTAGGTAATCTAGAATGTAAAACCATTCCTTATATGCAAAGGGGACACCCCTGGATTAAGTAATTGTACAAGAATGTAAAATTTTATTCAATGAAAAGAGGTGTAAAGTGAGATGTATCGAGTGCAAGAAGAAAACAATTGTCAAGTGAGCCCAATCCACTGAAACAGACCAGCCAACCGAAACCCAATTCACATGACCTTAGGTTGCGAGGCTTTTATTGGTACACTTTTTCTTTATTATTATTTTGACGGCAATACCTTGACGAAAATGTATTTTTAATTAAGCATTTATATAAAATGGAAATGCAAATATGAAAATAAAATGTGTTTTCATTTTGTCAAATTTTTTTAAAGAAAAATATGCATCTATGAAAATAAAATGGCATTATAAATGCAACTACCAAATAAGTCTTACATAACACAAAATAATAAAACCATACAAAATACATGCATATTGTGAAACAAACAGGCGGTAATCAGGACAAACAAATGCATATGACAAAGTTTTGTTTAAGGTTTAGGGTTGACTCAAACTAGTGATAGTCTTATTGTCGTGGAGAACCTGGTCTCTGGCTCTAGTTCATCACGCAACTTTGTTATGATTTGGTCAATTGATTTTGGTTGACGAAAGGAAGCCCTGGATGAAATTTGGAGCTGGTTGTTGACTCAGGTTAATGCAAGCAGACTAAGATTTAATCAATAGATCTCACCCGCATTTGTCATTCATCCAAAATGAAAATGCATTCCCTCCCCATTTTGAACCTTTTTCTGATACATTTCAGTTTCATGGTTACACAAGGAGAAAAAACTGTAGTCGGCCGGAAGAAATGCAGCTTCTTATCTTGTTCTCTAATGACATGAGCTTGTTGGAGACGTTGCTAGGGAGCTACACAAAGTACGTTTGTGGAAGCATAACGGGTGTTAGTGGTGTTAAAGGGGAACCATGAGAGGGAGGAGGGGCTGTGGGATTGGAAGAGGAAGAATGAGATGAAGGGAGAGGAGTTTTGATGTTTGAGGGGGTGGAGGGAGGGAAAGAGTAGGGGCAAAATAGAAAATAAATTTTTAAAAGATGGGATGTGGCAACAGCAATAAGCAGGAGGGTGCCAATAATAATGGCTTAGCTCGCATAACGTGGATTATGAGTTCTAAGTGGTATGTGTATTATGGACCAAGCCCATTGTGTCAGACCCAAACGGTTTATGCCGGGCGTGTGATTTGATGAAGTGATTGTGAATTTATTAGTCGATGTGTCAAGATGTTTTCCTTTTCTTGAAGCAAGAACTCCAGCAGGAGAAACTCGTATGTGAATAAGGTGGGAAAAATGAGTTGAGTTTTCCCTTTATTTCATATTATCTTCTTTGTTTGTTATTTTTCTGTATGGGAGGAGCCCCTAGAAGTGTGGCCTTATTTGTGTGTGCGTAAAACAATCTGAACCATCACAAATGTTTTTCCATTTCTTGGTTAGTTAATTGGACGTTAATTATTGGCTAGTTTTGCGGCTTACATGACTTGGACAAACCTATATGGAACATCGATCTTTGTGAATGTTACAATCATAGATCATAGATCCCTAATTCTTTGTGACAAGGAAAGCACGTAAATTCAACATATGGATTACGTAGAATCACATTTGCAACTGAAATATATTTTAAGGGGAAAAAAAAAAAAAAGTTCATCACCATCATGAACTAAACAAACACTAGTAGCATGCCCTTTTCACTGTTTGTGGAACTTTTCTTTCACAACTGTCAGTGTGTACATTGAGACTATTCTTACCTGTTAAGGATGTGATATATTCAGTTACATACTAGCTGTGGCTTTTATTCTCAAATGTTAGTAATATCTTTTTTTAACATATATTTTGATAATATTTTTTCTTACTAGTTAAAATTTATTAAACAATATATAAAATTGTAAGTGATATGTATTAATTAAAAATATAAAAAAAATTAAAAATTATAATTTTCAATAAATTTTAAACAATATATAATATATGTTCAAAAGACGAAAGAGAGTATTAGAAGGTGTATCAATATAAAAAATCTCCAAGTCTTTTTGCATTGTTAGGTAGACATTTATAAATTAGCATCTTTAAATTTTATTTGACCAATAATTTTTTAATTTGACACCGACAGAATTCATGAATATTCAAGCTAAAAGGACGTTGAGTATCATGGCCAACAAAAGGACTTTAAAAGTTAAAAACAAAAGAACTTGAACATCAATAATTAATTACCTTTGTGGGATTTGGTTGTTTACTTCCATTCCAAGGTAGTTTTCTTCAGGTTTGGGCGGTTTGTCCCGATGTATTCATTCCAAAAGAAAAACTTCGAGGAAATTAAAACAAAGTTGTGTTTTTTCAGGTTACGTTTTATAATTAGATCAAGTAATAAAAGTATAGAAGATGATTACATTTACATAAAGGTATAAAGACTAAAGAGTTCTCTACTTCTCCAAAATATATAATTAAGCTTTGCACGCATGATGTTAATTTAATCCACAATTAGAAGAAAAGAAGAAAATAATAAAACCTACACTAATAGGAATTACTAAAGAGACTATGACTCACAAAATTAACTGTTTAAAATCCTCTAAGTATAAGTAACTTATTGACCAATCAAACAATTAATATTTGTTAGTATATGTTTTGGTATAGATTTTTTTTTAGGTTGAAGAGGACTTAGTCATTTAAGTATTTAAGAATATTAGACAACACCTTTAAATGTTCAAATGATTAGGTCTTCTTTAACCTAAAAAAAAAAGTTATACCTCTACAATATAAATTTATGAAATATGCTTCGATTAGAATGAAATAAAATGATTTTCAGTAGAATTTGAAGTAATTGTGCATGGTTTAATCGATTTGATCAGATTTTAATGAACATCAATTGGAGGGTAATAAAAGCAGCTTACTTAGATTACTATTATTTTGTAATTTGTAAGCATAATCAAGTATTGCTAATATCACAAAGAAAGAAGTCTCAACATGCTAAAGGTATGCATGTTAAATGTATGAAGACATCGAAGTCATAAACATATCTTATCAAATATTACATTAATCCTCACAAGTACATCGAAGACATATTAAATTTTACTTAGTCTTAATCAATACCAGCATTTAGGCTTCTGAAAACTATGGATGTTCTGATGTTCATGCACCGTCATATGGAATCTTGTTCATTCTGAAAACGACTTACCCACAAAATTACTTTTAACTCAAGTTTGTGCCCAAGTCTTTTTCCATGCCGAAAAGGAAAAACAAAATTTGATTGGAGAATGATAGCCTCATAACTTTCTAGTATGGAAACTGCTTTAGTCCGCAAATATATCATTGCTTTTATGGCCAAAGTGAGATGGTAGTCCATGCCGTGTCTGCCGTGCCTGACTTCTGAACTACTCATTTTCGCTGTGTTTATTTTACAATGAAGTTTGAATCCATAACCTTATACATATTATCTCAAATCCTTTTTGCATAATGATCATTTTTGCTCTTATATAAACTCTAAGGAATTTTATATTCACATTTTTCTTAATGTATATTCATAATTTAAAGTTAACTATATGCAACAAGGTTTATATAAAAAATATGTTTTTAATCCTTAAATTTTTGTATAAATGTCATCAAATCATTCTACTTTCATATTGATATATTTGGTTATCAAACTTTAAAAAAATCTGAATTTAGTTTCTCTTAACTTTGAAAAAACACAATGGACTCTTACAAATGATAGATTAAATCCACATATTATTTAAAGTTTAAGGATCAAATTCATTAATATATATAATGGTATAGATCCTTAATTACGTTTGACTAAACATATAAGAATTAAAAATATATTTTTCCAAAAATATATGTTACCAAGTTGCAGAACATTATGAAAATACGTTAGGATTAATTTTTTTTTTACAGTCAGGATTAAATTTTTTTAATCACTGTATATAATTAGTTTTAAATTTCTAACGTTAGTCCTTATAAAAAAAATTGTTCTTTTTATAGTCTCATTTGGTTTTCATCATTAATATTAGTTCGTGGAAGCAAGGATAAATTTTTTGTTCTTTTTTTCTTATTTTTAGTCCCTTCCAAGGACTCATGTAGATAATGGAAGATAAAGAAGAGGCAAAATATGGAAAAAAAAATTAATGGGAATTAAAATAAAAAAATATGAAATTTTACAAAGATATAATTAATCCAATAATTAATTACCACATATTTATTTAATATATTTTAATTTTTAGTCTATTATGTGCTGCCATAAATTTGACTAATTAAAATGAGTGGCAAGAAAATTTTCATACTCTTTTAAATATAAGTGAAAATCAAAACATTTTTTTAAATAAAATACTGAATAAGATTTAATATTTTATACATGTACATAATTGTAACTGATACGTTACTAAAAACTATTCCAATAATGTGTCACTTGCCACAATGGCAACTTGCAAGGTAGCAAAAACGAAAATAATGGAGATGAAAAAGTGGCACCCACTTGCATATAAAGAAAGCCAGTTGGCAGCTTGTAACTGGACCAATCTGGCTTAATTTGTTGTTTTCTCAATCTCTCTTACTGCCAATTAGGTATGTTAGGTTTACACTCTCTTTGTCGGCTCTACCTTTGTTTTTTTCTGGTTTAGTTTCATGTGCATGATAGGAGTTGGGTAAAAATTTTGAGCAGAAAAATGAAAGGCTAAATATATTTTACACACAGAAAAAAATAATTCAATAATTTTTTTATTTTAATATTTTGCGAAACTTACGTGCACTAATATTTTGTGCAACTATACTATTTATTGTTTCATTTAATAAAATCTATTAAGAAATTATAATTGTACAATAAAATTTGCAATTTAAACAAAGAGAAAATTGAGAAAGGAATAGGAATTTAAATTTGAAATGTAGTAAATAATAAAATAATAAAAAAAGTTAAATATAATAAATAACATTGTATTAATTATTATATGTATGGCAACAACTAGTGTTGGCACATACTGTGGTGGTAACATGATTTTGGTTGTGATGGTTGTGGAGACGAGCTATGAACACGGTGGTGATCTAGTGGTGTCGTGGTGTGATTGTGGTGGCACGATATGGTGTCAGTTGTACCGACAGTAAAAATAAGATGTGGTAACTTATGTTGGTGATGATGTGATAAGACTTTGAGGAGGAGAGATTAAGGTAAGAACAAAAGGGAATTCAAATTTATAAGGATGTATAGACACTTTTATATTAGTTATTATTTGAACTTACGTAGAATATTCAATTTTTACATAGCTTAAAATAAGTATTGGAGTACAATTATTTATTCTAAATCTATTAATTTTAAATCAAGATAGTGTACTTTTATTTAATTTCAAAAATATCATTTATTCATTATGTACTTCAATTCTTTAAGAACCAATGTACTTAGAAAAGTTGTAGTAAAAAGTCATTTATGTAGTAGTAAGGTGAAGTAAAAAGTTATTTATGTAGTAGTGATAAACTATTTTTTTTCTTCATTTAATTCAATTAAATTCATTTGAATATTCCGATTCAATTCTGATCCAATTTCAATTTTAATCTTAACGAGCCACGTACAAGTAGGATTTATGTGTATTACAAAAATTCCTTAATTGTATTCTCTTCATAAAAGCACATGCTTCAATTCTTGAATGTGATGCCAACAATATCCTCAAAACTCATGCTCCACAGATATAACAGTAATTAAATAATTACAAAACAAATATCACTAAATAATTGTAATTTTAAATATAGTCTTAATTGAAACACATGTTAAATTAAGATATATACTATTTTTTGTTCCTATGAATAATAACAATTCATTATTTTGGCTTTTCAAAAACAGAAAAGTTAAGAAATATATTGCCCGTGGTTACATATTAAAAGGTAATAGGTTTGTCCATGTTATCTAAATCATTGGTCCAAATCCAATTGAAGTTGAACCACACAATGATCTTTTGCATAAACGAATGATAAATGATTAACTATTTGACAATTAGGACAAGCCTGAATAAAGTGGGACAATGCTCGTTCCTATACTTGATACAATCGTGACCTAAAGATCGAAAAAGTTTCCCGTCCACTATTGTTCAAACAAAGGTTGGCAAACAAACTGCTTTGCATTGCTTTGCTTTGGTAACACACAACAAGACATTCTTTCCCATCACTATTAATTTGTTATGCATAGTTAATTTATTGAAAGATATATCATTCTTCTCATTCTTTTTTATCCTCTTCCAACTTTCTCTTTGCTCATGTATAAAATATTTTCTTTGATGGGTGGGTGGGGGTCTATGGATGAGTGCCCGAATGCTACAATCGAGGATTTTGTTGGGTCCATATAGTAAAGGCATTCTAAATGGCTCTAAAGGTGTGACTTTTGGATTTTCTCAAATATATATGCTATAGGGTACAAACTGATGAAGAAAAGTTCTTAGAAATGTGAGCAGTGAGAGCTCTTATCAAGTTATCAAAAGGGCATATAATACTTGAATCTTTATGAGAATTTTCATTTTTTTCCCTTCCCTTCATTCTTGGTTAAACTCTAAATAAAAATATTTTCAGATTCCTTGGGTATCCTTGCCATCTTCTTTTGGCCTTAGTCCCTTTTTCCAACTCAGCACCACATGCTTTGGTTCTAAATATTTTGTTAACGTTTTTATTTGTGGGTTACACGCAATGCCACTATTATTTTTCATGACTTCTGTACACTTACTTTACCCCTGGAAAGCTCGCATCACTCCAAAAGCTTCTTTTTAAAAAAGAAAAATTAAACTAGCTCGGAAAGTAGAAACACAAAGACAGCATTAGTGGTTCTAGTCAAGAGCCATGGTATATACTAAACCCACGAGTGACCTTTTTCTAATTAGGCCATCAACATGGGATATTCATCAGATTTAATTTTATAGTTGCTATATCTTTATAATGTCAAACATATATATCTTTATTTATGAAACTTTCATTAAGTTTCTAAATTTTATCACAATATCGTCCCTATTAAATGACATGTAAAAAATAACGTCTACATATTTTAATTCTACATGTGTTTTTCCATGCTGCATATCGTCCCTACTACATAATTTAATTTTAAATATGGGGTTACGTGTGTTTCTTGCATATGTGAAAATTAATTAAAAGCCAATAAACATTTTCCTTTCTCTTTCTCTGCCTGAAAATTAAAGTTTACTTTGCCTTCAAGCACACGCTTAGAATAGCTTATATTGTACATAATTTTTTTTGGTGAATCTTGTACATAAGTTTTTAAAACATTGAAATACTTATTTGAGAATAGGAATTGGTCATTGTTGGTTTCTTTCTCCACAATGTATTTTTATTTGTCGTATATGGAAAATGTAGTTGTAAATATATAACCACAATAGTTTATATATAAAAATTAATAAATAAAAAATAACGATAAATTTGAAGGTAGAGGGGACTGAGAAAGAAAAAAAAGAATAAAGGATGGAGACTAATTTTTCATAAAGTATATGGGAGAAAAATATTTGTCTAAATATAATATTATTACTATTAAAGTATATAATTGTCATCCACAAGGAGGCTACACATTTTCACAATCTTGTCATAGTATTGTCTGTTTTAGGTAAAATTTGATTAAGTTATGAAAATCAAATTTTGATGTAATCACTTGAAGATAAATGGAGGAAATCCTTCAAAAACAAGCATAATAGGAAAATTTTTGAGAAATATGATTGTGCAATCCAAGGAACTTATTTAGATTGGAATTTTTCATTTTTATAATTTCATTCATGCATGTAAATTGGAAAGCACTGAAGAGCAAATTATTTTTCAACAAATTGAAGTACCAGTTAGCGTGATTATGAAGAAGTTATGCAAAGACAGTTATCAATATTAGATCATTGTGCATATGAATGTCTTTGTACACGCGTCAAAATTATGTAATTCAACGGTTTGTATTATAAATCTATAAATAAAACTGTTTACTGTCAATTTCGGGGTTGATAAACAATCACTTAATTCCTCAAAACACCAACAAGTCTATTATCGAAATTGGTAAAGGTTCAGTAGGTCATCGTGTATGTATTTAATTCCACACTTTTATGAATTCATGTCTGTTTATTGTACTGCACATTTCTAAACCCTTGACTCTTTCCAATCTCTATTTTTCTCAAAATTTTAATTTACTTTTTCAATCCCTATTTATTATTATTATTTAAATTACTTACAAATTAATTATTGAATCAAAAACAATTTTATCAAAAGTCATTCTAGTATCTTATGAATTACAACCATATTATAACTAAAATGGATATTTTTATCGAAATTATTATTATTATTTGCATTAATTAAATATTAAACAATTCTCTATTAAGTTGAAAACTATGAACTTGCTTGTTTGACTAAAAATAACTCACAATCGAAAATGAATTTTATGTTTCACTTTTAAACATTTATTTGATAATAGAATCATCTAGTAAAAATTCATTTACTATTTTGAAAATATTTTCTTTCAATGAATAGGTACAATTTTCACAATTAACACGTAGATGATAATGAACCGTATAAAGGGATGTTCGTGGGCCGGTTTCGGTTCGATTTTCACAATTTCGTTTTTGAAACTCAACCCAATTCAACTTATTCATAAACGATTTGGTTTGATTTCGACCAACGGGTTATCCATTTAAATTTGATCTTTTTTTTTTTTATCTTAGAACCATTATTTTATACCATGATTCATCCAAATATTCAATACAATTAACACAATATTATCAAATATATTAATATAAGTTTTATGCGAAAATAGTTCAAAATTTAAATTTTATTCTTTTTTAATTTATTATATTTTTATAATCTTATATATTAACTTTTAAGATATAATATATAAGATTAAATTCTATTTTCACATAAATTAGAATATGTATAATTATATAAACTTTTATTTTTATTTTATATATTATATTTTTATAATTTTATGTACTTTTATCACACTATTTAAAACTTATTTTATAAATTAAATATATAATATAAATTTTATCTTTAATATATATTTTTTTACATAAATTATAATATCATAAAATGACAGTATTTCATTATCTTTTTAATATTTATATAGGTAATTTAATGAAAATATTTTTTTTACCTATATTAAGATTTTTTTATTATAATAGTATTTTTTATTTATATTTAACTTTATTTAATCAGGTACAAATTTTTTTAAAGAATTAAACTATATAGTAAAGATACATAATTAAATAAAATGACAATATTTTTTATTTTTTAAAATATTTATGTATGTAATTTATTGACATTATTTTTTTTATCTATATTATCATAAATAACATGAATATCTTAATATAGATAAAAAAAATATTGACACTAAATCATAAGCATTATTTTCAAAGATAAATATAATATATAAAATAAAAATAACTTTTATATATATATATATATATATATATATATATATTCTAATTTATGCAAAAATAGAATTTAATCTTATATATTATATTTTAAAAGATAATATATAAGATTATAAAAATATAATAAATTAAAAAAGAATAAAATTTGATTTTTGAACTATTTTCATGTAAAAATTATATTACTACTATATTTTGCACTAAATATTTAAATAAACACTTGGGTGCAGTGGTAAAAGAGTGTGATTTTTACTCCAAAGATCGGTTCATTTTAGTTTTGATCGGATCTATAAATACATATATCAACTATTTTGATCGGTTCGATTTTTACTCAAATACATAAATGATAGAACTCAAACTATTTGGATTAGTTAGAATCAATTCGAGTTCACAGATGACTCATAACCGTGAACACCCCTACCGGTATAACTATTAGCATATTATTGATTTCACTCTGGAGTCACGATTCAGTCTTAGATCCTATATGGATCAATCTTTATTAGTGGGGTGGAATTCAACTTGCAGTTAGCATGGAAGCTTAATATGAAGTGTTTAGGGCCATTAATTATACACTAAAGGAAAAAATATGACGGGGAAAGCATAATAATAATCACTGTTTGGTGTGCTTTTTAAAATCTTAATATGAAAATGCAAAACATTTAATAATATTTTCATATATAAATTGCATATGTTTATAGATTATATGATACTATATTTATACATATATAATTATGAATATGTAGGATATTATTCAAATTTAAAGAAGAAAAATCTTTTAATTAGCTTATATCTCTAAATGAGATTCCATGTAGAAAGTGCATATTAATCAACCTTTATATGCAACAGATATCCTTGCAATGTCAGTGATGATAATTTCCTTTAACGGAAAATTTGTTGTGGATTTTATAGACCACATATATGATATATATGGTTACACGTACAGAAACCAAAAGATACAATTACTGGTTTATATGATAATTAAACAAAGTCTGTGTAACTTTTTTTTCCCTTTGCTTTTGTCCTTTCATCTCCTTCCTTTTGACTAATGCATAAATGTAATCTCTTACTTCTCTTGATCAGATACATGAATATTTCCCACGTTAAGTATCAAAAAGCACTATGTTATATATTTACTTTGTTAGTTTCTGTTTTGCTTGCATACTCCTTTTCTGTTTCGCTAAGTAAAGCTTTGCTGGTCAAAAGGGAGGGCGGAAAAGGGGGGCAAAAGCAAAAGGGAGAAAACTAATTGAAAATGTGAAAAAGAGAAAAAAGATTCAAGAATATTTCAAAAATTGAATAGAACAATTTTGATTGCTTATACGTGAGCCAATCTAATGTGCACTTTCAATGTTCTGAAAGTAATTATCTCAAGAGCGCGTGAATAGATTCTGTTAACTTTCCACCAAGTTTACCAATGTAATTTTGTTGTTGCATGAAATAGCAAGGTTAGTCAAATATGTTTTAGTTAAAGCTTGTTCCCACACGATTCTAAATTTTGAAATATGATCAAGCAATTTGTGAGTCTAAAAGGAAAACATGTCTTTCAATTGTAATGGAAGGTTCTCAACTTACTCCTAAAAGCACTTGATTAAGGTGAATTGTAACAAGATGTAGAGATAAGCGGGACTTAAAGATAATGAATTTGAAAATAGCAAGACGTAAAACAAGTAAACTACAAGAAAAATAGTTGGAAAAGATAATTGTATTGATTGATATGTTAGTCCACATTAGGCCACTACTTGGTTGTCTAACTATCAATTTCTGCTGGTTTACGTAGGATTCGGCTAATCTTATCTTCCTATCTTCAAGGTACGCTCAGTTAAGTTTATCATCCCACTGAAACTCCAATCTTAACCGCCTAGTTGATTGTTTCTAGTTTTACGGATTCATGATGAGTAAAGATTTCTTGTTGACTTTGGTTGACTCTATTTCTACCAAATCGTAACCGTTCAATGATAGAAAAAATCAAATAATTCAAAATAAATTTGAATTTCTTTCCCTTATCATCATCCTTATAATTCGGCAACAATCTTGACTTTCAACTTTATCATATCGGCTGACAAGTTTCGGCTAACAAAAATATTTTGAGTGATAACAAGTGTCCCTTTATATCTTAACATTGATTGGTTTAAATGTAGCACTTAAGGTATACCTTAATATCTTTTTGTTTTTCTCGACTTAAATTGAACCTTTTTTCAAATTCTAGCCATTACAAACGTTTCTTTCATCTTTCTTTAAATAGTCGACTTTACTGCTTCTTCAAACCATCTAAATTAACTTTATCTTTTCCTCTTCCTTTGCTTACCTTTTCTGCTTCTTGTTTTTCTTGCACTCCAATTCACCATGTCTTTAAACAATAGCTCTCATTAACATCACAGTTATAGGCATGATGACGATGAATCTTAATAACCACCATCGCAAGTTTCCAATTTTTCTGACTATGACCGAACCAAGCTTTAGGCCCTCTTTGTTTGCCGAAGAGGTGAAAAGTGTGACTCGCCAAAACTAGTAGATGTTGAATTTGTTTGAATTTAGATCATTCAGTCCTAATCCTAGAGAAACATTAGCTTATGTCAATTGGTGGTCATCGACTGTCAAGGAAGAACTCTTCCCTTGTGGGACTTTGCATTATATACTTATTGCCAATGATCAACTCCGAGCTAATCTTGATGTTGTCTAAATGCATGTTCCACTACCATCTCCCCCACAAGTGACTTGTGTTTCATCCAAACAGAAAACAAAGTTTGTTGGGATCACCATTGGAACACCTCGGCTAGATACAATCAACTCAGTCCTTTATTTTTTGTTTGCCTTTGTATATTTCAAATAATTGTTGATAACTCCTAAGTATGAACTATTTTTGATAATGAAAATATCCTCAAAAGTGATTATCTAGCAGTTATTCATGCATAATTGTTAAGAATTTATGTTTTTCCTATGCAGCTTGCAGTTATAAAAATGAGGGATTAAAAGCCTAAAAGATGAAGAAAATATGAAAAAAGGGAAGATTTTGACATCAGCCCAGCCTAAGACGCGCTCAGCGTGTAGGGTGCGCTCAGTGCGAAAATAGGCACCCGCACTAAGCGAGAAAATGGTGCACTAATCGCAAATACAGACACTTGTGCTAAGCGTCGAGTACGCAAACTCAAGTCCACTCCAGCAACTATAAAAAGAGAAACAAGTTAAGGAGAAAAGACACACCGGGTCTTAAAGCACTCTAATACACACCCAAAGCACTCTAATACACACCCAAAGCCTGAGAACTCTCATATAGGGAATTCTTTCTTCTATCATTTTCTATTCCCTTTTTCCATCCCTTCTCCACCATTAGTTTCTAAACCCCTCCTTTTCAAGTGTAAGACCCCTTATGGTTATTAGAGGCTAAACCCTTAGTTAGGCCTAAAAAGTCAAAAGATGTATTTTATAATTCATATTTATCAATGCAACAAGTGTTTTCTTCCTATTACCCTTTCTTACTTTTAATTTCATGCAACATTCATCCTTGCATTATTTTGGAGGTTAGGTGCTCGACAAAGGGTAATCCTTAGTAGGAATACAAGGAAGGTTTTGCAAGCATCAGTCTTAGAAATTAGTTGCTCGACAAAGGATAATTTCTTAATGAACTAAAAGGAAGGGATATCTTAATAAAATCATTACTAGACGTAGAATGATTGCATTATGCCCATGCATCAAAGCAAGCATCTAGAATTAGCAATTCATGCATTTTATCTATTGAATTTTTGCACAAACATTTGGGAGATAGATAGGTTAAATAGACTTGTCATCGTGAGACATTAGGGGCAAGTAATCTAACATAGGTGGGCAGGATAAATTCACCTAATTGATAAAGAAAAATAAAAAATAATACATCTTAGACAAATAAGGCATGTTAGGTCTTAACATTCTCATCTCATTAAATTCCCTACTATTTCCTTTGTTTTCTATTAATAGTTATTATTTTATATCCTGTTCTTTTAAATTTATCTTTTATGCCTCACCTTATCTTTTCTACTTATAAATTAGAAATTATACAACACAAGTACAAAACAAAATCCCTGTAGAAATCAACACTCGTACTTCCGAGTTTTTACTACTTGGACATTTGGTACACTTGCCAAACCGTTAATAAGTTTTTGGCATCGTTGTCGGCGACTTTGTTCTTCGTACTTGGTTGCCATACATTTTCAATTTGTAAGTATTAATTCTTTTACTCTTTATTCTTTATTTTACAATTTTAATTTTATTCATTATTTTTCTTCTCTATTCTTTTTCTTCTATAATTTGCACAGTAGTGCTTGTTTTTGTGTATGCGAGGTGGAACTGCAACCGAAGATTTAGCTCCCCTAAATCTGGAGATTGAAGCCACTTGTAGGCATAACAACGCTGCAAGAAAAAGAAGAAAGCAAGAAATACAAAGGAGCAGTCAACCCTCACCTCCACCCTCTCCACAAAGCCACTATCAAATGGAAGATGAGCATGCATGATGAGTGACACTAGAGGACTACTCTAGTACAGCTACCCCACAATTCTTCGCCAGTATTGCAACGCCGAAGGTTCAAGTGGCCAACATATCTTATCCTCACTTTTTCATACAGTTGATACAAGGAAAACTCTTCCACGGTCTACCGAATGAGGATCCTTATGCTCATCTCGCCACCTACATAGAAATATGTAACATGACAAAGATAGTCAGTGTTCCTGAGAATGCCACACGTCTCAATCTTTTCTCTTTTCTTTAGCAGGGGAACCAAAAAGGTGGCTACATTCCTTTAAAGGCAATAGCTTGCAGACCTGGGAGGAAGTTGTAGAAAAATTCTTAAAGAGATATTTTCCAAAGTCAAAGACTGCAGAAGGGAAGATGAAAATATCCTCATTCCATCAATTTCCTTATGAAACACTCAGTGAGGCGCTCGACCATTTTCACGGACTACTCAGAAAGACACCTACACATAGGTATAGCGAGCCGGTGCAACTAAAAATCTTCATAGATGGTCTGCTACCATAGTCAAAGCAACTCCTTGACGCGTCTGTAGGGGGAAAATCTAATTGAAGACACTGTAGGAGGCAATGGAGTTGATAAAGAACATGGCGACCAGTGTTCACGCCATCCTTCGTGATCGAGCATACACGCCAACAAAGAGAAGCCTTCTGGAACTCACAGCCCAAGATGCAACGCTGGCCCAAAACAAGCTACTGGCCTAACAGATAGAGGCCCTGATGGAGACCCTCAACAAGCTCCCTCAACAACTACAAGTGATAAGTCCTTCTCACTCTTCAGTTATGCAAATAGGGGGGCTAAGTATGTCTGCTACCATTTGTTGGAGGATATCTACTGACTGTTTGGTCCTGTATTTGGGTAGTTTTAGGATTCTCATCATAGGGGGATGCAACATCTGCGATGGAGGACATGAGCCAGGGCAATGCATAGCCCAAGAAGATTCTTCCAGGGAGGTGAACTACATGGGAACTTAGAATCGCCATAGATTCCAAGGCTACAACCAAGAAGGACCGCCAGGATTCAACCAAGAGAGGAATTTCACACAAGATTCAAGTTGGAGGAATCATCCAGGGAACCAGCTCAACAAGGAGCAGAGAAGTTAACCGGCCTAAAATTCAAACCAAGGGATAGATCTTTATGAGAAGACCAACAAGCTTGAGGAGACGCTGAATCAGTTGATGCAGATATCCATGTCCAACTATAGGAGCACGGAGTCCTCCAACAGGAACCTAGAGATACAAGTGGGACAATTAGCCAAACAAATGGCTGAAAGACCCACTGGCAACTTTAGAGCCAACACAGAGAAGAATCCGAAGAAGGAATGTAGGGCGGTGTTGACACGAAGCCAAATGAGAGTGCAAGGAGAAGCAGAGAAAGCTGAAGGAGACCAGTCTGAGGAAGGAAGGGCAGACAAAGAAGAAGAGAAGGAGGAAGAAGAGAAGAATGTCTTAATCTCTATGACCAAAATCCAGCTAGCCCAAGAGGCTAAGAAAGAAGAACCACCAGCCCCTCTAAAGGAGCCTCCATATCCTTTAGTACTATCGAAGAAGAATAAGGAGCGCTACTTCAAGTGTTTCTTGGAGATATTCAAGTGGCTGGAGATAACTATGCCATTTGGGGAAGCCTTGTAGCAGATGTCACTCTACACCAAATTCGTGAAGGACATCCTCACCAAAAAGGAAAAGTACATTGATAATAAAAGCATTGTGGTGGGAGGCAACTTCAGTGCAATGATACAAAGGAAGCTGCCCAAGAAATTCAAAGACCCCGGGAGCGTGACAATCCCTTGCGCTATAGAGAATGAGTCAGTAGGGAAATCTCTCATTGACTTAGGGGCAAGCATCAACTTGATGCCCCTGTTAATGTATAGAAGAATTGGGAATCTAAAGATAGACCCTACCAAGATGATGCTCCAGCTCGCAGATTGATCAATCACAAGACTGTATGGGGTAGTAGAAGATGTCCTCGTCAAAGTCTGCCACTTTACTTTCCCGATAGATTTTGTCATCATGGACATAGAAGAAGATACGGAGATTCCTCTTATCCTAGGCAAACCCTTCATGTTGACTGCCAACTGTGTGGTAGATATGGGAAATGGAAATTTGGAAATGAGCGTTGACGACCAAAAGGTAACCATCAACCTTTTAGAAGCAATCAAATACCTAGAGGAAGATCGGAGGTGCTTCAAGGTGGAGGAGGTCGATAAAGAAGACGTCAATGCTCTTTCAACTACACAAACTTCACTAGAGAAAACTTTGATCAATGTTATAGATTGTCTAACCAATGAAGATGAGAATGATCTAAGGGCTTGCATGAAAGACTTAGATATTGAAGAAAATATTCCTACAGGGGGGGACCAGTTTTGAAGAATTGAAAAGTGGGGGTCAATTCGAAAAGACCAAGGTGGAGCTGAAGATCCTACCCAACCACCTGAAGTATGTGTTCTTGGAGGAGAACAAGACCAAGCCTGTGGTGATCAGCAGGGAGCTAACAGTAGAGGAAGAGAACAGGTTGGTAGAGGTCCTCAAGAGACACATGGAGACAATTGGGTGGCACATATCAAATCTGAAAGGAATCAGCCCTGCCTATTGTATGCATAAGATAATGATTGAAAAAGACTATAGACAAGTCAGATAGCCCTAGAGAAGGCTTAACCCATCAATGAAGGAAGAGGTGCAGAAAGAGGTGTTTAATATCTAGAGGCTAGGCTTATCTACCCTATTTTCGACAGTGCTTGGGTAAGCCCAATCCAAGTGGTACCAAAGAAATGGGGCATGACAGTCATTCATAATGAAAAGAATGACCTAATCCCCATAAGGACTATCACTGGTTGGAGAATATGCATTGATTACTGCAAGCTTAATGAAGCCACAAGGAAAGACCACTTTCCTTTGCCTTTCATGGACCAGATGTTAGAGAGGCTTGCGGGATGGGCTTATTACTGCTTCTTGGATGGATACTCTGGATACAATCAGATTGCTATGGACCCCAAGGATTAGGAGAAGATGGCCTTCACATGCCCTTTTGGTGTCTTTGCTTACAGACAGATGTCATTTGGGTTATGTAATGCACCTACTACATTTCAGAGGTGCATGTTGGCCATTTTTGCAGATATGGTGGAGAAAAGTATCGAGGTATTTATGGATGACTTCTCAGTATTTGGGCCCTCTTTTGAATGCTTCTTGAAGAACTTGTAGATGGTGCTACAGAGATGCGTGGAAATAAACCTAGTTCTGAATTGGGAAAAGTTCCACTTCATGGTTCGAGAAGGCATGCATTGGGCCACAAAATTTCGGCCTAAGGTATTGATGTAGACCGGGCCAAGATTGAATTCATTAAGAAGTTGCCACCACTATCGAATGTTAAAGGCACCAAGAACTTCCTAGGACATGTAGGGTTCTACAGGAGATTGATCAAAGATTTCTCCAAAATTGCAAGACCATTGAGTAATCTGCTGAACAAAGATGTTGTGTTTAATTTTGATGAAGGGTATTCAGCGACCTTCCAAACTCTAAAAGACAAGCTCACAGTCGCCATAGTGATGATTGCACCTGACTAGAGTAAAGAATTTGAATTAATGTGCAATGCTAGTGATTATGCAGTGGGTGTAGTCCTAGAACAGAGGCAAGACAAGACATCCCACGCCATTTATTACGCTAGCAAAGTTCTCAATGAAGCATGGATGAATTATGCCACTATGGAGAAGGAGATGCTAGCCATTGTCTTTGCCTTAGAAAAATTCAGGTCGTACTTGGTGGGGTCAAGGTAGTGATTTTCACTTATCATGCTGCCATCAAACACCTTCTCAGCAAAGCAGATTCAAAACCGAGGTTGATTAGATGGATCCTTCTCATACAAGAGATTGATATAGTCATCAAAGACAAGAAGGGATCCGAGAATGTGGTGGCTGATCACCTCTCTCGGTTGAAGAATGAAGAAGTGACCAGAAAAGAACCGGAGGTAAGGGGAGAATTTCCAGATGAGTTCCTCTTATAAGCCACCATAAGACCTTGGTTTGCTAATGTGGCCAACTATAAAGCCACAAGAATCATCCCTGAAGAGCTTAACTAGAGTCAGTAGAAGAAATTTTTACATGATGCTTGCTTCTATGTGTGGGATGATCCATATCTATTCAAGTTAGGAGCAGAAAATTTGTTGAGGAGGTGTGTTATGATGGAGGAAGCACAGAGCATCCTTTGGCACAACCATAGTTCACCATATGGAGGTCACCACAACGGAGATAGGACAACAACAAAGATGCTACAAGCAGGTTTCTTTTGGCCCTCAATCTTTAAAGATGCTCATGACTATGTGTGTCATTGTGACAAATGTCAGAGAATAGAGGGGATTTCTAGAAGAAGCGAGATGCCTCTACAAAACATAATGGAGGTAGAAATCTTTGACTGCTGGGGCATTGACTTTTTGGGGCCTATCCTATCTTTATACGGGAATATTTATATCCTGGTAGTTGTTGCTTACATGTCTATGTGGGTGAAAGCTATAGCCACTCTCAAGAATGATGCCAGGGTAGTAATAAAATTATTAAAGAAAAACATCTTTTCCCATTTTGGAGTACCACAATGTCAGACAGGGTACGGTAAGCCAACAACTTTGTCTTGTCTCAGTGAGTTATGTGAAACTTACTTGTGAGAGAACGTTTGTTTTTAATTTCTTGATTTTGCATCATCTTTAGACTGTTAGACTAATTACATGAGGTGGAAATGATCAAGGCTCTATTTCTTTTTATTTTCAGCCACTTAGCCAAAAAGCCAGCCTTTGACAATAATTTATCCCTTGCACCTTATTTGAACCAAAAATGATAATTATGTTTTTCTAAAAACCCCTAAGCCTATTTTCTCATATATCTCTTACCTTGTTTTAGGGTTCTAAGAAAGCATAAGGGTTTTAGTCATGTTATGTCTCTAATTTGGGGGAAGGGTAAGGTAAAGATTGTCTTAGGAAGGTAAAACAACACACAATAAGGCACCCTCAAAAAAAGCCTATAAGCCCAAAAGTTTCTTTCAAAAAAAAAGGAGAAGATGAATAAGGGCAGAAAATAAATAGGTGCCATAAGTGCTATTAGAACAATAAATTTAGGCTAAAAAACAAATAAGCCTAGGCTGAATAAGTAAAAGTTTTTATAGGATAAATGCTCTCTTATAACACTAATTTTTGAAATCCCAGAAAAACCATAATTTCTTTGATTAGGCAGGTCACATTGCAAGCCAATAAAAGTCCTTAGTGATCCACTAAGTGTAAGTAGGATAACTTTAACTGAGATGAATGCAAAATTGGGAACATTTATTGTAGGTCATAGGCATTTTAAACACTCATTCAAGACACTTGTGCACAGAGAGAAACACAAAAATCTTGTGAGGAAAAGTAAGGCAAGCTGGCCTGATTGATTTCTGCTACTAACCAATTCTATCTCAATGTTTGTTTATGCTTCCATTGCAAGATCATGGCAAATGCAAGAAGGTACAACTGAGGGAATTTGAAAAAATGCAGCTATTGAAAGTGTTGGAGCATTTGAAGCCTACCTTATTTTTTATTTTTTGCTTGAGGACAAGAAAAGTTTTTAATTTGGGGGATTTTGATAACTGCTAAATATGAGCTTTTTTATAATGAAAATATCCTTAAAAGTGATTGTTTAGCATTTATTCATGCTTAATTGTTAAGAATTAATGTTTTCCTATGCATGGTTTGCAAATATGAAAAGGAGGTATTAAAAGCCTAAAAGATGAAGAAAATATGAAAAAAGGAAGATTTTGGAATCAGGCCCAGCCCAAGATGCGCTCAACGCGTAGGGTGCGCTCAGGGCTAAAACAGGCACCCACACTAAGGGAAGAAGCGGTGCGCTAAGCGCAAATGTAGGCACTCGCACTAAGAGGGCAGAGCACGCTAAGCATGAATACAGGCACCCGCGCTAAGTGAGTAGAGCGCGCTAAGCGCGATTTCGCAGGCCCAAATCCACTCCAGCAACTATAAAAAAGAGTCAAGCCAAAGAGAAAAGACACACTGAGTCTCAAAACACTATAGTACACACTCAAAGCCTGAGAACTCTCCCTTAGGAAATTGTTTCTTCTGTCTCATCATTTTCTATTCCCTTTTTCCATCCCTTCTCCTCCATCAGTTTCTAAACCCCTTTTCAAGTATAAGGCTCCTTATGGCTATGAGAGACTAAACCCTTAGTTAGGATCTGACAAGCCTAAAAAGCTAAAATATGTATTGTACACTTCATATTTATCAATGCAACAGGTGTTATCTTCCTATTACCCTTTCTTACTTTTAATTTCATGCATCATTCATCCTTGTATTATTTTTGGGGTTAGGTGCTTGACAGAGGGTAATCCTTAATAGGAATACAAGGAAGGTTTTGCATGCATCAGTTTTAGGAATTAATTGCTCGACAGAGGATAATTTCTAATAGAACTAAAAGGAAGGGGTATCTTAATAAAATCATTGCTAGACATAGAATGATTGCATTATGCTCATGCATCAAAGCAAGCATCTAGAATTAGCACTTCATGCATTTTATCTATTGAATCTTTGCTGAGACATTTAGGAGATAGATAGGTAAAATAGGCTTGTCGTCGTGAGACATCAGGGACAAGTAATCTAACATGTGTGGGTAAGATAAATTCACCTGATTGATAAAGGAAAATAAAAAATAATACATCTTAGGCAATAAGGCATGCTAGGTCCTAACATTCTCATCTCATTGAATTCTCTACTATTTCCTTTATTTTCTATTAATAGTTATTATTTTATATCCTATTCTTTTAAATTTATCTTTTATACCTCATCATATCTTTTCTTCTTATAAATTGGAAATTATACAACACAAGTACAAAACAAAATCCCTATGGAAATCAACACTCAGACTTCCGAGTCTTTACTACTTGGACATTTGGTACACTTGTCAAACCGTTAACAATTGTTTTCTTGTTTGCATCTTCCAAATGCCATATTGAGGCAATCAATGTAGATGACAACAATGATAATTCTCATGAATCAGCTCCTTTGACTTTTAAGAGGACCACTCATGTTGGTGTTGCTGCTAAAAATATTCATGTACCTTTAATAACTCAAGCCAAGGTAACTTTTTGATTCCTTTTTGGCTTTAAATTCATTGCTACTCATATGAATTCTAATTCATTTTCTACTTTCCATAAGTTAGCTCCTTCCTTTAGTCATGGAAAAAGAATCAAGCTTGGATCTTGTAACAAACGTCAGCCTATAAGTATTATCTTGTTTGTCTCTTCAAACTCTCTTTGACTTCGATTAACTTTTGCGTCTTTACAAGAATCTGGTTCAGATATTGTCAATGTTGAAACTTAGCTAATACCACCAGCTCAACCAGCTACCTAACCTCAAATAGTTGGCACTTCATCAACTTTGTCTCGGCCAATCCTGCCAAACATTCTTGAAGAAGTGTTGGCCAAGTATTTATAGTCTCCTTCGTCATCTCTACCAAATGCACCATCAAATGACTCTTCAATAGATTACCACTTTCAACATGTGGAGGAATTCTTGCCAAATGAAAAATCAACTGATCCTAAGGGGTCAAGTCAATCTAGTCTTCATTTACAAAGTTGGCCAAGCCTCCCACAATTTTTAATCTACTTGCCAATACTCATCTATATTGGGTTTGTTGAAGATTAATCTAGAAAAGTGTAGATGTATAATTGGTAGTCCATTATCTAGAGAGTTCTACACCTATGGAGATGTTGTAGTGTGTAGAAACTTCTTGATGGATGTAGAAAAATATCTTATTATCTAAAGTCATAGAAACACCTAGAACATTATAGAGATGGATGGTAGATGATAGATGAGTCTAGAAGACTCTAGGACTAAGTAGTATAGAAGTGTGTAGAAATCACCTATGTAACCTATATAAAGGCATAAGTTGTAGCAAGCCATGTAATGTAAGAAAAGAAGCTAATAAGCACAATTCAAGTTAAGATGTCAATTTTCTGAAAACTCATCCTCTTCCTAGTCCCATCATTTCTATCACACATTTCTACCATATCCTTCCATAGAGAAAAGGCATAACCACGTCCCATATCCTAACAGTTGCATCAGAGCAGTGTTGATCCTATGGCCTTTGCTACATCACCTAGCCCACCAACCTTCAACTATAACCAAACCTTAGTTCCCATATTTAATGGGGAAGCATATGATTATTGGAGCATCCAAATGCAAACTCTATTCATCTCACAAGACTTGTGGGATGCTATAGAGAATGGCTATCCAGTCCCAGAAAGCCAAAAAGAATTGGCTATGTGGACAACAGCAAAGCAAAAGGAGCACAAGAAAAACAAGCAACATGATGCTAAGGCTCTGCTATTCATCCAACAAGGAGTTAGTAGAGAGATATTTCCAAGAATTATGCAAGCAAAAAATGCAAAGGAGGCGTGGGAGACTCTGAAAAATGAATTTAAAGGCACAAACAAGGTAATTTCTATTAAACTTCAATCTTTGTGGAAAGATTTTGATACATTAATAATGCGGGAAGATGAATCTATACAATCTTTCTTCTCTCGTGTCTCTAATATCTTCAATCAAATTAGAAGTTACGAGGACACGATTTAAGACAAGAAAATAATACTAAAAATATTAAGAAGTCTTCCCGTAAAATATGATCATATCGTGGCTGCCATAGAAGAATAAAAAAATTTATCTAAACTCACTCTAGTAGAATTAATGGGCTCTTTAGAAGCTCATGAAGCTAGAATGAAAAGATTTGAGCAGCCACTAGAGCAAGCATTCCAATCTAAAATTAATATCTCTAAAAATGATGGAGATAAGAAAAATAACCACGGTAAATTTCCTCAAAAAAGAGGAGGAGCATTTACTAATCGTGGTAAAAGGAGCGGAAAGCAATGGAGTAATAATGCTTCAAGCTCCTATTGCAAATTATGCAAGAAAAATAATCATGATACAAATGATTGTCGGTACAAATGCAAAAAGTGCAAAAGGCACCTACACTATGAAAAAGATTGTTTTTACCGACAAAAAGAAGAAGCAAATTTTCTAGAAAATAAAGAATCCCTTGATTGTACTTTGTACTCTGCTTTATCTTCTCAAGAATCAAGGGATGTATGGTATGTTGATAGTGGTTGTTCAAACCACATGACAAAAAACAAAAGTTGCTTTGGGCAACTAGATGACACAATAAAATCCAAAGTTACACTTGGTGACGGAAATGTTCAAACAGTTGAAGGAAAAGGCACCATTGTTGTTAAAACTCAAAATGGTAGCCAAAAATATATCCATGATGTTTTTTATGTGCCAGGTCTTACTCAAAATCTTCTAAGTGTTGGTCAACTTATTCATAAAAATTATAAAGTCATCTTTGATGATGATAAATGTAATATCATTGATAAAAGAAAGGGCCAAATTATTTCTATCAAAATGGCTCCTAATAAAGTATTTCCTCTATTTATGCCATTTGGGAAAAACAATGAATTGAAATGTGAGAATATGGATGAGTCCATGCTGTGGCACTTGAGGTATGGTCATCTAAACTTTAATAGCCTCAAATTATTAAAACAAAAAAATATGGTGCTTGGGCTTCCTTTTATTTCATCTAACCTTAAAGTTTGTGAAGATTGCATTTATGGCAAGATGCACAGGTTATCATTTCCAAAAACATCTTGAGAGCTAAAGCTCCACTTCAATTGGTGCATGCTGATATCTGGGGACCATCAAGTACCCCCAGCTTTGGTGGAAGAAGATATTTTCTCCTCTTCGTTGATGACTACACTCATATGATATGGGTGTACTTCATCCAACAAAAATCCGATGCATTCTCTTGCTTCAAGGAGTTCAAGGCCCTAGTGGAAAAGCAAAGTGGGCATTCCCTCAAAATCTTGAGAACAGATCGCGGGGGGAATTCAATGGGCACATATTCATCAATTTTTGCAATGATCATGGCATCAAGAAGGAGTTGAATGTTCGTCACACTCCACAACAGAATGGTGTCGCTGAAAGGAAAAACAGAACCATTATGGAAATGGCTCGATCGATACTACAACACAAGAACCTGCCAAAGAATCTATGGGCATAAGCTATTAGCACAACAGTATACATCCTCAACCGTTCTCCAACTATAGCAGTCTTAAATATGACACCATATGAAGCATGGTTCAACAGAAAACCAACAGTTGATCATTTTAAATTTTTTGGATGTGTTGCTTATTCGCACATTCCAAAGGAAAACCGAGAAAAGCTCGATGAAAAAGGAGAAAAGTGCATCTTTGTCGGCTATAGTGACCAATCTAAAGGTTACCGATTATTCAAACCAGATTCAAAACAATTGATCATTTCAAGAGATGTCATCTTTGACGAAGGAGCAAGTTGGCAATGGAGTACTGAAGTCAATGAGATGCAAGAAGTAACCAATCCAAGCCCGTGAACACTGCCACCATCACCAACACAGCATGACCAACAACACCAGCAAGAAGAAGTAGAAGAAGTCCCACAACAACAACTTCAAAGATCAGGAAGGCCACACAAACCAAATCCAAAGTACGCAAATGTTGGATTTTTTGCCTGTGAACCTCAAAAGTTTGAGGAAGCATCGAAAGAAGTTTGGAGAAAAGCCATGGACGAGGAAATCAAAATGATAGAGAAAAATCATACATGGGAGCTCATGCAAAAACCAGAAGACAAGGAGATCATTGGCTTGAAATGGGTTTACAAAATTAAATATAATGAGGATGGAACAATCCCAAAACACAAAGCACGACTTGTCGCTAAAGGCTATTCACAACTTCCAGGAGTTGATTTCAATGAGACATTTGCTCCCGTTGTGTGCATGGAAACAATCAGAACTGTACTAGCCTTAGCTGCACAGCTGAAGCTACAAGTCTACCAGCTAGATGTAAAATCAGCTTTCTTGAATGGAGAGATTGAAGAAGAAGTCTACATGGAGCAACCACAAGGATACAAAGTTCAAGGAGAAGAAGACAAAGTATATCGCTTGAAAAAGGCGTTTTATGGTCTCAAACAAGCTCCCCGAGCATGGAACAACAAAATAGACAAATACCTCGTCGAGCATAGATTCCTCAAAAGTCCAAGTGAGCTGTCACTATATGTGAAGATACAAGGTAATCATTTCTTGATTTTGTGCCTATACGTAGATGATTTAATCTACACCGGCAACAACTCATAGATGATGGAAGAATTCAAAAAGGCTATGATGCAAGAGTATGAAATGGCTGATCTTGGACTCATGAGATATTTTTTCGGCATGCAAGTCAAGCAAAGACCTGGACAAATATTTATCTCGCAAGAAAAATATGCGGATGACTTACTGAAGAAGTTCAACATGCAAGATTGCAAACCACTTGCCACACCTATGGTGATGAATGAGAAGCTTTCAAAAGATGATGGGCAAAACAAAGTTGATGCAACAGTTTATAGAAGCCTAGTCGGTTCGCTAATCTACTTAACCAACTCAAGGCCAGACATCGTACATGCAGTTAGCATCGTGTCTAGATTCATGAGTAACCCAAGCAAAGCACACTTTGCAGCAGCCAAGATAATCCTAAGATATGTCGAAGGCATAAAGGATTTGGGCATTTTGTACGAGGCAGATAGAGACTTTAACTTGACAGGTTATACAGATAGCGGCTGGGCAGGAAGCACAAATGATAGAAAAAGCACAAGTGGATATGTGTTTCTTCTAGGCAACAAAGCAATATCATGGGCATCAAAGAAGAAAACAACAGTTGCTCTATCATCAGTAGAAGCAGAATACATGGCTGCAACAAGCGCTGTGTGTGAAGCGACATGGCTCAGAAAAATTCTGCAAGACGTACAACAAGACTCCAAGACTCCAATAGTTATTCATTGTGATAATATATCAGCTATTGCAATGACTAAGAATCCAGTATTCCACAGTCATACAAAACACATTGAGATTAGATACCACTTCATCAGAGAGCTCGTGGAACATGGAGAAATCAAAATGGAGTTCTGCAAGACTGAAGAACAATTAGCAAACATCTTCACCAAGCCAATTGCAACAGAGAAGTTCATCAAATTCAGAGACATGCTTGGAGTTCAAGACTTTTCTAGATTAAAGGGGAGTGTTGAAGATTAATCTAGAAAAGTGTAGATGTATAATTGGTGGTCCATTATCTAGAGAGTTCTACACCTATGGAGATGTTGTAGTGTGTAGAAACTTCTTGATGGATGTAGAAAAATATCTTATTATCTAAAGTCATAGAATCACCTAGAACATTATAGAGATGGATGGTAGATGATAGATGAGTCTAGAAGACTCTAGGACTAAGTAGTATAGAAGTGTGTAGAAATCACCTATGTAACCTATATAAAGACATAAGTTGTAGCAAGTCATGTAATGTAAGAGAAGAAGCTAATAAGCACAATTCAAGTTAAAGTGTCAATTTTCTGAAAACTCATCATCTTCCTACTCCCATCATTTCTATCACACATTTCTACCATATCCTTCCATAGAGAAAAGAGATAACCATGTCCCATATCCTAACGGGGTTGTCTACTAGTGATGTATTCTTTAATCATGGCATGCATTAGCAACGATATAATTCAACTGTCACTAACCTGAATTAACTAAGGATCCTTCGGGCTCAAAATTCTACTTAAACCACCACTTATCAAACTGTTGATGCTGAGAGGCAAAAAGATCTAGCAGAACAAGAAAGGTTAACCAAAAGGGTTGAAGATTTAACAAAAGAACTTGGGTGAATCAAGAAGGATTTGGACAAACTGAGCCCCAAAATTGTTGTGATCAACAACAAGCTTAATAGCAGCAATGATCATCACATCAAGCTCTATACTTTGGCCAACTCTCTAGACACCAGCATCACCCACCTTCTGTAACAAAAGGAAGGCCTTCAAAGGGATTTAGCAAATAGAGAAGTTGGCATTGCTGCCGATAGAAGAGATTGGGATGAATTGAGGAAATTGTTTGAACAAGCCTAGAAAGATCTATTTGGACTTGCCTCAGCTACTTCGGCTAAACCATCCAATGTTGTTGCTCCTGCCAAGGTCATTGTTGAGTAGAAGCTAAACTTGCTTAAACTACTAGCGAAACATATGATTAACTTTACATTTTTACGTGATAACAAATACTTTTTTATTGTTATGAAATGATTAAGTGATGCTTCTTAGTTTAACAACATATCTTATATAAGTAATGTCACTTAATATGCTCCAACTAATTCTGCTAGCGCTCTTGGAAATGTATCTTAGAGTTATGCATCACAATTAAGGTATCACATTGTAGATGTTCTTGTCATTGTATTTGGTTGTGAGGAGAGAAATGAAGTGGGTGAAAATAAAAGTGAGGTAATTGTAATAATTCATGGTCATAACATTTTGAAATTTTGTAACGCTCATCAGTTTTGAAAGCCATTTTGAATGGTTGTTAATGGATGATAATGGCCAATAAAGAATTGTAACAGCCAATAATGAGTGGTAATGGCTGATAAATGCATTCTTGATGGTAGAATGCCTATATAAGCACATGAATTTGGTCCCTGAGCTCATCCCTTCGAATTCAGTCTTATACACCATCTAGAGAGTGGAAGAGAGAGAGCTTGGAAGAACCAAAACAAGAAACTCTTCATAGCAATGGCTGGAGGTATGATTTGATCTGTAATTTCCGCATTTTATTAATAACCTGTGTTTCTTTGTAGTTTGTAATATCACAGGTTAAAAGAGATTTGTTCTAACATTTGGTATCAGAGCAAGAATTGCCTCTGCCTTGTCCATTTTCGTTTTTCGGTATTTTCCGATTTGATTTTGTTTATGGTATGAAGGGCCTTGTTTCTTAAAAAATAAAATTAGAAATATGTATTTCGTTTGATTTCCTTAATTTTGGCTTTTGAATCGTGAAAAATGGTGTCCGAATGAATGAAAAACGAACGGGTCTGCGTATGGGTCGGGTTTGACCCG
This sequence comes from Glycine soja, assembly GCF_004193775.1. NCBI lineage: Eukaryota > Viridiplantae > Streptophyta > Magnoliopsida > Fabales > Fabaceae > Glycine > Glycine soja. Next base: position 29,601,190 of record NC_041010.1, read on the forward strand.
CTAAAGGTTGAAGATGATGAACAGTGTTTTAAAAAAAAAAAAAAAGACAAAAACTCCTATGTTTTGTGCTAGCTGGGTGTCGAACCCTTGACTCCGAGAACACTAATGTATGTGCAGACCACTAAACCAGTAAAGCTTTTTTGATATGTTGTCGTTTTTAATACGTTATATACACATTGTGCTTTACAGTTTTTTGAATTTTGATTTAATTTATGCATGAATATATTCTAGAACATTTTATTCTATGCATATATATATGAAATCAAATGCATAATATTATATTTCAATTATAAAATTATATGAGAATCTTATTCATAATTATATTGTATCTTGATTTTGAAATGCAAAATACTATTTATTCTCATATAATAAATTTTTATGTCTAAGTGATCTTTATGATTTTGATTAATTATGGATTAGCCACAGCATCTATATTTGATTAAAATTATATATTAAGTTGGTTAAAGATCATATAAGGAATTAGACATAATATTGTAATTAATTATACTTATATAATGAATTTTATCTCACAAGAATTTTTATTATATCTGTATAATTAATTGGGATAAAATGACGTATTATTTTTCATGATTTACCCACAGGCATCATGATGTATGTATAATTTGTCGATTTTATCATAAAGTAAAAATTTACGATAGAAATTAAATTATTTTCATATTGTACCCGTAAAGCATGAATATTAAGCAAATAATTTGATTATTCTATCATAAGGTTTAATTGTTTCTTATTGAATTAAAAATTTAGCCCACAGGCAATTTTTATGTCACAAGATTCAATTTTATGGTATGTTTACATTGGTAAAAGATACAATTAAGATTAGTATGCCTCAAATTTTGACATAAGCCTTTGAATTTTGCAGCTTCTCAAACTATTAATTTTTCTGATATTCAATGTGATGTTCCCGAACTCAAAGGAGATAACTATAAGATATGGAAGGAGAGAATTCTTTTACAATTGGGGTGGATGGACATAGATTATGCTATAAGGAAAGACGAACCACCTGCAATCACAAATGAAAGTAGCCCAGCTGACGTTGCGCTATATGAGCGGTGGGAACGATCCAACCGGCTCAGCGTGATGTTCATTAAGACTAAAATCTCGGCTGGGATACGTGGTTCTGTTGACCAGCATGAAAAGGTCCGAGACTTGCTTAAGGCCATTGATGACCAGTTCATCACTTCAGATAAGACTTTAGCAAGCACCTTGATCATGAAGTTTTCTTCTCTTCGGCTCACCAGTGTGAAAGGTGTGCGTGAGTACATCATGAAAATGCGAGATATTTCAGCTCAACTTAAGAAACTAGAGGTTGATATGTCTGAGTCCTTCCTAGTGCATTTCATTTTGAACACCCTTCCGCATGAATATGGGCCATTTAAGATTTCCTACAACACACATAAAGATAAATGGTCTATCAATGAATTAATGACCATGTGTGTTCAGGAAGAAGAAAGGCTTGTAATGGAGATGGGTGAGAGTGCACTACTGACTACTGCTTATGGGAAGAACAAAGCAATTAAGTCTCAAGCTTATCAGAAGGGGAATGGTAAAATACCACCTCAAGCTGATATTAAGAAGGTGGCAAAGTGTTTCTTTTGCAAGAAGAAGGGACACATGAAAAAGAATTGCCCCGGATTCCAGAAATGGCTTGAGAAGAAAGGTAAATCAATCTCATTAGTATGTTATGAATCTAATATGGTTAGTGTTAATATTAACACCTGGTGGATTGATTCTGGATCTACTATTCATATTGCAAATTCTTTACAGGGTATGGAAAACCTAAGGAAACCAGTGGGAAGTGAGCAAAGCATTTTATCAAGCAATAAGCTAGGCTCACATGTGGAGGCCATTGGAACTTGCATTTTGACTTTAAGTAGTGGCTTTATTTTAAAATTAGAAAGGACTTTTTATGTACCAAGTTTTTCCCGAAACTTGATTTCTATTTCAAGGCTTGTACCGTTTGGATATTCCTTTAATTTCAAAGACACATCATTTGAGTTATTTTATAATTCTGAATGTGTTGGGAATGGTATATTGTCTGATGGTCTTTATCTTCTTGGTTTACAAAATAATGCCACTTATAGTTCTATGCATGTTCAAACTGGTATTAAAAGGTGTAATATTAATGAGAATTCCTCTATGTTATGGCACCGGAGATTAGGACATATCTCCATTGAGAGGATTAAAAGGTTAGTGAAAGATGGGGTACTCAATACTCTAGATTTTGCTGACTTTAAGACTTGTATGGACTGCATTAAGGGTAAGCAGACCAACATGTCTAAGAAAGGTGCTAATAGGAGTTCAAGCATATTAGAAATAATTCATACTGATATTTGTTGTCCAGATATGGATGCACATGGTCAGAAATATTTTATCACCTTTATAGATGATTATTCACGATATATGAATGTTTATTTGCTTCATAACAAATACGAAGCATTGGATGCCTTCAAAGTCTTTAAGGCTGAAGTTGAGAACCAATGTGGCAAGCAAATAAAAATAGTGAGATCAGATAGAGGTGGAGAATACTATGGCAGGTATACTGAGAATGGACAAGCACCTGGTCCCTTTGCAAAGTTCCTTCAAGAACATGGGATTGTTGCCCAATACACTATGCCTGGTTCTCCGAATCAGAATGGTGTGGCAGAAAGAAGGAACCGAACATTATTGGACATGGTGCGGAGTATGCTTAGCAACTCCAATCTTCCTAAATCCTTGTGGGCTGAAGCACTAAAGACGGCAGCGTATATATTAAATCGTGTTCCAACCAAGGCTGTCCCAAAGACACCTTTTGAGTTATTTAAAGGTTGGAAACCGAGTTTGAAACATATGCGCGTTTGGGGTTGTCCGTCTGAGGTGAGAATATATAACCCACAAGAGAAGAAACTTGACCCGAGGACCATTAGTGGGTATTTCATTGGATATGCCGAAAGGTCTAAAGGTTATAGGTTTTATTGTCCACATCATATTACTAGGATTGTGGAATCAAGAAATGCCAAATTTATTGAAAATGATTTGATCAGTGGGAGTGATCAATTGAGGGACTTAGGTTCTGAAATTGATTATATAGAATCTCAACCTTCCACGTCAAATGAAAGATTGGTTGTAATTCATACCCCTCAAGTTCAAAGGGATGATGAACAACACATGATTGGCATTCCACAAACTGTTGTTGATAATCCAGTAGATCAAGTTGATCATCAAATTCATGAAAATGATGAACAACCAGTTGAACAACATGATCCCCAAGAAAATGTTGATGCAACATTAAGGAGGTCTACTAGAGTAAGAAAATCAGCTATTCCTAGTGATTATATTGTATATTTGCAAGAATCTGACTATAATATTGGAGCTGAAAATGATCCTGAAACTTTTGATCAAGCCATGAGTTGTAAAGAGTCAAATTTATGGTATGATGCCATGAAGGATGAGATGAGTTCCATGCAGAGTAACAAAGTTTGGAACCTTGTAGAGTTGCCTAATGGGGCGAAGGCCATTGGATGTAAATGGGTCTTTAAAACCAAAAAGGATTCATTAGGCAACATTGAGAGATACAAGGCAAGACTTGTTGCTAAGGGATTTACTCAAAAGGAAGGAATAGATTACAAAGAGACTTTTTCTCCAGTATCTAAGAAAGATTCTCTTCGTATAATCTTGGCATTAGTTGCTCATTTTGACCTTGAGTTGCAACAAATGGATGTGAAAACAGCTTTTCTTAATGGTGATTTAGAGGAGGAGGTTTATATGAAACAACCTGAAGGTTTCTCCTCTAATAGTGGTGAGCATTTGGTTTGCAAGCTTAATAAATCTATATATGGTTTAAAACAAGCTTCCCGTCAGTGGTACCTTAAGTTTCATGGGATAATTTCTTCATTTGGTTTTGATGAAAACCCCATGGATCAATGCATATACCACAAGGTTAGTGGGAGTAAAATATGCTTTCTTGTTTTATATGTAGATGATATTTTACTTGCAGCCAATGATCGGGGTTTGCTACATGAGGTGAAACAATTTCTCTCTAAGAATTTTGACATGAAGGATATGGGTGATGCATCTTATGTCATCGGCATTAAGATTCATAGAGATAGATCTCGAGGTATTTTGGGTCTATCACAGGAAACCTATATTAACAAAATTCTAGAGAGATTTCGGATGAAAGATTGTTCACCAAGTGTTGCTCCCATTGTGAAGGGTGATAGGTTTAATTTGAACCAATGTCCAAAGAATGACTTTGAGAGGGAACAAATGAAAAACATTCCTTATGCTTCAGTTGTTGGAAGCCTCATGTATGCTCAAGTATGCACAAGGCCTGACATTGCTTTTGCAGTTGGAATGTTAGGAAGATATCAGAGTAATCCAGGTATTGACCACTGGAGAGCTGCTAAGAAAGTGTTGAGGTACCTTCAAGGGACCAAAGATTACATGCTTATGTATAGACAGACAGACAATCTAGATGCGATTGGTTATTCAGACTCAGACTTTGCTGGTTGTGTTGACTCTCGTAGATCAACATCTGGGTACATTTTCATGATGGCTGGTGGAGCTATTTCATGGAGGAGTGTTAAGCAGTCTTTGACTGCTACTTCTACCACGGAAGCTGAGTTTGTCTCTTGTTTTGAGGCTACATCACATGGTGTATGGCTTAAAAGTTTCATTTCTGGGCTGAAGATAATTGATACTATTTCAAGGCCTTTAAGAATTTTTTGCGATAACTCAGTTGCTGTCTTTATGGCTAAGAATAACAAAAGTGGAAGTCGAAGTAAGCACATCGACATTAAGTACTTAGCCATTAGAGAAAGAGTAAAAGACAAGAAAGTGGTCATTGAGCATATAAGCACTGAGTTGATGATCGCTGATCCTTTAACTAAAGGCATGCCACCGTTTAAATTTAAGGATCATGTAGAAAGAATGGGACTTGGTTCCAATTTATGATTGTATACATATATGTAAAAATTGAAACTTTTATATTATGATATTTTCTCATATTTTGGTGCACATTGATTTATTTGAGAAAAATTATGTTTTGGACCAAGAATAAACATTGGGTTTATTCATGAAGTTTTATTACCACTTTAAGTATACTGCTTGGGAAATTGAGTATATTGTAATACATAGATGATATTACTCGTTATAAGAGGAACTATCACTATGATTCATATATTCATTTCTTAAGAAGATTGAGCATTAAGTCAAAATGTTTGGACCAAGTGGGAGAATGTAATAATTCATGGTCATAACATTTTGAAATTTTGTAACGCTCATCAGTTTTGAAAGCCATTTTGAATGGTTGTTAATGGATGATAATGGCCAATAAAGAATTGTAACAGCCAATAATGAGTGGTAATGGCTGATAAATGCATTCTTGATGGTAGAATGCCTATATAAGCACATGAATTTGGTCCCTGAGCTCATCCCTTCGAATTCAGTCTTATACACCATCTAGAGAGTGGAAGAGAGAGAGCTTGGAAGAACCAAAACAAGAAACTCTTCATAGCAATGGCTGGAGGTATGATTTGATCTGTAATTTCCGCATTTTATTAATAACCTGTGTTTCTTTGTAGTTTGTAATATCACAGGTTAAAAGAGATTTGTTCTAACAGTAATTAGATAAAATATAAATATAGTGGAAATAAAACACATTGTCAGATTGTTTGCTTTAAAAGAAATAGGTGAGAAGAGTTGAAATAAAATATTAAAGTTGTTTGGTTTAAGGGAAATAAGTAAAATAAATAAATAAAGTTGTAAAAATACGTGTACACCCATATTATATGGTGCTAGCTAATTGTATATAATTGATTATTAAAATTATATAATCTATTAAATGTATCAAGTTAATCAATTATAAAGTTCAGATAATTGGTTTTAGAACACAAACATGTATTGCACGAGTTTTTAATTGATTAAAATTTTAATTGACCAAATAAATAATTCTAATATATTTACTTTAGCCAACCCTGTGAATTTGAAGAGTTGATTATGCCATTTGAAGAACCAGTTATTTCAAGTGTCCGATGATTGAACATATTCAAATAATCATTTATTAGATTTGAATAATCGATTAATCGAATGCAATAGAGTTCGAGTTGCGCTCGCAAGACGTTGAACCAATAGGAGGACACATAACAATGACAACCATCTAGTGGCATGATCTTCAAAAACCACCAATTGGAAGAAATGCAGACCTCAATGAGCACTAATAAGAGGTTGAAAGTTGCACCAAGAAAGCAACTTTCGTAGCCAAATCAATGAGTTTAGCAGAGGTGAAATCTACACACCCACCAATAACACATTTTGACGAGGGAGGTAAGGGTAACAATTTGGGGAAAGAGGTTAAGGTTCCTCAACAACAACAATTAAAAGAAGGGAAAAAGAGTCAAAACAATGTAATCTTAGTTGTTGCCGTGACTTGCTAAAAACAATCGTAAGACAATGTAAAAATGTGAAACCCACAATAGCAAGTGTTAACTTTCTCTTGAATCACCTCAACCAAATGATTTGGGTCATTTTCGTTGTTGTCCATCCATACCAAATTGCGGCTGAAAAATAGAGCTTAAGTGTTAATTGACATCTAAAAACGAAAGCTAGAGATGAGAGGAATAAGTATGATAAATTATATGATGCGACAAAAATACTAGTTATAATAAATATTAGAAGTAACTGATACGTAAGAATACGATAAATTATGCAATGTCATATTAGAGAGTTCTTTTGTCAAAAAATGTTAGTTTGTTAGTTTTGTTAAAAATGTAAGTAACAAAATTCGAGTTTGTAATCTCTTCCCTCTTTTTTCTTCCTTCACCCTAAATGTGTGTTAGGTTTAGAGGATGAAATTAGAGAGATTGAAAATATAAGAACATTTTAATTAAAGTAGAGTGTAAAAGATATGAATCTCACATGAAAAGTACAAAATTCTTTTATTGTTTCTCCCCTTCCACCCTAAACAAAACACAACTAAGCTTTCCTTTCTTGACCATTAGACCAATCTTATATCTCCTTAATGTCATATTAGAGGTATTTGACTTGTAAGAGTAAGAGAATTTCTATACTCCCTTTGTTCCAGATTGTATGACATTTTAGAGAAAAAAAAATTTTTTTGTTGTTTTACAAATCAATGTTGCATCAAATACTTTTTTTTCTTCAAAACTATCCTTAATCAATACTTAGTGGGAGTAGTGCATAAGAAAAGTAAATGAGTCATTAATTAGATAAATAAATGGTATATTAGAAAGTTACCTAATGTTTTCTTTAAAATTCAACAAATTAATTATATGATCCTACTAAATTCTCCTATAGGTCCTCCTCTTACCTTTAATAGTAAGTACTAAATAAAAAATAGGTTGAAATATGTTTTTTGTTCTCATAAATATGAAAATATTCGAAATTATCAATGTAAAATTTTAGTATTTTTTTTGTCTTCACATAATTAAAATGTATTTTTTTTTTGCTCGGAGCTAGGTGCAAGCATCCGAACCTATGTGTATAACTTTTTTTATATCGGTTATATACATATTTAATGTAAAAAAAAAAACATCACATTTTACATCGATTATATATATAATTGATATAAAAAGTCATTATCATAAGTTCACATTTATCAAAACCTATGTCCAAACAAAATAATAATAATATATTTTCATATTTATAAGAATGAAAAATATACTTTAACCTTAAAAATAAATGCATTTAATGTCTTGAAAATATAAAATACATCATTATTTACCCTAAAAAGAATAGTAGGAGGCTGATGTAGGAGAATTTTATTATTATTTTAGTTATATTTCTAAATATATATGTCTAAATTTTAAAAGTCATATAATCCAGAGTGGAAGGAGTATATCTTTCCTTCGAATATTTTCCATTTGTCACTGGTTGCTTTGTCTAAGCTATCTCTATCTTTTCCGGTTGCTTACAAAATCCATTCATTTCTATGCAGAAGGGCAGGAAATGTCCTTTCGTTTCGTCTCAACAACTTGACCCTAACGATGCAAATAAATGGCCCCCCTCTCCAAATAGCCGCCTTTTGATTGTGATTGTGGCTTTTGGCTGCTTTTGTGGTGGCACGCACTGGCGCACCCACACTTCGCTGTATCCACGTACTACATACATAACACAAGGATTTTTTACTGCGTGTTAATTTTTTTATTAAAAAAATTACTAACGAATTCCAGAACCATTAGCAGATAATTGGGTCCCTTGGCTATATTGCCTTTCATTTAATCTATATACCAAAGTTATTGTTGGAAGAAGTAACATGATCTTTGGGTGGGTGTAAATAAATAAAAAAAGTTAATAAGAAATACCTATGTTGACTATACATGTTAAAACTATATTCCCGATTTTTTTAATTTATTCTTTACAAATTACAAAGATTAAATTTAGTTTAAATTTGAGAGTTTTAAATATTTTCTTAATAAATTATTTATCTAGTTTTGAAATGGGATAACATTTTACTACTCTTTCTTTTTAGGTTTAATTTAGTCTTCTCATTGTATAATGCAACCTTTTATTTTGTATTATTAAAATTAACAATACTATAAAAAATTATGTATTTTAGTTTATACTATAAAAAATTACGCATAAGTTTTAATAGTAGGGCCATAATTAAGTTTCATTTTCATTTTTAATATGAATAATTAGCATTGCAATGTATAATTTATAGCACAAACACAACACCAATTTAAAATACATCGAACGTGCGAGAAAAAAAGACACTTTGTTTTGGCCTCTTCCCATGTGCATTATAAAAGCAGCAATGACCGAAAGTACTTTTATAAATCATATTTTGGAAGTTTCGGCTGGGCCTGTATTTTTAACTATTCCTCTGCTTGACTATGTAGTGCTTGGACCATCCTACTTAGGAACGTAAAGCTGAGAATTGTAGTTTAATTTATGAAATAATTTACTAATGTTATTTATATAATGTTTGGGAAGTAATAATTAGGTATAATTATCAAAAGGAGTTGGCTCAATCTATATAGTTAAATACTTACATAATCTTTCCCCTATATAAAACGATTTTATAGCTTTAAATAGCAGCACAAGTATACGAATAGAGGTTGACCTGTAGAGGAAATTTAAAGGGATCGGTTGTCTCAATAAATATTGAGGCAACTATTAGTTAAAAAATTTAATGCATGTAAAACAAGAAATATTTTAAGATATTTTATGTTGTTATTCAATCAGTTATTGTCTAAATTATTTTAAGATATGTAAAAAAATTTATTTTAAGCATTATGGTATGAAAGTGTGTGATGTAGTGGGATGAACTTAAAGTCTTTCTTAATTTAAAACACTAATAGGCATTGACTTACGAAGATATGAATTTCGTTGATATTTTGCCTTTGACATGTGTTACGCCACTAAAAGAATCCAAATATTTATTCACGTTGATAAAAGACAAAAGTTAAGGGGTTTTTTTTCGTGTTTTTACATGAAGTTCTATTTTAATTAAAATCAAAATTTTATTTCAATAACTCCTCAATTTTTAATATCAATATTAAACGTGTATATTAATGAAGTAAAATGTTAATTTAATTAAAAAATAATATCACAACTAATTTCCATTTACTATTTATTAGAAAGAAAAGAAAAAGAGAAAAGAAAGAATTTGAAATTTAAATAACAAAAAATCCGATACACAAGTTTTGTGGATTGATAAAATCGAAGAAATATACTTCAACTGAAATTAAAGGAGCATTGTAAAACCTAAAGAGAGGAAAATCCTCAAGTTGATAAATGCTTTAAAATTTTTCGAAGACGCCGGAAAAGGAATCAACATGTCTGGATTTGTCTGATGTAAGGATGAATGGCATGTGCAAAGAAATTTTATTATACATTTATTTTAATAAAATATAAATTTTATTATTGACAAATGATAATGAAGGCTTTTTTAATAATATCTGTTTTTTTTCTGTTCGTTAGATACATGATTTTGTATTTAAAAACATGATTTTGTCGTTATTTAACTTAATAATATTGTTATTTTTATCGTTTAATATTTATTAAAATTAAAAGTATTTAATTCACACAAATTTATTAGTTACAGTAATATTCTTTGGACATCATGACTTGAGAATTCAGCCGCACAATTCAAGGAGTACTAGTTATTCATTCCATTTTAAAGTAGGTTTAGATTCAAAAACAAGAATTGGGTTTTTTTCGTGAATACATTCTCTTTCATATTTTTTTTCAATATATATTACTTTCTAATTTAATTCTCAATCTACACAATTTTAGATTTTGTGCTTTGATTTAAGCCACAGATAAACATAGATATTCTCCCTCCTTTTTGTTTTTTTTTTAATTTAAAATATTATAAAATATAAATATTATATTATATAATTTTTTTAATTGGTTTTAAAATTACTTATTTGTTAAATTCAATTTTATAATTTTATTTTATTTTTTTAAAGAAAATGATATTATTAAATATAATTATTTTTATTTTATTATTTAATTTACTTAACATATTTTTTAGGTGAATACTTTTATTTAAAATATGAATTTTCTAATATAATTATTTTTAATATAATTATATTACTAAATATAATTAGTTTGTTTATGTCATTAGATTTAATTAAAAATGATAAGATTTTTTGTTTAACAATTTATTTATAGAAGAACATTATATTGCATTATCAATAAAATACTTAAACAATTACACTTGGTTAAGGAAAAATTTAAGATGGAGATATGTTAGAACAATTGTTTCTGTTATGACCATGTTGCCGGCAAATTTCATATTTTTTTCTACTTTTCCGTTCATTTTCTTCTTCGTCCATCTCGAATGCGAGTTGAAACGAGACGACCCTTTGCAGTCTTCTTTCTCCTTGGATCAGGACCCCGCTGATCTCATTCATATTCTTGTCACATTGATTCGTGTGGCAGTAAACCAAAGGAGTTCTCGTAGACGTGCAAAATGTGTTGTAAAGTGAATAGCATCGACACATAGTTCATGGGATCAAGATTGACAGATTTACAGGCAGCCATGACGTTAGAACACGGTAAGTGTTTAGCATGATATTCACTATAATCACACTTTTGGGATTGTAACATTACTCAGGTGGTCTGGGTGTTTGAAATGGGGATTGAGTCTCTGTTATAATAAAAGTGTGATTGTGTTTGTCGAATTCATTTACAATGTGTATTAGATTCTTGTTGACCGTTATTCATTGCATCAGAGACGACTTCAGAATACTGTGAGCTCATTGCCTGAGTTTGTTGACCTCTAATAGCAAAGATTGTGCGGTCTTGAAATATGTCTCCTCAACCAACGATGACACCAACAAATGTCTTGTATTTTTTAACATGGAATCAACAGACTCAGACAAATTGGTAGTCATATGTCTCCAACGTTTCCCCTCATCGAAGCATTGTACCCAATTTTGTTTGGGTAATTGATCAAGTCATTCAGCTGCACTTGGCTTATTCGCACGAATATCCCCAAGATGTCGCCAGTGCATCTTCTCAGTGTATGTGTAACCTGTAAATATTCAATCAATCTATTACGTTATAAAATTTCATTGAAAGTAAAATTTAACGAATAAATAAAATAGATTCTCACCAGCCAGCATGAGTGGTTTCTTTACATGTTTGCAATTTGAGTTATCATGAAGAAATTTTTGTGCAATGTGGCACAGACAAAAGAAGTGGGATGTGTCCTGAACCCATAAGTTAGTTGGGTTGTTGTAGACACTTATAATTGAGGGGTGTCTGTCTGAAATGAGAGAAATATTAACTTGTGGAGTAACATGTCTTTTCAAATTCTTTAGAAAAAACCCCAAGTTGAAGTTGTCTCTCCTTCTACAATGGCGTAGGCGATCGGGAAGATATAGTTAACTTCATCTTGTGCGATAGCTATCAACAGTGTGCCAGTATACTTCCTGTGAAGCCATGTATCATCTACTTGTATTATGGGTTTGCAATATGCAAAGCCTTTAATGCATGGACCAAATGACCAAAAGACACGTTTAAACATTCTTTTGCCCGGTACAATTTCTCCTCCCTCATACACAGATTCTGTTTGAGCAGCGACCACAGCCCCAGGAACACAAGATTGCAAAGCTCCCAAAAGTTTTGGCAGTTTGGCATATGATTCTTCCCAGTTTCCATGAATCATCTCCAACGCTATTTGCTTTGCTAACCATGTCTTCTTGTAGGATGGGGTATAATTCATGAATGTTTTGATCTCTGTAATCAACGTCTTGATGGAGACGATTGGGTTTATTTTGACAATTGGTTGGATGATCTGTGCTATGATGTGTTTGACGAGTTGTCGATGATCTTGTCTGAGAAAGACAAGTGTGATGACCTCTGATACTCTTGATAATCCATTTGTTATGCCTCTTTGAATTGCATGCGCCTAAGCTCCATGTACAACCATTTTCAAGTAATTTACACAAAAATTTTAGCCTTCTCTGGTCAGAGTAAATTGTTCTGCAGTCAAAATGATTTCTGATATTGTATTATTTGACTGCTCAAATACATTGTACTTTTTCGTCGAAGGTCATGCCAACCTCAAGTGCACCTGTTGGTGGTTGCACATTATGTTGCTACTGAACAAAATGGTGTCGATCAATATAGTGTGGTAGGTGGTCAAAGTTCAAGTCTACTGGACACCTAGGTTGGTGATACTGCAATGGAGGTGACAGAGGTGTCGTTGGTCTACCAACACCCTCGTCATCGCTTTGGTCCACAACAACATATCCAACATCTCCACTTTCGGTGTCATATATTTGAGTCAAGACAACGTTATATGTACACATCTTTTATTCTGCGAGATGATGTTGATGTTCGACAAATGTTCAACATTTTTTACAAAAACCCATCACTATCGTTTGTGGAGTTATTTGTCATAATCTGTGACAATAATAACCCACCAACCAACCAACATGGCTCAACCTCCAATCTTGAGGACTTATCAGATGAATACGAGACTTGTTGGGTCTAAAACCATGATAGTGATACTGACTCCTCTTCTAAGCCCGAAGGAAGTAACATGTCTCCATCCCACAAAACAATATTCAAACGGGATTGGTAATCTATGGATCATTCATGTCTTAATTATTTCTACTTTGAAGTTTTCATGTAGTGTCTTATGTTCGTGTTCAATTATCACTTTACATATTGAAATAATTGTTTTCTTTAAATTTAAATTAGCAATTTTCAGTTTATCCACTTTTACTACAGTAGGTGACATGGTAACATAACTGCTGAAATTCACAACACTTTGCAATTTACACTACACTCTTTCTAAAAATTAAATGTCTCACAGGCAAAATTGACATGAAATGGACAACTCATAATCTCTTTTTTCACTCTTAAAATTATCATAGACATCTAACGACTTAATTACAAGGGACAAATTACTGCTCCAAATTGACAACACTATGCAATTTGCACACGTCTCTAAAAATTAAATGTCTCACCAACAAAACTTACATGAAATGGACAACTCATAATCTCTTTTTTTTCACTCTGAAAATCATCATGGACGTCTGTTGCATTAATTACATCAAAAAAATCACAGTTCAAATCGACAACACTCTGCAATTTGCATTAGTCTACAAAAAATTAAATGTCTCACCAACAAAACTGACATGAGATGGACAACTCATAATCTCTTTTTTCATTCTAAAAATCATCATAGCCGTCTGCTGCATTAGTTACATAGGAAAATCACTGTTCAAATTGACAACACTCTACAATTTGCACTAGTCTCTAAAAAAATTAAATGTCTCACTAGCATAACTGACATGAAATTGATAACTCATAATCTCTTTTTTCACTCTGAAATTATAATGGACGTCTACTACATCAGTTATTAGGGAAAAAGAAACATTGGATTCCAATACACATCAACGTGGAAAAATGCTCATACAACTATAAATAACACAAAACACACTTAATAGAAACACATAACATACCTTCATAAACCAAATTCAATTTTATTACTATGTCATTTTTTGGAGAAACAAGCAGCCAAACAATTGCTAACTCTAGATTAGCCTTCATTTTTCCAAATGGATCAATCACTCACAACCAAACTAATGTTTATTTTCAAAGTCCCACTCCGGCACCAATGCGAGTTCCTGATGACTATTCTTTTAATACACTCAAGCGTAGAATGCACAACACCCTTCAACTAACCAACAATCAATAAGTGGATGAAATCTACTAACGACAATCATTCATAGATGTAGGTCAACAATATTTTTTTCAATCTCTACAATTGAAAAATGATGATGATGTTTACACAATGTTAATGTGCAATGAGCAATACTCGTGTGTTGGCCCTATAGAATTATTATATACCACCATTAGAACACCAGATGCTATACTCAACCTGCTTCAATCAACTATCACTTCTACTCATGATGCAATTATGTATTACAACGGGAAGTGGAACATACCACGTTAAGATGGATTTTTGGGTTAATCCTTTACTGGAACAAATCCAATAAGATTTGACATTCCTTCTGGATGTAGCATGGACAAACTCAAGCATTTAATCAAGCAAGTTACACTTATATGGATTCCCTCTTATGGAATTCACGAATCACAATTGGTTAGACGATTGTTCTTTCGACAACCAGGTCATGCTAAGTATTCAGAAAATTTAATTGAATATGAAATAACAGAATTGAAAAATGACGAAGACGTGCTAAAGGTGTTAGCACAATCCAACTATTGGAAACGTTTCAGCACAATAGAAATTTTGGCTACTTTTAACAAACTAGTAATCGAAATAGAAGAAGACATGTATCCTGCACAACATATTTCAGATCATCATTAGTTTTGTCATATTTGCGTTGTAATTGTATTTTTTAATATGTTTTATTATTTTCAACTATCATCTCAGTTACTAGACTTTGAAATTATATGTCTATTGTATAAGATAGATATATCAATTATTTTTTCACTGTATTTTTTAATTTGTTTTAATACTACTAACTAATTTTCTTATTTTTTTAGTTAACGAATATAAAAATAAATATCAACAACACATAAATTTAACTACATAATTACATACAACATAACTAAAAAATTGAACTCTAATTTTATCAAAATTTTTTATTTTTCTTTATCTGTATATTTTTCTTTTAAAAAAATAAAAAACAAAATTATAAAATAAGTTAATAAATAAGTAATTTTAAAACCAATTAAAAAAATTATATAATATAATATTTATATTTTATAATATTTTAAATTAAAAAAAGGAGAGAGAGAATGTATTCACGTTCATTTGAATTTGTAACGATCGGATCTCTTTGACCAAATTCATTTGCAAAGTGATATGAATCAAAGCACAAAGTTCAAAATATTGTAGATTGAAAATTAAATTACAAAGTAGTATACGTTGGAAAAAAAAACAGAAGAAATAGTGTATTCACAGGAAAAAAAATCACAAGAATTGATACAAACTTTTTTTAAAAAAATATAAATGTGATAAAAGGAGAAAATAAAGAAAAAAAATATTACATAATTTAAAACTATCATCATTTTAACTCAATCATGGAAAATTAAATATCAAGATATTTTCACACTAAGAAGTGAATATTTCAAGTAAGAAGTTTGCATTACTAGATATTTATTGGTGATTTGACAGTGACCGGATAGCATGATACAATAAGTTTAACAATAAATTAATCACTAAGATAAATTTTAATATCATATTTAATTAAAAACAAAATTCTAATATCAGAACATAATAAGTTGGAAAGGTGATAATTAATTCCTCTTATTTAATTCACATAATAAGTTTGAAAGGTGATAATTAATTCCACTTATTTAATTCACATAAATAGTTGAAATGAGATTTCCAATATTAACTAATCTTTTATGACCATATGGGTTATATTTCATTAAAAATTAAATTAAAAATGTCGATTACGTGTCATAGGAATGTTAATTGAGACAACAAAATAGTCTCAAATTATATATAAATTTCTCAGAAAATAAATTATAAATAAGATAGAAGAGAAATTAGATTTATGATTATAATTATTCAAAGAAATTTGATTTTTTTTATACGAGAAAGAAATTATATAAATTGAGATACGTCGTCATTTTATGTTTATTAATCTAAAATGATATTTTATGAATTAAACTTAAATATATGTTTTTAGTTTCTTAAATTTAAAGATTTTTTTTAATTCCTAAATTAAAATTTATATTTTTTTGATTTCTCAAATTTATGAAATATTGTTTTTATTCTCAACGACAAAAACTTATTTAAACCTTAATTTTTTTATGTAACTTTTAACAAGTTGTTGTGGAAAAGAATGGACTGACTAACAAAAAACATTAGCAAGTTGTTAATAGATCAACCTTTCAGTAGTCTTAAAGTATGATTAAGTGAACCTACACTCAATGATTATGCCATTGCAATTGCTAACGTCGAATATTGAAATTTTCACGTGAATACTTTTCTTATATTGAATTTCAATGAAAAATATATAGGCATTCTTGTAAAATTAAAGATAAAATTTATGAGAAACAAGGAATCCTCTGTTGAGAAGCAAATAAAACTGTAGTTTCACTGATGAGCTAGTAGGTTTCCGATTGGTGATGGGTTATGGCCAATCATTATTGTAATTAAAAGAATGATGCCTAAGTGGTTGTAATTGAAACAATTAAAGTAATATAACTTCAATTTATATATCTTTGTCTTTTCAATTTCTTTATCAATAATATTATTGAAGGAAAAACTTTGGGAAAAAAACATCTATCATTTGATGCACATTATAAAAGAAAAGCTATTGAAGCTCTTCAAGCTAGCAATTATCAACTTTTCCATCACATACTAAATAATTTTTTTAGATTTTTTTAAGTTATGTAGGTGAAAAGAATATCTTACCCCTAGATTTAATTTAATTACTAGAATCTTCCTAACTTATTTAAGTTAACTTGAAAATTAAAAGTTCTTTTGTGACTTAAGAAAATTATCTAGAGGATAATGCCCATATACTAGCACTCTAAAAATGTTTTACACATGGAACCAATTACATTCATCTATTTTTGTCGCATCACATAATGGTATTTTGATTAAATAAAAAATAAAAAAACGTAAAAACATCCAAGTGCATTCCTCGTTCTTAGTTTCGCAGCTCTTGACTAACGTCGTTGCCTCCCCCTTTCCAATTAACACTGCCTCCAACACAACGGAAAAAAAAAAACAAATCGAAATCAAATGAGGGGAGTCGTTGGTTATAGATAGGATCCTTCTCTTGTTTCATCCTTCTCATTCTTCTTCTTTTTCTTCTCATTCTCTGGTGAGAATAGTTTCACATTGGATGTTTAGCATAAGTGCTTATATAACTCAGTAGGTCACCCCCTTATAAATCGGTTTTTAAGGGGACTTTTCGGATATCTTTGCTGCACTATAAAATTTAATATGGTATCAGAGCCATATTCTGCCCGGTGGGTGCCGCCAGCCCTCGCTTCTGATATGTGCTCAAGGGAAACGATTGTGTTGATGAGACCTTAAATCACAAAAATTAATAAATTTAAATAAGTTTAATTTAAAAATTAAATATGTGGTTTGGAGAGTATTAAATTTTATAGTGCAGCAAAGGCATCCGAAAGGTCCCCTTAAAAACCCCTTCATAAGGGGGTGGCCTACCCAGCTATATAAGCACTTATCAAGTTTGCTAAATATTCGATAGAGAAAACTCATGCAGTTTAGTTAGTTACATTAGGAAACTAACTCTAACAACTTTTTTTTTTGCCTAACTAACTAACTAATGAACAAACTTCTAACTGATTAACCAACGTACATAAGCTTCTGCTAAGAGCCCCCGCAAGCTGGGAATGGATGTTCATCATTCCCAGCTTGGAATATAAACCTTGAAAAAGAGCATGAGAAAGAGGCTTCGTGAAGATGTTGACAAGCTGCATTGAAGACGAAACGGGAAGAAGCTTGAGCAATCCTTTGTTAACTTTGTCTTGCACGATATGACAGTCGATTTCAATGTGTTTAGTTCGTTCGTGGAAAACAGGGTTTGAGGCTATCTGGATGGCAGACTGATTATCACAATAGAGAGTTGCAGGTTGAAGGAAGGGGACCCGAAAATCATGAAGGAGGTAGGTGAGCCACTGAAGTTCACACATAGTAGAAGCCAAGGCTCTATACTCCGCCTCAGATGAACTGCGAGAGACCGTAGATTGCTTCTTGGACCGCCAGGAAATTAGAGACTTACCCAGATAGACTGAGAAGCCGGTGATGGAGCGTCATGTGTCGCGACATCTTGCCCAATCGGAGTCGCTGAAAGCTTTGAGAGTGAGTGTACCTTGAGTCGCGAAGAAGATGCCAAAACCAGGAGTTCCTTTGAGGTAACGTAAGACCCGAAAAGTAGCTTGTGAGTGCGTGGAAGTGGGATTAGCCATATATTGGTTGAGTTGTTGAACAACATGAGCAATGTCTGGTCGTGTGTTCGTAAGATATATGAGTCGTCTAATCAAGCGTCTATATGAAGAAGCAGAAGTTTCTGATAGTGGGGTTCCCATGGAAGCACTTAAGCGTGTAGAGTAATCCATAGGGATAGAAGTAGGACGGGAACCAAGCATACCAGAATCCGATAAGATATCCAGAACATATTTGCACTGGCACAAGTGTATACCATGGCTGGAACGAGCAACTTCAAGACTGAGGAAGAACTTCAGAATACCAAGATCCTTGATGCTGAAAGTTTGATCGAGAAGCTTGGTAACATGTGTTATAGTCTCGAGGTTATTTCTTGTCAAGATGATGTCGTCAACATAAACAAGAATAGTTGTTATATCATTATCATTATCATTATCAGAGTATAAGAAAAGCGAGTGATCAGCTGAAGATTGACGGAATCCCTGGGAGAGAAGAAATGACGAGAGCCGTGTGAACCATTAGCGACTGGCTTGTTTGAGCCCATATAAGGAATGCTAAAGGCGACAAACAAGGTTGGGATTATCCACAATAAGTCCTGGAGGAAGCTTCATATAAACCTCTTCGTTAAGATCCCCATGAAGGAAAGCATTGTTTACATCCAATTGTTGAAGGTGCCAGTTATGAAGAGCAACAAGGGCAAGGAGTAACCGGACAGTGGTAAGCTTGGCCACGGGGGAGAATGTATCGAGGAAATCCAAGCCTTCCATCTGAGTGTATCCCATTTCTGCGCACGCTTTGTATTAAATTTTATAGTGCAGCAAAGGCATCCGAAAGGTCCCCTTAAAAACCGGTTCATAAGGGAGTGTGTTGAAGATTCCATGACTAATGATGAGACAAAATTATTGTTCTTATCTAAAGATGGTCAAATACTTTACTTCTTATTGTGTCCTTTACTTCAGTATGTCTTTTCCTAGTATTTGATAAAATAATCATTCGAAGGATGGGGTGCCTGCAAAAGGTGCACCATTGCTCAAGTTAGCTCGGTCTTAGCGCTAAGAATAATGAGCGTAATAAATAAGAGTGGATAGAATAATGGGTGATACTTTGAGAACCTAACTCTTTATATACACATATTTATGGGTCTCAAGGTCCATGGGGTCTTATCTCTTAATCTAGGGATATAATATGTGATTACCTGACAATGTTAATACGGATTAAGATAAGATAATGAGGTGGTGGTCGAGAGGGTATTAGGCTGTGATAGCTGATCACCTAAGTTTTCTTCATGCCTAAGAGGATTAAAGATATTTGGATATTCGGTCTAGTTAAATGCTTGATGTTTCACCTTTGTCAAATAAGGTCCAGAGTATTCGGGTATTTGGCTGGTTCTTTCTTTATCGAGGGAGTATTAGGCCGTGACCAAAATGGTACTAGACTATACTAGGTTGTGATCAAATGGGGTCTTAGGTTGTGGCCAAGAGAGTACTAGATTGTGATCAATAAGGTATTAGGTCATGATTAAGGGGATCCTGAGTCGTTGTCAAGAGGGAGCTTGATTGTGGTTGAGAGGACTCTAAGTCGTACTAGTATAAATAATGTATAGAAATGATAGTTAATTTTCATCTTACAAGCCTATTTGATAAGGTTAAGTTAGACTCATAATCTACAACATAAAACTAAACAAAATAAATATATACAAGTATGTAACAATTAAGACAACAATTAAAGGTATTCATATAAATGAAACCAAACAAACAAAATAAAAGATATACTAACTCAATAAATTTCTTTTATGGTAGGAGGAGGATAGTCACTTTATTGGCCTTTTCTTCTTTGAAAAAGATTGGAAGATACAAATTTATAAACATCGTGAGTATTCTCAAGGATGAAGCTAACATTCAATGTTAAGGGGGCTGACTATGTAAACAAAATATCATCCAAAAAATATATACATAAATTTTTATATAAAATCTTGATAATATGATGTTTCAAAACGTCAATTACATGAATCATCTATCAAAACACGGAACGTGATTCAATGATGGATTTATTGAATTGCAATGTGCGTTTAAGCGTTTCTAGAGTGCAAAAGTATGTGATGCAGTGAATGATGGCAAAATAAGAGTGGAGTGGGTGGTTTTGATTGATAGCAAATTAAGTATATTTTGATACAATTAAGATTAAATTAATTTTTTATCTTTAATTTATTTTTTAGATTCAATTTGATCCTTTAATATACATTATAAGAAATTATATTTTTTGATGGTTTGAAATTGTCACTAAGTAATTTTAAACCGCAAAAAATAGACATTTCAAAAAAAAAAATGAGTTAATTTAAAAAATTAAAGAAACAAATTGAACCAAAATCATAAATTAGAGGAGAAAAATACTAATTTAACCTATAATTAACTCAGAAAAAAAAGGAGTCACACTAAAGGTCCACATCCAATATTTAAAATATAAAAGAGGATAAATTTTTATATTTTTTCAAATCTTTATTAATAAGATAAAGATTATTCTGCTGTAAAAAAATAAAATAAAGATTATTTATTTTTTTGACTGCAAGATAAAGATTTAATTTTTTTCTGGAAACGATAGAAATTTAATTAATATAATTGATCATTAAATCTCATTCATTAAATATGACTTGATAATTTGTTGAAGCAAAAAGAAATCAGGAAAATTCTGCAGGCTGCACTCTTCCAAATTTTTTTTGCATGTTGCACAGCAACATAAGAGAATTGAATAAAGAAAATTTAATTTATTATATAATAATATAAATATAATTACATAAGTTAAAAAAAAAATTCAAAAAGCCGGGGGGCATGCCTCCATCCATGAGTACTCTTACGAATGAAAAAAAAAGTATTAGGCTACCAATAGGACGAATCATTTTTGAGATTTTTTTTATAAAGAATAAAAAAAATATTTAATTTCTCCTAATATATTATTATTATTAAGTATTTATTATTTGTAGTTTATTTAAAATAATTATAATAAATAAAACACAATTTAAGATTAAAACGAGGACTAAATTTCACTATTGTGCTATGCCTGTTGTTAAGACCGTAAAGAGAGAATTATTTATCTAAGTTAACATCAACTTATAATTAAGTTTGGGACTTAATTGTACATATTATCGTTAAACTTTTATTATTTGATGAATTTTATTATCTAAGTTTTATTTTCATAATTTTTATCATTCCAAGTTTTTTTATTTTTACACATTTTATTTAAAAAATAATGATTTTAACTTTTGACATCCGTTATAATAATAATTGAAGTAGAAAAATGATTTTTTACATTAATTCTAATCACAATCAATATAAAAAACTGACTTTTTTTATATTAATTATAATCACATCAGATTTAAAAAATAATTTTTATATCGATGTACAAAAATATAGAAAAGATATCCTTTAAATCATTTTATTACCAACATAATGATAAATGTACAAAACTAAAAAATATAAATAATAAAATTTATAAAATATTAAAAGTTGGATGATAAAATTTATAAAAAATAACTTCAGCCATAAAATTCATAAAATTATGAAAGTTAGATGGTAAAATTTACAAAAAATAATGATAAAATTTATAAAATAATACAAGTTTAATAATAAAATTTATAATTAAGCTTAAGTTTAATCTTGTCTTTGAGGCAAGTTAACTTAATTAATTATTTGTATACTAAATTTTTGCTAAAAATAAGATATTTCCATTGTCGGAAGTTATGAAATCACGGAGAAAGTAAAGTTTCACTTAAGGGATAATTCCTCTCTCCACAGTTATGATCCCATGATCAAAAATCAAATATATGTCATATACTTAAAGAGTTAAAAAACTAATAGTGACTTCAGTTACATATTCTGGGTATAATATAATAAATTTATACAATATATTCCCTTCCTCGAAAAACTAAAAAAATCAGAAGTTGCTGTATTGGTTTAGCTTATAGAAAAAAAAAAGTGTATTAATGAATTCCTTTGGGGACATCCAACAATTGAAAATGGGTTTAATGAAATTGGCAAAGTCTTATGACATGACCTCTCGTAACGTGCATAAACTTTTGCAAAGGGAACGACAATTCACAATTGCATGTTTACGAATGTCTTTCAAAGTGCCTCAAATGCAGTCTAGAAATAAGTAAAGATGACGTTATTAAAAATGAATTTAAACCAGTAAAATTTCACGTTGTGAGTAAATTAGAAATAATTCCACGTAGGATTTTTAAAGTAATCATTATTACAATGACTTTATTTTTTATGTAGTGTCAACATATTTTTTTTTTTATAAAAATCATAATAAGTATATTTAGTAAGATAATTAATAAAAATGAACAATTTTTTCATTTTTTGACAAAAAAAGTTTCATATAATTTTTTATTGAATAAAATTATAAAATCTATTTACAATGTCATTGCATATATTATTTATATTTGTAAAAATTAATAAATTTATCCCATCTGACAATTTTTGATTTGATAATAATATAAAAAACTATGACAGTGTTAATATATTTTAATTAAATAGTTTGAATATACCAAAGAGTGAATACTGTTATAATCCTACATTGATTCCGAGATCAATGTCTAATATCTCTAAAAAAGGATTGCAAGATCAATCCGATCTAACAGAAATCACGATCCCTCCTCAGTAAAATATGCAAAATTAGAATGTCCCATGAAAGGGGTAGGTATGTGCCATTTTTTTTTTCGAAAACTTCATGAATGGTCCTGACTTTAACATGCTTTTATAGAAAAACAAATAAGCCAGGCGCCAACCATACCGTTTCATTACCTTTACATTTATTTATTAAGAAAAAACCCAAATGACACTGCACCAAGCAAACAAGGGGCAACAATATACAAATTATTAGCTAAAGCTATGATATATTAAAAAATACCTTTGAAAAAAAGGTTTCCAAGTGGACAAGTAATTTTAAAATAAATAAATAAAACAGGTCAGTCTAATCTAAGTAACGGAGAGAACCCAGATTTGGTGTTAGTAGCACCACACCACTCACCACTATGCCCAAAAAAAGCATGCACCAAGAACTAGTTGATATGACTAATATTAGTTTTGGTCTTGGTAAGTAAGATTTCAATTTAAATCTTGAATGAAAAAAAAGTAATTGAAAAGAGAATCTCACTAAAAGATAATTACTCAGATTTTTAAATTAATCATTTAAAAAATAAATATATATTTTGTATTAATAATATGATAACAAAATAAGAAAAGTAAAATTTTTAACTTTTTATTTATTTTTCTTTTTGAAAATTGGGTTCATTGGCAAGCAATGTGCTTTAACTTTTTAAGTTTAACGTCCATTAGTTATGGCATGCTATATATAGGCATTGTGGAGGGACACAGAGAGAGTCATTGCCTTGTCAAAATCCTTTAGACCAACGTTGTCTTCGGAGCCTCATTTTTACATAGGTTGTTCTGTTATTTTTGTTGTTGTTCTTGTCATCCACAATATCCGGGGTACCCATTTCACCGAATCATACTTTGCTTAACAATCCTGATACCCTTTGGTGAAAAATCGTTTCTGGGGTCTTAAAGGACCAAACTTGGATTCAGGGTCGTGATGGAACAGAAGCACGTTCTGTTGTCAGCATTGAGTGTTGGGGTTGGGTTGGGTGTGGGGCTTGGGTTGAGCTCAGGCCAGAAATGGATTGGCGGGAACCGTGACTCTGATGAGCTTTCCGTGGAGCTGATTGTGCAGGAGCTCAAGAATCTGGTGGTTGAAGGAAGGAGCAGCAACGTTACATTTGAGGACTTTCCTTATTATTTAAGGTGATTTTGAGATTTCATTGCAGTATAATGATATAATATGACTCAAACATGGTGTTGTTGATGTCTATGTTTCTTTTTTTTTACCATTTTGACCCTGCAGAATGACATTTAGACATGGTATATTTGAATCTATGATGTAGTATTTTGATAAAGTTGGGTGTCAAAGGTGTTTTAGACATGGATCCCTCTCAGTCTGACTTGTAAATTACTTAGCAATCTACTTAGCAATATTCTGCTAGATACAAGTTTGATACTCTCTATGGGGCTTCTGTGATGGGTTTGATCTCCTTATATCTTTGAGGTTTTATTTGATTGTTTGTTGTTGAGTTCACTCTTGCTTCTTAACCCCAAACTTCCTTAGGTTTTCCCTTGGCATAGGATTTTTTAGTTTTTAAAAGAAAATTGTTGCATTTTGAGTAAATGTTGGGTCAGAAACAGGGAAGCTGCAGGATATTAGTTTTTCAAAGAATGAATCTGATACCATCCTTTTTTTTTATTACATCTGATAGCATACTTTAATTTGTACTTTTTGTAATCAAAATATAGCTTCTTTTTTTATATGGTACCTGGTGCTTATTATGTGCACTTAACATTTATTGTTGATTTGTTAACATTCATATTAGTTTTCTGGTTAAACATAGCACTATATTTCAGATTAGAGCTTCACCCTCTTTTAGATGATGGAACAATTATCTTTTGCACTTTTCTATGTTTCTTGTCTACTTAAAGTTAGTTGATTCAGAGCATAGAGATGGTTGATCAATAAATCTGCACACACAAATTCAAATAATTAATAGCAGCTGACATTAAATGATCACACTTTTGTTCTCTGCAAAGCTTCAATGATTGAGATTCTAATTCAAGATGTGGTAACAACCCCCTGGTGTGAAAGGGCGGCTGCACAAGACTCTCACCATTGAGGGGTTTAGGAGGGTCATATATAAACAGCCTTGGAGTGTGGTCTGAGAGGTTGTTTCAGCAACTACAACTCATGACCACTATAATGGGAAGACACACTCTCTAACAACTTCTTGAAGTGCCAAAAATGAAAAAAAAAATGTTGTAATTCCACTGTTTTTGAAAATTCCTGATACCTAGATGCTTATGCAGTCTTTACAACAGCAACTGAGTTCTTTCCATATTTTTTTTCTTTTTCTGTTCTCATATTCTCTAGTTCGTCATAGGTCGGTATGTTGGTATATAACTACTATCAAAGAGTTTTAGATGTAGGAATATGGTATTGATGGTTAACTACTGCAAGATTAAAAATAAATTCCTTCAATAGTTAATTGTGCATCTTGGATTTAATTTAATTCAAATTCTAGCTTCTCGCCTTTTGATTTTATATTCCAACAGTTACATGCTACATTAAATCAGACATCAATCATGCTCTAGTTTCTAAATGAGTTTTCTATTATGGAAAAAGTAAGTTTATAAAAGTATTGTTTCTGGTAGATATTGTTTATATTTAGCGTGGATCTCTATATGTGGAGCTCATGTCCTGTTACAGATGGATTTGATCTAACCATGGAGGAATTTGTTGTGTTATTATTACTACCTTTTTTTCCTTATTCATTCAGATGTCATGAGCAATATTTCATTTTTATTTTCCTTTTTCCTAATATCACCATATCTTATGCATGCATATAATGTGAAAAATTACAGTGAAAGAACTCAAGCTTTGTTGACAAGTGCTGCATATGTTCATTTAAAAAGTCTTCACTTTTCCAAGCACACCAGGAACCTCCCACCAGCAAGCAGGGCTATTTTGCTATCTGGTCCAGCAGGTATACTTAGCAAGAATTTAACCTGTCCTGCAGAAACCTTTTTTAATTTTAAGTTGGTTTGACTAATACTATTTACTTATATATTTTGAAGAACCTTACCAGCAAATGCTTGCCAAAGCTTTAGCACATTACTTTGAATCAAAGTTGCTGTTATTAGATATTACTGACTTTTCTGTGAAGGTAACTTTTAATGGCTTCTCATTTTCTTTGATTTATCTGGTCACGTACATATATTCTGACCTTTTACGTTTTCCCTTTTACAGTTGCAGAATAAATTTGGATGTTCTAGAAAAGAACCAGTAAGTTTACTCTGCACCATTCTGTCATTCTTGACATGATGAAAATGCAACTTGTTGGCTTCATTTCATATTTACTTTAAACAAGAACAATGAAATCATGTAATTGTTTGTTCATAGTGATATTTTTGTGACTTATTTGCTTCTGTTCATATAGTCTTTCAAAAGGTCAATATCCGAGGTAACTCTGGAGAGAATGTCTGGTTTGTTTGGTTCCTTTTCAATGATTTCTTCAACAGGAGAAACAAGAGGTACTAAAGAAAATAACTGTCAACTTTTAAAGTATGAAATTTTTTATTCTATAATTACCTGTTATAGAGTTTGGTAGTTGAAGACTTCAAGATATGAAAGATTTTATAATGCATGTATTGCTCTGACATCTGGTAATTGGTTTTGTTTTTAATGTTAGTATCACAGACAGTGATCATAGTTTGACATCGTGAATGGTTGTGAAGGCTCCATATTATCTCTTTCTAGAATTTGTATTGATTGATACCCATATTGACCTTTATCTATACGCCGCTAACTTAATATAAAGACTGTTACTTTATTGATTTTGATTGATAATTTCTTTTGAAGGAATTCTGCGTCAACAAAGCAGTGCATTTGTAAGTTCCAATCCTCCAAAGCTTAGGAGGAATGCCTCTGCTTCATCTGATATAAGTAGCACTTCTTCCCAATGTGGTCCAACATTTCCAGGTTATACTTTAGAGCTATAGGTTATATAGGTTACCTTATTAAGAAAGTATGGGGTTGCTAATCTAACTCAGATTAATTTGAACATCTACTTTTTATTCTGTTGTGTACCCTGTAAGCTTCTTTTCAACGTACTGCTTTAAATAGTAAACTAACCAGTCAATCTGTTAGTTCATCTTTAAAGATGAAGGGTATTGATACTATTTTCCAGGATGTTTATAGAAGTTTTGAACTAGTGTTAACAAGAACTAATCTGATACATGAAAATCCATATTATGAATTTATGATTATTCTGCAAACTCTAGGAGGAAAATAGTCTTCTCTACAAATTTCTTGTTTAAACTATGGTAAATGTCATGCAGCTAAATGCTTGATGCCTTGTCTTGTTGTCACTAATGCATGAAATATTAATGTTCTCCTCCAACATTTTGCTCATTTCTTTGAATTATGTTTTCAGCTCCTTTAAAGCGCACAAGTAGCTTGTGTTTTGATGAAAAGCTCTTTGTGCAGTCACTTTACAAGGTGATTTAATAACTGAAAACGTATTTTAGAAGTTCTTATTTAAATTGCATCTAACGACAACCTTTTTGGCAGCATCTACGTGAGATGAGTATAACAAATTTGTCACATGGCTATCTTCAAGTAGAGTTTTTACACTAACAAGATCATTGTAATTTTTGCAGCTTTTGGTTTTTATCACAGAAACTAGTTCCATCATTTTATACATCAGGGATGTTGAGAAGCTCGTTCTCCAATCACCAAGGTTATATAATTTACTACAAAAAATGATAAAGAAACTATCAGGTTCAGTGTTGATCCTTGGTTCCCAGATATTAGATTCAGAAGATGATTGCAAAGAAGTTGATGAAAGGTTCTCTGCACTATTCCCCTACAACATTGAGATCAAAGCTCCTGAAGATGAAACTCATCTTGGCAGTTGGAAAGGCCAACTGGAAAAGGACATGAAAGATATTCAGTTCCAAGATAATAGAAACCACATTGCTGAAGTACTTGCAGCAAATGACATTGATTGTGATGACTTGAACTCAATCTGCCATGGAGACACTATCTTACTCAGTAATTATATTGAAGAAATTGTAGTATCTGCATTATCTTACCATTTGATGAATACCAAGGATCCGGAATACCGAAATGGAAAGCTAGTTATATCAGCCAATAGGTAAATATCTTGTCCAATGACTATGTAAGCAATTGTTTACATGACAAGATTTTATAGTTACTGATCTTGGATGTGAACAGTTTGTCCCATGGATTGAGTCTGTTCCAGGAAGGCAAGAGTAGTGGGAATCTGAAGACTAATGAATCTAACAAGGTATGCTTGTTTTCATCTATTTATCAGCACAGGAATAGTGGATAAGCACAAGGAAAAAACAATGGTGTAGAGTGCCTATCATTATATACATATATATTCAGTTTTTATTAATTGATGTGTATTCTGTTAAATTAGGAAAATGCTGGAGAAGATATTACTGGTGCAAAGAATGAAGTGAAGTGTGACAACCAAGCACCTGAAAACAAGAGTGAGACAGAGAAATCCATACCAGTAACGAAGAAAGATGGCGAAAATCCTACACCTGCAAAAGCTGTAAGATAAATTTTCTTAGCACTTAGGCTAAGACTGTAAAATGCTTTTTAATCTTACCTGCTTATCAAATTCTACCCATGTAGTAATGGAGATAAGAAACAATAAATGAATAGGAAATTAGCTGTTTTATACATGGAAATTGGTACACTATAGTCAACATTTTGCTAGCCATGTAACTGAAGCTGTGTGATATAAATTCTAAACTTATTTCCTTTTACTTTGCCCCCTTTTTTGTGTTACTATATACTAATTGCTTGCTTGCAGGAAGTTCCTGACAACGAGTTTGAGAAGCGCATAAGACCAGAGGTTATCCCTGCAAATGAGATAGGGGTTACATTTGCAGATATTGGTGCGTTGGATGAGATTAAAGAATCACTTCAAGAGCTGGTAATGCTTCCCCTTAGAAGGCCAGACCTCTTCAAAGGTGGGCTTCTGAAGCCATGTAGAGGTATATTGCTTTTTGGGCCTCCTGGTACTGGAAAAACAATGCTAGCAAAGGCAATTGCAAATGAAGCTGGTGCAAGTTTCATCAATGTCTCAATGTCAACCATCACATCAAAATGGTTTGGAGAGGATGAAAAGAACGTCCGAGCTCTGTTCACACTGGCAGCTAAGGTTGCCCCAACAATTATCTTTGTTGACGAGGTTGACAGTATGCTTGGACAGAGGACTAGAGTAGGAGAGCATGAGGCCATGAGGAAGATTAAAAATGAATTCATGACACACTGGGATGGGCTATTAACTGGACCTAATGAGCAAATTTTGGTTCTCGCAGCAACCAACAGGCCATTTGACCTTGATGAAGCTATCATAAGACGGTTTGAGCGCAGGTAGGACTACACCTTTGTCTTATTGTTTCCAAGATCATGTGTTGCTTCTATTCAGCCACAACATTTTTGTCATCAAAGACTGCATTTTCTCTATCATTATGATGAGCAAATGTGTGTCCATAAGAAAAAAAGAAAATTCATAACAAGTGGTCATTTCATCAATTTCCTTTTGAGGTGTCCAACAGTTCCTGCCTCTTTGGCATTTAAATTGTCCACAAATTGAGTCTATCAGATGTCATTTATGGATACAATAAGATCAAGTGTTGTTTTCAACTGTGCAATATCAATATTCAATGCTTTTCAGTTCAATTATTATTGCTCTTGTAACTTGTGCATCATAACTCTTTTACCTTTATATTGTTGAGCAGGATCTTGGTTGGTCTTCCATCTGTTGAGAACAGGGAAATGATCTTGAAGACTCTTTTGGCTAAAGAGAAACATGAAAACTTAGACTTCAAAGAGCTGGCAACCATGACAGAAGGATATACTGGAAGCGATCTTAAGGTGAATTTTGGTGGTGATTTACTGGTTTTATTTTTTTGGGGAAAATCTGTTGATGTTAATTTCTGTGAACAGAATTTGTGCATCACTGCGGCTTATCGACCTGTTAGAGAACTAATACAGCAGGAGAGACTGAAGGACATGGTAGTTATTAAACAACTACTATTTTAAGTTTAATATCTCTATCCATGCAAACTTTGGTATGGGCTTAACTAAATATCAATTGCATGATATATTAGGAAAAGAAGAAAAGAGAAGCAGAAGGCCAAAGCTCTGAAGATGCTTCAAACAATAAAGATAAGGAAGAACAAGAAATTACCCTGAGGCCTTTAAACATGGAAGACATGAGACAGGCCAAGAGTCAGGTAGGGTGAACTTAAAATTTCACTCCAGTGGCTATGGAGTACTTTGATTTCGGCATTTGTACAATACTGCATGAAGTATTTAAAAGTGGATTTGTTAAAATCTAGGAATTCAAAAACGTTGGTTCAATTGAATACGGTGATAGATATATGGCACTATGGTCATCCGATCCAATTTTATTTCCACTTACAATGGTAACTTGTAGATGTAAGTTGAAACTAAGGATTTCATACTAACAATGTCACACAAGTGGGACAAGGAAAGTTTGTTATTTCCAATAGAATATCTTTTCCCATGTACATGAACTTACCGATATCTGATTAAATGCAGGTGGCTGCAAGTTTTGCGTCAGAAGGATCCGTAATGAATGAGTTGAAGCAGTGGAATGATTTGTATGGAGAAGGAGGTTCAAGGAAGAAACAACAACTCACTTACTTCCTATAGATTGTGGAATGCTACTTTTATTTTTGGTTTTGTGACCATTCATCCTCAACGATACATTTCAACAAAGGAAGGAATCCTTCACCAGAGATGTTGAATTGAAAGCATGCCGAAATGTCAGAGATCTTATGATTCCCAGAAAAGCTCGAGTTCTGGCACACACTTCTAATCTCTAAAGGATGTGTAGACCATCATGCACTATGTTTAGGAAAGGGTTCTCGGTTTTTGCTTGGGTTGACTAGAAACAAATGAGCACCTATATTAGGGGATTTATATTATGTCATGCACGGTTTTGGAAGATGCAATGGCTTTGTAGGAAGTAGGAATATTTTACACCCAACATTTTAGGTATGTTGTATTATATATGATCAGAATTTTCAGACAGTAGAGTTTTGTAAATTGATTGTGCAACTGTACTGCTAATACAGTTTGGCTCAATTATTCATGCGATTTGTCTTTGCATTGCATATTATGGTAAATTCATCTTTAAACTGAAACATCTTGGTGAAAGCTTTGATAAAGAGAGGGAAATACTGAAAGAGTATTATATTTTTAAGAGGATCATGGAATAACAAGCTGATGGAGTTTGAAACTCACGATTATGCTATGATTTAGGAGCCAATCAGGGTAAAACCTTAAGTCCTCAAATTTGACAAATCTTAAATTATCATATGATTATGCTTTGACATATAAGAGCTACTAATAAAGAATCCAAGATAACTAAATATTTGAAGTAGCTAGGGACTAGTGGAAGATTTTTTTTACTATGGTATTGATACAAAGTAATCATCGTCGGAAGCAGTGACTACTCTTTGTCGGAAACAGTGAGTAAACACAAGGTGAATATTTCTCTTTCAACATGATTTATTTTATATCCAAGGACCAATCAAGATTCAATCCTTGGATCACTTGGTTAAGAAACACAAGTAAAAAATTTCACTCAACAATATAGTGATATATCTGGTTCACAACAATCTAACCATAACGAGACAAAAAGAAAAGGAAAGATTATGATCAATGATATGTAAGATAACGGAAAAAAAAGAAGAAAAAAAAAGCTATCTACAGAATTTTGGATTTCGCTAAATAAAAATTTTGACACATGAAATTTTTCACTCAATATATCAACAGTTTTATTTTATCAATGCGTTGCTAGTTTGAGTGAAACTAACCTTAGATTTCTTAAGGATTTCCTTGAGCTCAAGTAAAGGTAGTTATTAAATTCTTTGGAAGATATTGGATAAAAATGAGAGACCGTGTAAAGAAGAAACTAAACTTGTGAAAACAGTCTCCCCAAGGTCCTTGAGTAGGAAAAATAATAAAATGGTAAATAAACTATCATTTAACGATGAGTAAATTTGACATACTGTTTTGCTAAAATCAAGCTAGTTGAATGCTATCCGAATTAAAAGATCAAGATTTATAAAATTTGTAATAAAGTTAGATATTAAAAGAAAATAAATAAATTATCAAGAAATTTTGTCAACCATTTTAAATTCTTTTTAGTGAGGACCAACTCAGGAGCATGGACCTTAAAGTAGAGCATGAATTTGATGGACTAATCACAAGAGCACATGTTAAGTAAATGGTGAACAAAACCCAATTTGAACGAAAAATGTGAAGTCCAAATCCAAATTGATCAACTGCTTGAGGAATAAGAAAATGAATTAACATGAAGAAAATTAGACCTAAGAATAAATCTGATTTGTCATTTGGATCTAATATTTTTGTTTGGATTTTTTTATCAAAATAATGGGCTGAAGTTTATTTTCTTTATTTTAATTTTTATTGTAATTTTTAGTCAAGAATATTTAATAACTACTAACTTGGAATAATTTCTACTATCAAGAGTTCAATTACTAGTAAGAACTCTTGGCATGCCTTAGGAAGAGTATATGTACCTCAGAAATTGATGAATGAAATGAAAACTTTGACATTAAAAATATTGGTAATTTCCAATTTGGGAGGATTGCCTTTTTAGGGTTCTTCATTGAGCCAATTTTGATCTTATCAAGAGGCCTTATTCCTGTGGCCATCAATTTTTTGTGGCTTACCAATTCCTTAAAAATTGTGGTGCTTTTCCATCTTCTCCCGTTGATTCTCATAATTTGGTATTCGTCACATCTAATTGTGTCTCAAATCATGTCAAAAGCTTGCTGCCACTGGTTCTAAAATTGTTGTGACATAGAATATGGTGCGTCAATTCCTATACAATCAGGTTCGTCTATTTTGATCAAGCGGTGCCTTTGTCTATTATTTCTATCAAATTTTCCAATCGGTGCTTTCTTGTGTCACTTTATCATCCACTTTTGTGCTTATTTCCTTTTGGTTGTGCTCTCCTTTTAGATGTCATGCGGCGCTTATGAACATTTGCCAATTTCTGAATTGAGTTTTGTGGTTGGTCTCAATTTCAGTGTGCTGGTTGGTTGGATTTCAAGTGCTCTAGTGCTGCGTCAATTTTATTGACCCATTCCTATTTTGTGCGTTCCTTTTAATTCCAATTGATGGTTTTGTTTGTGTCAATTTCCTGGCTTGTTTGTTTAGCATCAATTATTTCTAGAATTTGGCCAACGATAGGTCAAGTTCATGCTGAATTTTTATTTGAATTTGGTTTGTCCAACAATGATTAATTTGTCCTATGTTTTGTTCATTCAAAATCGATTCAAATTCTGTTGTGGGTGTTCTTGGCATTCTTGAGAGATATTGGCAAAATCTATTTGTTTGATCCATAAAAAAAAGATAGTTTGAGTGGATTTGAGTGTTTTTGCAAATATTAAAAATTTAAGGACTTATTAGCAATAGAAAAGGGGCTAAGAAGTAAAAAAAAAAGAAAGGGAGGAAATTTGCCAAATACAAGCACAACACATCCTTTGCTTAGTTCCATAATACATTTTATGTCATATTATCTCTCTTGAATTAACTATATCTTATTCTTGAGTCTAATTCTGCACTTGTCTTTGTTCATCTTCTGTTTGAATTGTCCTTGTTTCTTATTGAGTCTCCTTTCATTTCATTGTTTCTCACTTGGTTATGGTCTATTGTATGGATTGGAGGTTGACTTCTTTAAAAAAGTCAAAGAGAGTAAATTGAGTGGTAAAAGGAAAGAGAACACATTACACAAAAGCCTAATTGAGAGCAACAAACACGAGTAATATATTTCTAAGAGTGTAAACAATCAGGAAGAGTGGTGAGGTCCTATCACTTTTGTTTCTTTTTGCTTGAATTATGGTAGATGCTGGAGACGGTAACCCTCCTCTTGGGGGAGACTATATGTTACTAATTGATTCAATTACAACTCAAATGGAAACGATGATGAGGGAGCACACAGAGGAGTTATATGGGAGAATTGAACAATTAGAAAATCAAGAGAATAACGGGAGAATTGAACAATTAGAAAATCAAGAGAATAACGATGATGATGGACGTAGAAGGAGGAGGAGAAGAGATAATGATGATGGTGATGCTAGAGAGGACAACATTGAAGGAGTGAAGCTGAACATACTCCCTTTGTAAGGGAAGAGTGATCCATAAGCTTATCCGGAGTGGAAGATGAAGATTGAGCAACTGTTTGCATGCCACAACTATACGAAATATAAAAAGATGAAGGTGGAAGCCGTGGAGTTCATTGGCTATGCTCTCATTTGGTAGGACAAAGAACAAAATGAAAGAGTGAGACTTGGAGAACCCTTGGTGAATAGTTAGGAGAAGATGAAGAGATTAATGAGAAGAAGATATGTTCCTTTTCATTATCATAGAGACCTTCATAACAAGTTTCAAAGACTCACACAAGGGAACAAAAGTGTAGATGAGTATTACAAATAGATGGAGGTGTCATTGATTAAAGTCATTCTCAATGAAGATCGAGAGGCTACTATGACACGTTTCTTGCATAGGCTAAATAGTGACATGAGAAATGTTGTGGAATTGCATAATTATGTGGAATTGGAGGACTTAGTGCATCAAGATGTTAAGGTAGAACAACAACTCGAGAGAAAGAGTACCATGAGAAGAAGTTCTTCTAACTTTCATTCTCCAAGTTAGAAGGACAAAAATACGAAGGAGGGAGGTACTTCTTCAAGTAATTACAATGTTGCACCTCAAAGGACTCAAAAATCCAATGAGTCCCCTAAAAAAAAGGAGTAGTGAGATAAAATGTTTTAAGTGCTTGAGGAGAGGTCATATAGCTTTTCAATGTCTGACTAAGAAGACTATGTTACTTAAGGAGGATGAGAGATTATGAGTAATTCTTCTTCAAATTATGTTCCATCTAGTGATGAAGAGGAGCATAAAAAGGAAAAAGGACCACAAAGAGATTTGTTCATGGTGCGAAGGTTGTTGGGCAGCCAAGCAAAGGACTTGGATGAAAGCCAAAGGGAAAATAATTTTCACACAAGGTGCCTCATCCATGGAAAGGTATGTTCTTTGATCATTGATGGTGGGAGCTGCACTAATGTGGCTAGTGCAAACTTGGTTTCAAAATTGAATTTGGAGACTAAACCACACCCAAGGCCTTACAAACTTCAATGACTTAGTGAAGATGGTAAGATGACCATGAACAAGCAAGTTGAAATGGGGTTTTCCATTGGGAAATATGAAGATGATGTTTTGTGTTCTTTGATCATTGATGGTGGGAGCTGCACTAATGTGGCTACACTACTAAAAAAGGCCTTTTTATGACACACATACGACGTCGGTCCTCCTAACCCGTCGTAGTATAATAGGCGGTGGTGCTTTCGTCATTTCAAAGTTTGAAAACAAAGACAGTGATGTTTGGCACCATCGTAGAATGATGCATATGACCACACCCACAACGTTTTTTTTAAAAAACCGTCATGGTTTGCACTAGTAGTATAATATGTGACGACACCTTTGTAATTACCATGTTTCAAAATAAAGACCGTGATAATTGCCACTATCGTGGAATGATGCACGACCATATTTCAAAACAAAGACAGTGATAATTGCCAACCTCATGGTTTACACTTCATTTAGTCACTTGACCAGCCTCGTGACCTGATCAGTTAGTGTATACACCCCTCACCCCTACGCGTTGTCCTCACTTCAGTTGTTCACCCTCTCTGTCAGTCACAGAACCGTGCCAACCTGCCATTCAATTATCGTTCTCATTGTTGAAGGTCAGTATCTTATTTCCTCGTTCGTTTCATTTGCAATTTCACTTTTGGTGGGTTATTCAGCTAGCTGGCAAGTTGCATCACTGTCAACGACCAAGGTGTGAACCATAGCTGGCAAGCTGCGCCACGCCGCGACGTCGAAGGTATGAACCCAAGTTTTTTGCAAACTAAAATGCTTTTGCTTTAGCACTCTATAGTCTATATTTTTATTATTTTTGACATTGTACATTTGGGGGTTTGCCATTTGCGTGTTGAAGGGGTCTCGTAGGATAATTTTGGGTAAAGACAAAGAGATCCTTAATGTTTAGTGGTATTAATGTCTTAAGGTGAGGGAGACAATAGAAGGATTAATGTTAGGGACAAGCGAAGACAAAAATAAAAAGGAACTGAAATTTTGATGGTTTTGCATGAATTTGAAACTTAAATGACCTACTCAGCCATGGAGATATTCACATTAAAGAACTTACTATGTGCATATGTTGGAATCTATCAGCCCAACTTAGTTGTGCAAAGTAGGATCCTCCACCCGTAAAGCCATTTTAGTTCTGATAATCATCACCTGTGTATTCAAGGTTGAAGACTTCAATGTCTCACAAAACTCAAAAGTGTCTATGTTAAAAAAATTAGTGTGAAATTATATAAAAAAACATTTTTATGGCATTGAACCAAGTTTGTTCATTTCTCTGCCTTTCATTTTTATGTTGCTTTGGGACCAACTTAAACGTTAAGAGTATTTGTTATAGTATTTCATCCTTACTCTTCAACATTAACAAAAAATTCCAAAATGATCTATCTTCGTGGACTATCAAAAACCTTAGCAAAAATCACTCAAAAATTTGAAATTTATAGTTCAGTTTTTTTTTTTGTTGAATGTAGGGTTCATTAAAGAGGAGGAGGAGGGCATTTGCTATTTTGATCACGCAGATGATACTTCTCATATAATGCTCTAGGCATTTGGTAAGGCCAACCTCCCTTCTCTCTCTACTATAATACTGTTTGTCTTGTGCTCAATTTTTTTTTATTAAAGGTAAATGTAGAAAAATAATTGATATGTGTCTCCCTAAACAACAATTCCATAAGAGTATAAGCTAAATGATTCTCCCTTTATTTATCTACATCGAGGTGCATTATGCTCATTAAAGGCACTATGGATCTTTGCAACAACAGTATTTAGTCAAAGTCTCGCATCCAGTATTGGTCAAATTGGCACCTTTCTAAGTTCTCTGAGATATTTCTTTCAAATGCCTTGATAGTTCTAATTGTTTATTCTCTACCATTTGATCATATTGCTTTTTAGCCTATGAAAGTTTGCTTTCAGCAGTAGGCAATAATGATAGATTCTGCAAAGTCATCCAAAACACTTAAATAATACACAAAAATAAGTCAGGAACAGGCAATTTGCACTATATCTTTGCTCCAAAAGCTCTGTGATCTGATCTTCTAGATTCTTTTCCTGTTCCTTATAATGTAAAATACACTTTTCTTTTTCCTCCAAGGCATTCTGAAGCTGGATAACTTCTTTATCAAGAGAATCAACATGCTGCTCTAGTTTCATTC
This sequence comes from Glycine soja, assembly GCF_004193775.1. NCBI lineage: Eukaryota > Viridiplantae > Streptophyta > Magnoliopsida > Fabales > Fabaceae > Glycine > Glycine soja. Next base: position 29,638,579 of record NC_041010.1, read on the forward strand.
TTTCATTTTCCAAAGCATCTATTTCCTCTGATTTCTTCAATCCTCAATAAAGAACACGACAATGTATGTCAATAGGAAATTAAATAAAGCAGATTAACTATCATACCACTTGGTTCTCTGGTGATCTAGAACTTTCTAACATAAATTCAACTTTCTCTTCTAATTTGAAAATTAATACCTCTGCATCTTTCTTTTGTTGAGATTAAAGTTTCCGCTTCTGACTCCAAACTTTGTATTTTCTTAGCAGCTAATCGAGAACCCTCTGTAAGTTGGGCTAGAGTAGATTCATGAACTTTCTGAAGTTCATCCACAGTTTTGCTTAACTCATGATTTTTCATTTGAGTTGCATTGTTTTCTAATTCCAAGACAACAAATTTATTATTAAGCTCACTTTACTGGTATTGAGCATGCTTTGAGAAAGTTTCTCTCTCCTACTGAACCAACTGGAAACAAGAAGCATTGAGCAAATTCATTTCATCAAACTTGGTCAAAAGATTCAGGCTTTCTTTGTCTAAATTTGATAAATGTGCCGTCAATGACTGAAGTGATTCTTCAAGGTTTTTGATTTCCTAAAGTGACATGTCAAGCTTTTCTGCAAGCCCTACATTGCACAATTGAAGATCATTCTTTTCTTTCTCCATTTTCTCTTGATTGGTTAAGTGATGCATAATTTCATCTTCTTTAACTTTTAACTGTAGGTGAACCTCTTCCAACTTTGAATTCAAATTCTCTGTAGCCAATCTACTAGATGTTAACATTTCTTCTAATTCCTTATCATAGTATCTGCAAACAAAGTAAAATTCCATACAACAATTCAAATCAATAGCAAGTTGAGATACAACATATCTAGTTTGTTGAAAATTATAAGGATTTAGGTAGGGAGAGAAGGAAAAAAAAACTGAGAGTTATAACTTGAAATTGCATCAATTTGATGTCATACAAAAGACAAAGTACTAACCTAAGTATGACATGAGAAGAAAGATATTTGGTGTTATCTTAGTCCATGACATTCATTATATGTATAGACCTCAAATGAGATAATCTTCCATGATAAATCAGAATAATGTTATATTAAACATTTTTACCAGTATCTTCTTAATCAATAAAGTGAAACAAAAGTTACTTTTACATCCCTTTTTGTAATTTGAGTTTTGGAATCATTCTAGTAACATGCAACAATCATAGTAAGGTTCCACATGAACACAAAGAAATGACATAGTTTTAAAATCATAGGACAAGACCTGGCTATAACCAAAAAAAATAATGCCACAACAAACCTTTATAAAGCTCTGCTCAACACATTAAAATCCCCAAAAATATGTGCTTTGTTAGACTACAAAGAAAATAAAGTTTATCAACACATGAATCAAAAAACAATTAGCTTAAATCAACAACATGGTTAAATATCACCTTAGAGCATGTTATACTCTAATTTGGATATCTATTTATGCTAAGCCAATAACTAGGTAATGTGAAAGTTAGTTTACGTACTGAGGGATAGATGAGTAAAAATATGACGAGTTCACAACAGTCATCCATGACATAAGAAAGTCACCACTATACACATGACAATAATTATAAAAAATAGTTTATACGGTACAACTGTAATTTGTATATGAATTGAAAGTATTAAGCCTGGCTAAATTTAGTAATGAAGAAAGGAATGAAAAAAAAATTGGGGATAATTCAAAAAAAATGTTTAGGTGCTTACCAGCTACCATGGTCAACAACATCCTCAGGAGAAGCATCCAGCATCTCAGGTCATATATTTTTACAACGCTTTAGAATTTGGCTTTGGCAAAAGATAATGAGAAAGTAAAAGATGCAATTTACATACATTTTTCAGGTCATATAAAATTTACAACGAATAAACAGGTAAAAGTCAATCAGTATACATGTTCAATCTGTCAAACTTGTAAAGATAGTTATACAAGTCTGATGAATAGATCATATACTAGAAGTAGGCAACAATTGTGGTATTTTCAACGAAAGAGAAACATGACATAAGTGAGAGTTACTACTTTCTAAAGATATAGCAACTATGTTCAATGCCCCAAGGCATATATGCCATAGTAGTTGACTACTTGTACCCATAGGCCATATAGGCTCTAATGGTCAGACCCTGCCAGAGGATTATTGATGTGAACTTAGATCCTTCACAAGTCCATTAAACAAAGACTGGAAGAAAGATCCTTCAACACTCTCATAATTTTGACTATTTTGCATGAATTTGCAACTCAAATGACCTACTCAGCCATGACATTTGTGATAAATATAAAAGAATAAAATGTTTAACCGATACAAGAAATGATTGTGGGCCTTATTTGCTAACTTTGCTTGCATTAGCCATTTTGGCTTCACTTCTTGTATTTTTACATGCTTCTTCCACAATAGCTGCCCTTGCTACTCTATGTATGTCAATAGTTCATTACCATCATCATACATAACTTCATGTTAAATGTGTTCATGCTGGTTCAACTAAAAATGTAACATTGGTTTGAAATGGCATAAATCACAAGTTTGCAAAAAGCATGTTTCTAGAAAACTTTTGTATAAGGCTCAATCATTTTAAAGGTCTCAAAACAGGAATAGAGAACATTAAAACAAGGTTGCGAGCTTTGGTTCCCCTTTGAAAATTTCAATAGTTTGAATATGACATCTACTTCGAGTTTTTGGGTGAAAACAACTTTAGGAAATAGGTGTATTAGAAAAGAGTGTCTTACTAGCTCTTTTCATTACAAAGTACTAGCAATTTAATTACATAAGATAGGAGACCTATGCCATCCTCTTTCAACTATTTTTGTTAGGGTTACAAAACCTGCTTCACAATTTGAGTTTTGAGTTTTGATTCTTACCTCCAATACTAAGGAATGAATGAGTGTTGCATCTACATTTGTTTTATGAAGTGTAGTCTTCTTTAGTCTTTGTTTCCCACCAATGAAGTAGTTTAATTAAAGATATAGATACATAAATTTCCAACAGCATATTACAACATTTGCCATATGCAAAGATCATTGGAAAATGCTCATATATAATATAATTCATATGTATAAATGTTGAAAAAGCTGAACAGAAATCTAACTATAGCTTTCTTTTCATTTTCTCTAATATTGTTGTACCATGCAACTATATTTCTTCTAGTGTAAGCATCAATTTTGTTAGGAAGAACATGTACCATTCCTTTTTCTTCATTTTGAGTGATTGTCAGAGATTGCACAATGCAACTTTCATGCAAGTTTGTATTGTAATTAGAAATGCTTCATTTGACATTTTGTGCATATATCAAATTTTTAACTGTTCAAAGTAGAGGCATGGTACAATTTTTATTCGCAATCCTGGTTAGTCTCATATGACTTCATTTCATGAGGCCTTCATAGTTAACATTGTGCCTGAGTGTATTATTTTATTACATGTTTTGATTATTTCCCCCATTGACCTTATAGATTATATATGCTCTTCAGAACTAGTTAACTGTTATCATGACAACAGTGTAATCAAGTCGACATTTTTCTATACTATAGCACTGCATCACCGCACTCTTTTTGGTTGTTAGTCAACATCTTCCGAAGTATGTATTTATTTGTGACACTATTGTGCTTATTACATGCTTGTTGATATATGAATATTATTTTATATTAGTTGTGACACCCTCTACCCCAACATATATATATAAATAAATAAAAGAAATAAGAGATCAAATTTAATTAAATTTTTTTAAAATACATTTAAATACAAGCCTTTCAAAAGGGTAAAAGGCTCACATTCACTTTTCTAACACCATAATAAAACTTGTTCAAATAATTAATAAATTATTTCGGCTCAAAACAAGGTTTTCTAAGACCTCATACAATTAATATAGCAACTTATACCCTAATGTCACATCCTATCAGAGCATTGTGTCCCGACGTCCATCACCACAAGGTTCCTTAAAGTAATTCACCTAGTCATCTGCTCCCCCGAACACAAAGTTCAAGATCATCACAGGATCCAAACACAAACAACAGATGAAGTGAGTTATCACATTCCTAACTAATAGAGAAAAATAAGACAACATATAGGTATAAATATTATATAACAAAATACAATTTACTTGAGCATAACTCACGTTATTTCACCACACGTCTCATTCGTTTTCACAACATTCGCATACTCAATAGTCAAAACACCATATCATCAAATCAATCAATATAGAACAATACACAAGCGTTATGCAGCATATACACTAAGACTCAATCCTATACGCAATGTGGTACCATGTCAGTGAAAAACCTCGTCGGGCGCCTAGGAGTACATGACAAGACAAACTACATGATAGCAAGTCAAGTCACTCTCACTAGGTAATATCATAGGGAGACCAGTCAGGGTCACAGTGTTTTGCAAGAATGCTCCAATCATGTGGGATCGGCACATACTTAAAGGAACACTCAAACCGGGTGACCCCCAAGGCCTACACTTTGAAGAGTCCGTCAGGACCTCTCCCTCCTAATTCAGGTCCAACCCAGAAAACATTTTAGCACACAGACTCTATTTATGAACTGTACAAAACACACGACTCCTCAATTGTTCTCAAATATTTTTAACTCGTCGCCCTTTAAGGGTCTTATCATTAACTCGTCGCCCTTAAAGGATCTTAGCATTAACTCGTCACCCTTAAAGGGACTTAACATTAACTCGTCGCCCTTAAAGGGTCTTATAGTCGTGTGATTGTACAATCCACAATTTACAACTCAATGCACACAACATCTTAATCATGTGCATACTCAATTTATCACATATAGTCGATTTCAATCACAATGTTATAATATCAAAATAACATATTATCACACCTCATGAATCATACACACTTTACCTATGAACTATGCAATACACACAACTATTCAATTATTTTCAAAATCATTTTAACTCGTCGGGCTTGTGATTAAACTCATCGGGTTCCCACAATGGATCCCATCACAATACTTGTCGCGCAAAACTCGTCGCCCTTAAAGGGTCTTACAGTTGTGTGATTGCACAATTCATAGCTCACAACACAATACACATCTCAATATACATGTATTCTGTCATTCATCACATGTTCAATTCACCACATACTCACAATTTGAATCATCATTTCATATCCTCAATATAACAATTTATACAAAAGACTATCATAACCTGGGGACTAAAACCCCTCAAATAATATTACACAATTATATCAAAATCCTAGGTCAAAATATACAAATATCAAGAGCACAATTTATCAAGCAATTCTCATCAGAACATCAATATTTTATTTATAATCATAAAGGAAAAATTGCAATTTAATAAACATCCCAAAATAAAACCCCAATTTAATCCTCTAAGGATCCCTACACATGTTCTCACTAACCCCCAATTGTGAATAACTTATCCCTTACCTCTAAGCGGACTCACGTGTCTTCCGACAGCGATAGCGGCATCTCTAGTGGTTCCCTGAGATTCCTCCAGTTTTTCCTCCAACTGCTCCGATAGAGTTCCCAAACGTCAGAGAGACGGAGAAGACATTGAAGCCTCCATATGTACTGTCTTCGTGTGATTCCTTTTTCTCTCTCCATGAATATTATCTCAAAAATCACAACGGTAAAGGTGTGCGTAATTTAATCTTTAACCACATATCAAAATTTCATGAAAATCCAACGGTTAACGAAACTAGGATCATAGTTTTACTGAGACCATTCTGGGTTTCTGTGGGAAAAGAGAAAGCTATGGTGCAAAGGATATGTCTCTTAGCTCTGACATATTTTTGCAATTCCCAACGGTGAGAATTCTCGCAATTGGGTTGCGAACGGGGTGCTTAAATTTCACAATGATCCAACGGTGAATGAGTCCGAGATCGTTCTTTTTCTGAGATAGGTTTGGTGGACTACGAGAAAAAGAAATGATTTTGAGAGGAGAAGGGGAAAAACGAAAATGAGAGAAAGAAGAGACACCATCAATGTGAGAACTAACCTAACGTTATTTTTAGCTAGGTTTACTCTATTTATTTATTTATTATTTTATAAAAACAAACTCTATTTTATTCTCTATCAAACAAATAAATGAAATACCCTTTTTATTTTCTCTCAAATCATTATTTTAATTAATAATTATATCTCCTTATTTATTTATTTATAAAATCTCATTATTTTTCTAAAACTCTATTTATTTTTAAATAATAATTCTTTTTTAAATTAGCTTACGAAAAATGGGATGTTACATTAGTAGTTATGTGCATTTTGAGTGAACCTTAGTTTCTCATTTGAGATTCAATACATTGATTAATACAGACAGTTTGGATTAATCGATGTATTGAGTCTTGAATTGTCCGTTCGAACAATTTGAGAAGACTTATTTTTATAGTTGATTCATACATATAGGTGAATTGTCTTTTGTAAGATTTGAATAAATTTTGGTATAGTGCATTTGACTTTGTTCTTTGGGTGCATGCTTGACAGCGCTGAATGTGGCACATGTCATTGCTTTCATGTTGTGTTCCTAGAGATCAATGTGAAATGCTGCCTAAATTTTGTCAAATCTAACAAAAGAGAGTAAACGTTGACGTATGAATCTATTATAAAATTGTCTTCTTGAATGAGATAGGGCCACACCTTTAAAGGAAAAAGTGAGGTTATCATGCATGACAAATAACTTAATCAAGTGTGAGAGCAAAGGCAAAACATGGATTGAAGTTGGATGAAAGCATCACGCATTAGTGATGAATATCAGCATGGGGTTGAACACTTCTTACAATTTACTAAACGTAATGCACAAAGTTTGGGGGGAAAATTTTTTTGTCCATGTGTCAAATGTGTGAATGGGAGATGCCACTCACTAAATGAAATAGGATCACTTCTTATATGTTATAGGATCATTCCAAATTACACAAAATGGATATGGCATGGAGAATTGCTAAACATGCCAATAGTTTGTCGCACTAAGCCGGTTGATGAAGACATCGGAGATCATATAGAAGACATGATTCGCGATCTTGGGCAAGATGAATTTAAGGAAGGACATGCACCATTGTATGAGATAATAGAAAATGATTCAAAGAAGCCTTTGTATTCAGGGTGCATAACTTTCACAAGGTTGTCAGTGGTGTTAGCTTTGGTGAACTTGAAGGCACGATTTGGTTGGAGTGACAAAAGCTTCACTGAATTGCTTGTGTTATTGAAAAAATTACTTCCTGAAGATAACACATTGCCGAAGAATCATTACAAGGTGAAGAAGATTTTATGTCCAGTGAGAATAGAGTACCAAAAAATCCGTGCATGTCCAAATGATTACATATTGTAAAGAAATCATTTTGCAGAAATACGCAAGTGCCCCACATGTGGTGTATCACGGTACAAGGTCAACAATGACGAATGCAGTGATGATGCAACCATAAACAACAGTTGTCCAACAAAGGTGTGTTGGTATCTTCCAATAATACCAAGGTTTAAGCGATTGTTTGCTAATGGACATGACACAAAATTTGAAATGGCATGCACACGGTAGAAAAAGTGATGGATTGCTCCGACATTTGACTGATAGTTTGCAATGGAAGGCAATTGATTGTTTGTATCTTGATTTTGGGGATGAACCAAGAAATCTAAGCTTGGTCTTACTTCGGATGGAATGAATGCTTTTGGTAACTTAAGCACCAGCCACAGTTCATGGCCTATTTTGCTGATGATTTACAACCTCCCTCCTTGGTTGTGCATCAAGTGAAAGTACATAATGCCTTGTATGATGATATCTGGTCCAAGGCAGTCAGGGAATGATATTGACGTCTATCTCATTCTGTTGATTGAAGACTTGACAAAACTGTGGGCAGACGGGGTTGATGTGTGGGACGAGAATCTGCAAGAGACCTTTAGTTTGCGTGTAATGGTTTTTTGTACTATTAATAACTATCCAACATACGACAATTTAAGTGGTTATAGTTTCAAAGGACATCATACATGTCCTATATGTGAGAAAAATACTTGCTTTTTCCAACTAAAACATGGAAAGAAGATAGTGTACACAAGGCATCAAAGATTTCTCAAACATTGTCATCCATATCGGCGATTGAAGAAAGCTTTTAATGGATCTCAGGAAAATGAAAGTGTGCCAAAACCATTAGATGACAAAGAAGTTTATGATCGGGTCAAGGGCAATATAACTATCTTTAGGAAGACACAAAAAATTATCATCTGAGACAAACATATGGAAGAAAAGGTCAATATTCTTTGATCTTCCATACAGGTTTGATCTTGATGTTAGACATTGTATAGACGTCATGCACAAGGAGAAAAATGTATGTGATAGTTTAATTAACACCCTTCTTAACATTAAAGGCAAGACAAATGATCATTTGAAGTGTTGTCAATACTTGGTTGAAATGGGTATACGAGAGCAGTAACATCCAATCTCACAAGGTCCACAAACATATCTACCCCCAGCATGTCACACAATGTCAACAAATGAGAAGATGAGTTTTTGTCATTGTCTGCGTAATCTAAAAGTCCCACAAGGATACTCTTCAAATATCAAGAGCCTTGTATCCGTCAATTGGTTGGCTTGAAATCTCATGATTGTCATGTATTAATGCAACAACTATTGCTTGTAGTGATTCGGGGTATCTTGCCTGAAAAAGTTAGGGTTGTCATAACTCGTTTGTGCTTTGTTTTTAATGCTATCTATAGCAAAGTCATTGACCCTAGACAAAGTTTGCTAAGCACTGTCATAGAAGGCAACATTTTTCTAAGACGAGGTTTATTGAACCGTCGTCGAAAGTCTTAACTTTCAACGATGTTAGTTTCAAAGACAGTTCAAAACCATATTTGTATGTTGTTTCCCACCGTCGTCATTTGTCTTTTTTGTGGTAATGCTAGTGCAAGCTTGGTTTCAAAACTGAATTTGGAGACTAAACCACACCCAAGGCCTTACAAACTTCAATGACTTAGTGAAGATGGTGAGATGACCTTGAACAAGTAAGTTGAAGTGGGGTTTTCCATTGGGAAATATGAAGATGATGCTTTGTGTGATGTGGTGCCTATGGAGACTTGCCACAATCTTCTTGGTAGGCCTTGGCAATTTGAAAAAATGGCCAACCACGACGGATACTCCAACAAGTTCTCTTTTACACAAAGAGTGCAAGTTTACTCTTGCACATTTATCTCCAAGGGAGGTATGTGAGGATCAAGATAAGTTGAGGGAGAAAATAGAGCAAGAGAGAAAAGAATTGAAAGGGAGAGAAAATGAGAGTGAAAATAAAAAGGAAAGAAAAAGTGGAAAAGAGAAAGAAAAAGAGAGGAAAACATCAAATCTGTTATAAAAAGAAAAAAAGGCGAAAAAGGCTATGGTCTTTTAAGTAAAGAGAGTAATTTAAAGGTTGCAAGTCCTACTAACTCTCTTTAAAATGAGGTTTCTTCTTTGTTACATGTATTTGAAAATGTCTTTTCCAAAGAGGTGCCTCACAGTCTACCTCGTCTAAGAGGCATAGGACATCAAATTGATCTTATTCCAGGAGCTTTATTGCCTAATAGGCCAACCTATATGAGTTATACCCAAGAAACCAAGGAGATTCAAAAGCAAGTTGAAGACTTGATGCAAAAGGGGTGGATACAAGAAAGCTTAAGTTCATGTGTAGTTCCCATCATTCTAGTGCTAAAAAAAATAGAACTTGGAGGATGTGCATGGATTTTAAAGCCATCGATAACATCAAGGTGAAGTATAGGCATCTTATTCCTAGATTGGATGATTTATTGGATGAAGTGCATGGTGCTTGTGTCTTTTCTAAAATTGATCTAAAACGTGGATATCATCAAATTAGGATTAGAGAAACTGATGAATGGAAAACTGCCTTTAAGACAAAATATGGTTTGTATGAGTGGTTGGTCATGCCTTTTGGGTTAACAAATGCACCTACTACTTTCATGCGTCTTATGAACCATTTCTTGAGAGAATTTCTAGGATAGTTTGTTGTAGTTTATTTTGAAGATATTATGATTTATAGCAAATCCTATAATGATAATCTTGTGCAATTGAGGTGTGTTTTAGAAGCTCTTAAGCAAGAGAAATTGTATGCTAACACAAAAAAATGTGTGTTCTATATGGACCATGTAGTTTTTCTTGGTTTTGTTGTTAGCTCACAAGGAGTGAAGGTTGATTAAGAGAAGGTGAAAGCCATTTAAGAGTGGCCAATCTCCAAAAAATGCAAGTGAGGTAAGAAGCTTTCATCACTTACTAGTTTCTATAGGAGGTTTAGTACTTTGGTTGCACCTCTTAATGAAATTGTTTAAGAAAAAATGTGGGGTTTAAATGGGGGAGAAACAAGAGCATGCATTTACTGCACTCAAAGGAAAATTGACTCATGTACCTATTCTTGTATTACCTAATTTTACCAAATCTTTTGAAATTGAATGTGATGCATCCAATGTGGGGATAAGGGCTGTTTTAATGCAAGAAGGACATCTCATTGCTTATTTTAGTGAAAAATTGAATGAGGGTGTTCTTAATTATTCTACATATGACAAAGAGTTTTATGCATTGGTAAGGGCATTACAAACTTGACAACATTACCTTTTGCCTAAAGTATTTGTCATTCATAGTGATTATGAGTCCTTGAAGCATTTAAAAGGACAAGACAAGCTGAGCAAGAGATATGTCAAGTGGGTTGAGTTTCTTGAATAATTTCCCTACATGATCAAGCACAAGAAAGGTATATCTAATGTGAATGCAGATGCACTTTCAATGGGGTATGATTTGTTCTCTACTCTTGAGACTAAATTCATTGGTTTTAAGCACATTGAGGAATTGAATGAACATGATCTAGATTTTTGCCTCTAAATATTCTAATTGTGTGCAAACTGCTTGAAAGGGTTACTTTTGGCATAATGATTATTCGTTCAAAGAGAAAAGATTATGTGTGCCTAAGGGATCCATAAGAAAATTGCTTGTGAAAGAGGCACATAACGGAGGATTAATGGGGCATTTTGGTATTCAAAAGACTTTAGACTTGCTGCATGAGCATTTATTTTTGCCTCACATGAAACATGATGTAAATAAATTTTTGTGACAATTACATTGTTTGTAAGAAGTCCAAGTCTAAAGTCAAGCCTCATGGACTTTATTCTTCTTTGCTTATTCCTGATTGTCCTTGGATAGGTTTGTTTATGGACTTTGTTTTAGGATTGCCACAGACGAGGAATGGCAAGGATTCCATTTTTGTTGTGGTTGACAGGTTTTCAAAGATGATGCATTTTATACCTTGCAAGAAGGTTGGTGATGCTTGCCATGTCACTGACCTATTTTTCAAGGAAGTGGTACATCTCCATGGATTACCAAGAATCATTGTTTTTGATCGAGACACCAATTTCCTTAGTCACTATTGGAGAAGTTTATGGAGTAAGCATGACACAAAGATTCTTTTCTCTACTACATGTCATCCCCAAACTTATGGACAAACTGAGGTAGAGAATATAACTCTTTCTTCTCTACTTAGAGCTGTGGTTAAAAGGAATATAAAGACATGGGAAGAATGTTTACCTCATGTTGAGTTTGCTTATAATAGGACTGTCCATAGCACTACACAACACTCCCCATTTGAAATTGTGTATTGATTTAACCCTTTAAGCCCTCTTGATTTTTTTTCCAGTGCCTAATATTTTTGTTTTCATGCATAAAGACGGCTAAGGCTAAATACGTGAAAAAGTTGCATGAACAGGTGAAGGCTCAAATTGAGAGGAAAATTGAAAAGTATGCTAAACATGCCAATAAAGGTCAGAAACAAGTTGTGTTTGAACTAGGGGATTGGGTTTGGATACACATGAGGAAGGAAATGTTTCTTGCACAAAGGAAATCTATGCTCCAACCTTGAGGAGGAGGGCCATTCCAAGTGTTGTCCAGAATTAATGATAATTCTTACAAGATTGATTTACTAGATGAGTATGACGTGATTAATACCTTTAATGTGTCTGATTTATCTCCTTGTGTTGTAGGTGCAGATGACTTCAATTAGAGGGCGAATTCACTCAAAGAAGGAGGGGATGATGAGGACCAACTCAGGAGCATGGACCTTAAAGGAGAGCATGGATTTGATGGACCAATCACAAGATCATGTGCTAAGTAAATGGTGAATGTAGCCAATACAAAATGGAAAATGTGAAGCCCAAACCCAAATTGGTCAACTACTTGAGGAATAAGGAAATGAGCTAATTTGAAGAAAAGAACCAAGAATAAATCTGATTTGTCATTTGTGCCCAATATTTTCATTTTGGATTTTTTAAATCAAAATAATGGTCTAAAGTTTATTTTCTTTATTTTAATTTTTATTGTAATTTTTAGTAAGGAATAATATTAGTGGTTATTGGCTTCCTTAGAAATATTTAATAGCCACTAACTTGGAATAATTTCTACCACTAAGAGTTCAATTACTAGTAGGAACTCTTGGCATGCCTTAGGAAGAATATACATATCTCAGAAATTGATGAATGAAATTAGAACTTTGAGATTAAAAATATTGGTAATTTCCAATTTGGGAGGATTGTCTTTCTAGGGTTCTTCATTGAGCCAATTTTGATCTTATCAACAGACCTTACTTTTGTGATGATCAATTTTCTATGGCTTATTAATTCCTTCGGAATTGTGATGCCTTTCCATCTTGTCCTGTTGATTCGCATGACTTTTGTAAATGATCAAAGAGGGTTAGGTTTGGATTTTATGGATTGTTGATGTAACCACCTAACTTTCACCTAACCCAACCAACTTTGCTCAAGTTTAAGATAATTTTTTTTGCTAAATTAGTTCACATTCAATTCCTTGACAATGAGTCCTTTTAATCTCGTACAACTTAATTCCTTAAATGAAATCATATGAGGCTAAGGTCAAAAAGCATAACACAACAAAATCTATAGATCAAACATCAATTAATGCTTCTTATTTCTACATAATAAAAAAGGATGGCAAAAAAAAAAGAAGCAATAACTAAACATCATATTTCCTAATATTATGAAGATTCATGAACTTTATACAAAACAACAAACTCAGATTAAAGATCAAACTATAAACAAAATGCTTAGAAAAAGAAAAACCAACTATATCACAATCCCAATTGGCTCCCTCAGGCTCTAGTCCAAAGAAGTTTAGCAACCCATTATTAAACCAAACATAAGAAAGAAGATCCCTTACCCATCCACTTTTAAAGAAAATAAATCTAGAAGCCATCCTTAATTCTGATGCAATCCTACCCCAAGGGCATTGGTTAGAAGACTCCAAGAAGATTGGGCTAGAGATGCAAGAGAAGGCCTTACGGTTCTCATGAGCCTTAGGGTAGATTTTGGGCCCATGGGCTAAGTATGAGCCCACTTATCTTTGTACATATTAGATTACGATTTCATTATTTTTGGGTCTTGTATTTAGGGCTCCATAATGTAGGTAGGGTACCCTAGAAATGTAGGATTTTTCAGCCCTTGTATTTTAGGGCACCTAGACTAGTTTTTGTATTAGGGGTAGTTTTGTAATTTCACATGCATTAAATGAATATTTGATGTGTGTGTTGGGAAATAAACTTAATTGAATTGGGAGAAGCCCAATCCAATTAATTTTTAGAGGGGGAGGTGAGCATTTGCTTGCTACACCCCATTGCCACATCATATAGTCACACTTTGTGCATGTCCTTCATGCTTTACATGCCTCATGACACCTAAGCACACTTAATGGTGAATCTTGGACTTGATCTTGGATTAGTGGGCTGAACCATAACTGAAATTCGCTAATCATAATTAGTGAAATTTTGACTCCAAAATTTGACTCCACAATTTCAATTTCAAATTCAAGTGAAATTTGAATAGAAATTCAAATTTCCCTCCAAAACTAGAGGTTTCTTGAGTCTTTTTTTTTGTTTTTTTTTACTCTACTCTAGAGCCATTCTAAGTTTCTCTGTGAGTCCTACCTTGCTTTTATGTGCTTTTCATTGCTTTAATTGTTGAATCATCCTTGAAAATTTTTCTTGTTAAAACTCTATTTGGTTTAGCTTTCATTTCATTTTTTGGTCTTTGGTTATTGTTTGTCTCTTTGTTTCCTTGTCTGTGAGTTGCCATATAGGGAATTGCAAAGGAGGATTGGTGTCATCCCTTGAAGAATTTGAGTCAAGAAGCAAGGGGCCAACCACCTTAAGAGCTATTGGAATAAGAAGCACTCCAAATTGATTGAAACACAAAAGAGAGAATAGCCACCAAAATTGAGGACTTTTTTTTTTGTAATTTTTTAATTGACAATTTTCTTTGCTTTCAAATTTTGTAACAAAAAGGCCTTTCATTGGAAGTAAGTTGGGAGCCTCCAATAGGTCACCCTACTTCCATTTGTGTGTAATAATTTTAGGCAATTTTCCCTTAGGATAGTGAGTGTTTTGTTGGGAACCTTAAATGAGGTCATCCAAACACTCTTAGGATCTGCCTAGTTTGCATTTCTTGCACTTTAATTTCTTGCTTACTTTCATAGTTTATTTCCTTTACCTTCCATTGTCAAACCACCTAGATAGCTTGCCTTTTACCAATTAGTTTTTACCTTATCTTTCACACCTCTTTTATGTTTATTTTGGCTAGTTTCAACCATAGTTTCTTTGACCTTTTGTTTTCAAACCCCCAACAAGAAACAACCACAACTTAGGAACCAACATGAGTCTTCATTTTTCATCTAGTGTTAATGGTGAGGGTTATACTCCTAAGGACCCCTTGTATAAGATATTAGATGAGTTGAGATCCCTTAAGTTGTGGAAAGAAAAATAAGAGAGAAAAGAAAAAGGAAAAAAAGAGTGGAAGAAATAAGTCAAGATAAAAGAGAGAAAATAAGAGAGGAAGAAAGAAGAAAAATAATGAAAGAAATGAAAATAGAAAAACATGCCTCCTATAGTAGTCATGACTCTTGCAAGAGGTTAAGTGAAGAACTTAGCGACTATTATAGAGGGCGCCATAGTTCACATACTAAACATCATTCCCAAAGAAGAGAAAAGTATAGAAGGCCTCAAGAGGTTAACATTAGCCTCCCATATTTCCTTGGAAAAGATAATGTTGAGGCCTACTTAGATTGGGAAATGAAGGTTGAACAACTCTTTGCTTGCCATCATATTAGCGAAGAGAGAAAAGTTCCATTGGCTACCCTTAGCTTTCAAGGGTATGCCCTTTATTGGTGGACTTCCCTTGTTAGGGAACGAATGATTCATGGCTCTTTGATTTTTCCACATCAACAAGCTGGCACCTAGGTTTCATATTTTTTCTACCAAAAATTAAAATATCCTTCATATTTTGTCCCCAAATAAAAATAATATAAGATGAATGCTACCAAAATTTTCTCTTTCCAACACTCTCTATGATTGACTGAAGTTTGTTGATAATCACCAATTTTGGTGGATTTCATATTTTTATGTATGATGAATCTCATATTTAAATTAGGAGATAGAATCATTAATGATAAGTGAGACCCACCAAAATTGTTGATCTTTAACGAATTTCAGTCAATCATAGAGCGAGTATTGAAAGGAGATCGAGTGTCAGAGAGTATTGCTAACATTTCTCATAAAATAATTTAAAAAACACCAAAATTGTTGATTTTTAATAAATTTCAATGAATCACAGAGCGAGTACTGGAAAGAGAGTGTCAGAGGAGTGTGACTATCATTTCTCATAAAAGAATAAAGAAAATTTGAAATCCCAAGAAAAATTACAAAGAATAAGGTTATGTATGACAAAACTACATGAAAAGTTAGCAAGTAGTTGAAAGCTGAAAAGTTAGCTTATTAAATTATAAGTGTTCAGTAAAACTAGTTGTTGAAGTAGATAAAAAGTGTAAAATGACAGAAAAACAATAAAATAATGATTTATTTAAAAAATGTAACAGAAAAATGAAAAAATATATTGAAGATAAAAGTGAAAGAAAATATAAAAAGTTAGAAGCTATCGTTTTAAAAAAAATGCTAAATGCTACTAAAAAAGCTTGTTTATCTAATAGTCAAATAAATGTTTTAGCTAGTAAAAAAAACTAGAAGTTAACTGACATGCTTTATCGAACATAACCTAAAAGCTAAAGAAGTAAAAAATGAGATAGAAAAACTACCTCGAACTTATGCTCTATTTGACAATTAGGCTATGTTAGGAAAGACACTTCAACTAACTTCTATCTTCTTTTAGTAGCTAAAAAGCTTATTTGACTTTCGATAAATAAAATTTTTTAGTAGTTTATCAATTGCTTCTAGTATTTTTTGAAACGTTACTTGAAGTAACATTTTTTTTAAAACACTAGGCCTAATTCTCAGACTGTGGGGGAAGGCTATAGGCCTAATTCGAATTTTGGAATGATGGGGAATGCCACATTGCCCCTTTCCTTTGCTTTTCATGCCTAAACATGCGCCCACCAAGTGTCCGATAAAATGCCCCAATGGCGTTTGCGCGTGATTTTTGTGAAAACTTGGCTTGTGCAACAAATTGTGTACATAAGGCTATCATTGTGAATGTATGGGCAGTTTCGTAGAAGCTAGAACAAAGCCCAAAAATTTGGTTTGAGCCTAGAAATCCAAGTTTGGGTTCGGAATGTAAAAAATGCATGAGTATGGGGCTATGTTCATGAGGTTTGTGACTATAATTTGAGTTGGCTGCCTCATGAAGAATGCCTTGCACCTAGGTAGCATGAAAGATACCTTAAGATGACTTAGTGTCATACCCTAATTTCATCCGGGGACATTGTTTGTCAGCATGTGGACCTTGGTTGATCACTTCGGAACACTTAACACCCATCGCCTTGGAATCCGTAAAGTTTCAGGATGTTTCGGAAAGAAAACAACCAAAAACACAAAAGCGGGGGGTGAACTTATCAAACACGGCAGGTGCGCTCAAGAAACTTCATCCAGAACATTCTAGAAGGAGGGGGGGGGGTGAACTTATCAATTACAGGGTGCACTCAGGAATCTTCTTCAAGAAGCCTCTAGGCGGCAACCACCACCATTTTGTTAAAAAATGGCATCCGGGGCATTCGGGGCTTCCATAATGCTTCCGTAAAATTTATGACAACTTTGGGTAAGCATATTTCACTTAATATTGGTGAAAGGGAAGAGAAAAAAGAGGAAAATCAAGTCCAAAACGTTTTCGTAACTTTTCCCTAAAGTACGAAAAGGGGGGTGAACTTAGTAAATGGGGGTGCACTCAGGAATCTTCCTCAAGAAGCCTTTGGGCGGCAACCACCTCCCCTTTCTCCTATAAATAGGGGAAGGGGGCTGAGTTTAAGAGTCCAACATGTTTTTTTGCAATAAGCTTTCACTTGAAATTAGTGAGGAGAAGAAGAAAGAAGGAGAAAATCCAAGCCGAGATGCTTCCATAACGCTTCCGAGACGTTTTCGTGATCGATTCCTTGGACGTTCTTCACCGTTCTTCATTCGATCTTCATTGTTATTCGTTCTTCAACCGGTAAGTGTTCGAATCCGAGACTTTCAATTCATTTCTTGTTTTGTTTGCTTTCATCTTCATCTCGTTCACTTTCGATTTTCTTTTCTTACGCTTTTAACGAGCTTTTTACCATTTATTTAAGTCGTTATCTCGCCTAATAATTGATAAAATGAATTTTAATCCATCATTTGTATTGTAATCTCGTTTAATCACTATTAAAATAAATCCAACCGATCGTTCACGTTGTAACTTCTGTTAAATAAAAAAGAAAAATAATAATAATAAAATAATCAAAATACCTTCAAAAAAAAAAAATAATAGAATAATCAAAATATCTTAAAAAAAAATAATAATAAAATAATCAAAATATCTTAAAAAAATAATAAAATAATCAAAATATCTAGAAAAATAATAATAAAATAATCAAAAAAATCAATCGGACGTTTTTCTTTGAAAGTTTCCTTGAATGAATTGACTAATAATCAAAGTGAAACTAAAGCTAAAATCAACTCACAAACCAAGCTTTGTCCGCAAAAGTCACTCAAAACCGTTTTAAGGTCCAACGCCTTAAAATGGTCCTCTTTGCTTTTATTGGTTAAAATAGACCATTCAAAGCATAAAATCAACACATAACTTTATCGCTTTTGAAAGAACTACGTAGGTCTGATTTCCTTATCACAATTGAGGATACGTAGGAGCGAGAGAAACACCCTTGTCGACCACAAAAAGATAAAAAATACAAAAAGGCCCACAAAAAGATAAAAATACAAAAAGGCCCAAAAGATAAAAAAACATAAAAAAGGAAAAATATATAATTTTGAAATCATGTCTTGCATACTTGATTAGAGGTTGTCATCCCTTGTGACGGACCTGTAGAGTGCTAATACCTTCCCCGTGCGTAAAAACAACTCCCGAACCTTTCACACTTAAAGTTCGTAGACCACACGTTTCGGTTTTTCTAAAGTTTTCCTCGAATAAATGTTGGTGGCGACTCCGCGTGCCTTCCTCCCTTGGAAGACGCACCCGTGACCCTCGCGTCGCCCTCCTGCCGAAGGGTAGGTTGCGACAGTTGGCGACTCCATTGGGGACTGTTTTTAGAGAGTTAGGCCAATCAATCAGTGTGCAACATATCATCATGACTTCTTCTTTATTTATGTTCTCCCTTCCCTTTTATCTTTGGTTTTTTGTCCATATTTGTACATAACCTTTGCTATGTTGTTGTGTTTGGTGTGTTCGTCTATCAATTAAATTCATAGTTAGAAATACCCTTTTTCTACACACATATGACATCTACACCTCACACACACATTGAGATATTAGGCCCTATGCCCGGGTCTATGTGAGCCATAAGGAGTAGAGGTGAATCTGTGGTCATGCTGGGTCTCCAACTCGCTTGATGAAAGTGAAGCCTCATCTAGAGTTTTCCTCTTTTAGTGATGCGTTGCCGCTGATAGTCTCTATTGCCACAATGTATTACCTAAGAGGATGATATCTCTAGAAGCCAGTAAGGTTACATAAAACCACACTTGGGAATTGTCACTAGAAGGGGACTTTTGGATCATTTCCATTAGATTCCTCAATTAGGGGTAGATAAAAAACTAACTCTAGCATATTCCTTGATTGCATCATGCCTCTCTTCACGACATCATAATGAACATATCGTTCCTGCATTAGTCAGTTATCATATTCAAGCATCACATTTTTGCATTGCATCATCATGCATATGCATTCAACATACTTTTTGTTCTACAAACTGCATACCTTTTGTTTTCATGTTCGCTCATGCATGATTCTTGCATTTTCCTCTGCAAAACAAAGAAAGTCACGATAAAGCACGAACAATGCATCATTCACATACATCCATGCTTTTCATTGGTTGCATTGCTCATTGCATTCTTTCCCTGAAAACCAAACTTTAATAATTGTTATCAAAAGGGAAGAACGCACTTTACGACACCCTTACCGAACACATGCTAGAGCTGGAGTAATGGCTGGAGTAGACGAGGTGCAAGAGCAGATGAAGGTCGACATGGAGGCCATGAAAGAACAGATGGCCAGAATGATGGAGGCCATGATGAGCATGAAGAAGATAATAGAGGTCAATACGGCTACAGTTGCCACTGTCAGCACTGTTTATAGGGTGGACCCGACTCCCCCATCTGGCCTCAACCTAATAAATCGTCTAACCTCAGATATGGGCGACCCTCATTTTGTGCTAGTCCAAAACAAGTATGTTTTCCCGCCATATGGTTTGCCTCCAAACTATACTCCACCCAATGATAATGTCAATAACTCCACTCTTATACTCATTGAGAACCAACAACCTTAAACTGATCATGCACATGTCTCTCAACCCATGGGGGAGACACATGAAATATCCCATCGCAATCTAGCCGACTTCGAGCCTCGCCTCGGATATGCCACTGAAGGGCAAGCAATTGGTGATATACCCCTGCAAAACACTTTGGAGGGCCCTCAGTATCACCCACAACCACACCCCTTGCATTGCACAGTGGGTAAAAACCCTCCTGCTATGACAGAAATGGGAAAGTTGGATCATCTAGAGGAAAGGCTCAGGGCCATTGAAGGAGGCATAGATTATGCCTTTGCTAACCTAGAAGAGTTTTTCCTAGTACCCAATATCATCACCCCTCCCAAGTTCAAGGTGTCGGACTTTGACAAGTACAAGGTGACTACTTGCCCCAAGAACCATCTAAAGATGTATTGTTGGATGATAAGGGCATACGAAAAAAATGAGAAACTGCTAATACATTTCTTCCAAGAAAGTCTTACTGGGGTAACTGTCACCTGGCACACTAACTACGAACCTTCCCAAGTCCATTCTTGGAAGGACCTAATGGTTGTCTTCGTTAGGTAGTATCAGTACAATTCTAATATGGCTTCGGATAGGATGCAACTACAGAACATGTGTAAAAAGGGGCACGAATCTTTCAAAGAATATGCCCAAAGGTGGAGAGACCTGGCAGCTTAAGTGGCACCTCCAATGACGGAGAAAGAGATGATCACAATAATAGTAAACACATTACCAGTGTTTTACTATGAAAAAATGGTGGGATACACACCTTTAAGCTTTGCGGATTTGGTCTTCGTCGGTGAAAGGATCAAAGTGGGTCTGAAAGGAGGAAAATTTGATCATCTTGCTTTGATGAATGCGAAAACTGGGGCAAATGAAGAGGATGAGAATGAGGGAGAAACCCTTGCTGTGACTGCCATTCCTACACGGCCAAATTTCCCATCAGCCCAACAATGTCATTACTTAGCCAATAACAACCTCTCTCATTACCCACCACCCAATCATTCACAAAGGCCATCCCCAAATCAGCCGCATGTCCTACCTGTCGCACGACCAATGCCAAACACCACCTTTAGCACAAACCAAAACACCAACCAAGAAATGGATTTTGCAGCGAAAAAGCCTGTAGAATTCACCCCAATTCCAGACCCCAATTCCAGTGTCCTATGCTGACTTGCTCCCATATCTACTCGATAATTCAATGGTTGCCATAACCCCAACCAAGGTTCCTCAACCTCCATTTTTCCGAGGATACGACTCGAACGCAACATGTGCTTATCATGGAGGGGCCCCGGGGCATTCCATTGAGCATTGTAGGACCCTGAAGCATAAGGTGCAAGGTCTAATTGATGCGGGCTGGTTGAAATTTGAGGAGAATCGCTTGTGAATCCTGACATTCACAAGAGATGCCCCACATGGGGCAATTTGAAGGTTGTTGCTAGATGTCTCTAATAACTCATTAGGATTTTCAAGTTTATGCCATTATTGTAAACCACAGTTACAATGCTAAATAATATGGATAAATTTGACATCCTTGTCTCTCTCATCCTCTCACAATTACATCTCTGCTTATTCAACTTCCACCGGAATGTGAGTGTAAGCCATTGGTTTGTTTGCTCAAGCGACCTGCGCTCCTAAGTTTTTTTTTTTTGACTTCCAAGACCGTTCAATCAGAGATTACTCATCCTGCACGTTGGTGGGGATGCCGTAAGCAATGAGTAAAGCAGAAAAATTCAAAAGAATTTGATTAACTATGTTTTCAAGTAAAAATATAGACATTCATGTGACCTCATTTTATCATTCCTGAAAGTTTGTCTTTTTTAGAGAGAAGTGAGTTATCAAGAATAGGAGTCATTTGACTTAATCCGTCAACTGAAAAAAATCCTTCAACTGTTTCTCATCCTTGAAAATCCTTTTTGAGAATCAACCACTTCTTTCATTCTTCCTTGCTACAAGATTGTGAAAACAAGACAACTATGGATACCTCAAAGCCCTACACTAGGGCAATGAAAGGCACCATGCATAAACCTCAAGCGACCCTAGGGGCAGATAAAAAATTATCACCCAATAGGTTCCCTGCTACAAGGTCATGACGAAAGACAACGATTGATACCTCAAAGCCCTACATTGGGGCAATAAGAGGCACCATGCATAAACCTCAAGCGAACCTAGGGGTAGATCAGAAATTCTCACCCAATAGGTTCCCTGCTACAAGGTCATGACAAAAGACAACGATTGATACCTCAAAGCCCTACACTGGGGCAATAAGGGGCACCGTGCATGAGCCTCAGGCGAACCTAGGGGCAGGTTAAAAGTTCACACCCGTCGATATTTTTAAACAAAAAAAAGAGGGAGTGACAAACCCTGGGATTTCAGTGGATTGATTAAACGACTCCATCACCGTCACTCCAAAATTGTCAAGTGAGTAAATCAAACAAGACATACACTCTGAGGGAGTTCCTGAAGAGATTTGCAAAAGATAGGATGAGGTTGCATGAATTATCACCTCTTTCAAAAAATCAAATCAAAATCACAAAATAGGGAAAGAATGTCATGAACATTGTACAACTTTCCATTACATTGAATTGTTGCATACGAAGTCCGCATTTACCGCATTTCAAGACAAAGGTTGCATGCATCTGCATCCCTAAAAAATCATGTTAACTGCATAGATTTCCTACATCTAATGTCCAATCTTTTGAATTTGGGATGATTGGCCCTCTCGATGAGTCAATCTCTTGCTTTCTCATAAGGGTGGACCCTTGGGTACTAGTACCTATTGCCTTTAGAGGGCTACACGCCCTCGCCTTCAGAGGACTGCACGTCCTCGACTTTAGAGGGCTACACGTCCTTGCCTTCAGAGGACTACAGGTCCTCACCTTCCGAGGGCTACGCGCCCTCGCCTTCGGAGGACTACACGTCCTCACCTTCAGAGGACTGCACGTCCTCACCTTCAGAGGGCTACACGTCCTCACTTTCAAAGGGCTACACGTCCTCACCTTCAGAGGGCTACATGACCTCGCCTTCGGAGGACTACATGTCCTCGACTTGAGAGGGCTACATGTCCTCGCCTTCAGAGGACTACACGTCCTCGACTTCAAAGGGCTACACTCCCACGCCTTTAGAGGGCTACACGTCCTCTCCTTCAAAGGGCTATAGGTCCTTGCCTTCAGACGGTTACACGCCCTCGCCTCCAGAGGGCTGCACGTCCTCGCCTTTAGAGGACTGCATGTCCTCGCCTTCAGAGGGCTTTACGTCCTTGACTTCAGAGGGCTACATGCCCTCGCCTTTAGAGGGATGCACGTCCTCGCCTTCAAAAGGCTACACGCCTTCACCTTCAGAGGGCTACAGGTCTTCGCCTTCGCACGATTACATGCCCTCGCCTTCAGAGGGCTACACGCCCTCGCCTTTAGAGGGCTCCACACTCGCGCCTTTAGAGAACTTAAGTTCCTCTGCCCTTAATGCTTAACCGAGACTTGCGCTCCCTGGTGAGGGACTAGTAGTTTCCTTTTATCAGTTCCTGGGCCACCCCCCTTATCTCGGAGGAGGGCCAACTGTGCAAGCACAACTAGAGGAGGAGGCAGGTCTCCAACTTCGATAAGGAGGCTATCGCACAACTACTATGCATACCGGGGCAAGATTTCACCCAAACCGCCGCAGGGAGATGAGTGTGGATCATGCGCACCAACACATGGATGATATTCCTACTTAACAACATTCTACCCAGCGACCACAACTCCGATCTCCCCTCCCAAAGTGTCAACTAGTTTATGCCATCATGACATAGGTAAGTATCAACATGGCTCAACTGATTTCTGATGCCATCTACTATTTGCAGGGATCGCGCCCTTAAGACACTCAGTGGACCCGGAGAAGTCCAACAGGGTCCTGGGGGTTTCCAACTTTGATTATGACTCTCTGTCAGTTCTACAGAGTGTCTGTCGCCCCCAGCAAGGTCATTAGGCCCCCTATTAAATAGGGCCTTCATCGAGAAGTACTGTGCCCCCAGGCGGGCGCAGGGCGAGGCACCACAACAGCCTGGGGATGGCCGGCAGCGGGCAACAGACGCACCACCACCACCTCCAGAGTCCACCTCATCTCATCTACAAAGGTTGTAGCATTGCCTACGACACATGGCTGACCAACAGGCGGCCAACCACCAGGGTAAGTATGAGCAGGTACTAGGCCCGTGATCGACAAGTCGTCATTATGCGTCCGACTCAAGACGTTAAAGAAGAACTACTAGGAGGCAACCTAGAATTGGCTACGAAGAAGCTCCCCGCGAAGTGTTCCAGGAAGGGCACCATTGAAGAGGGTTCCAGTGCGGCCTCACAAGCCGACACAGGCTTTGACAAACACTGATTACAGAGTGTGAAACATCAGTAGCATTTCGAGGCCATCAAGGGATGGTCATTCCTAAGACAAAGACAGGGGCAGCTAAGGGATGATGAATTTCTGCACTTCCTTAGAGGAGGTGGAGCCATACAACCGGGATCGCCAAACTTATGATTTATCCTTCATTACTACTTTTAGTTATTTTGTTATTCTGTTATTTCCCTTGTGATCTGACATTATCTACTTCCAATTATTATGTCCATTGTGATTGAACTAAACATGCAGTTATCTGTCGCATTGTGAGTAATTTACAGCTTTTGGCATATGGTCGTACTTACTTTACGATGATTTGTCTGAAACGCAAAAATGTGTGTAAGTCTAGTGTACTTTCATTCACACGCCTTTTTTCAATAAAATTTAATCTCGGGTATCAACCGTGCCCAGGTTACAAGTTGTTTTAAATCTTTTGAAAAATGGCCGAAACAAAAAAACAACAAAAAAAAACAAGAACAAAAAATATATTTTTTGACTAAAAAGCCAAGACGCTTTCAAAAAGAAATAAACTCCAGCTCTTTCTTCGAAAAAGATTCACCGATCAAAACACAAAAGGGTTTTGTTGCAAAAATGTGTATACACCTGAAGGGTGAATGCTGTGAAAATTTTCCCGAACACCCAAAATGGACTCGGATGAATGCATGAATTGATAAAAGAGCATGTTTTTGGAAACACTGGGTTGACTTAAATAGGAAAAACGAATCCTGATCCCTAGTGTCACATGACCACAAAACTTGATGCTTGAGTGTCCACATAGGTGCATGCATGACCAGTTTTGCATCAAATTTCTGAATCGTTATTGTTGCACGCGTGTCATGGAAATAATATGGGACATTCCTTTATCTCTGAACCACTGGCCCAACCAACACCCTGACATATATCATGTCCAGCCATTCTACAAGCTTTGTGCCAAAATCCCAACTCACCATAAACCTTGACCCGGGATGAGAATTTCCATCGTCGCCCTCGGAAGAAAACAAAAAAAGAAAAAGAAAGTTCCCGATCAAAGATCGGAAGAAAACAAAAATAGAAAAAAGTTCGCGATCAAAGATCGGAAGAAAAAAAAAGTTACCGATCAAAGATCGGAAGAAACCACCACTTGAAGTGGTCCTCTCCCTTTGATTGCCAACCAAAATCTTGTGCACTAGTGACATTCTCGTCCCGCACTAAACAAAAACAGAAAAGGGAAAGGCCAAAACACTCAGCCAAATTTCTCACCAAAACACCATTCCCGAAAATGTCCTATTGATCCATGATCATGCATGTAATCTTTGATTTGATAGGAAATGATTTTCAAAATCAAGTCATGACATATCTATGGTTTGGAATTAGGATAAAACACTTGCCTATGTGAGATTGATACACTCCGAGTGATTTTCTTCTATTTTAGTTGGACCCAGTGTTTCCTCTAAATGGTCGTTTAGAGACGAAATGCTAACATCCAAAAATCTCATTTGTGGTTATGAGAAAATTTTGTCAGCATACTCTCCTTCCCCAATAGACACATTGTTTTTCTCCAAAAATTATATGTTGCTCTGATCAGTTGGAGGTTTTGTTTCTTTACTAAAGCATGTTTTCATTCTAGTGAAAGAACACCGAGACTATTTTTAGTCTCACACTGCTTTCTCAAGAACTACGTAGGTCTGAGTTCCTCATCACAAATTGAGGATACGTAGGAGAAAAATTGCCGCTTTTGTCGACCACCCCATCCTGCTATCGTGACCCGTGAGTTCGGTAGCATGCAGAGACGCCTTACGGTTATCTGCACCTCGTCATTTAGAGAAACCAAGTCTGATTGACAAGCAGAGACCAATGTGGTTGTCTACACCCTTTCCGGAGATGTCAGCATCTTCCGGCCGAGACTCTTTTGGTGTCACAACATCTGCTGATCTTGACCCTTGAGTCAGGCGGCAGGAGGATATACTCAAGTGATTATCCGTACAAAGACAACATCTGCTGATCCTGACCCATGCGTCAGGTGGCAGGCGAATATACCCAAGTGATTATCCGTAGAAAGACAACATCTGCTGATCCTGACCCATGCATCAGGTGGTAGGCGGATATACCCGAGTGATTATCCATACAAAGACAACACCTTCTGATCCTGACCCATGCGTCAGGTGGCAGACGAATATACCCAAGTGATTATCCGTACAAAGACAACATCTGTTGATCTTGACCCATGCATTAGGTGGCAGGCGGATATACCCAAGTGATTATCCGTACAAAGACAAGATCTGGTGATCCTGACCCATGCGTCAGGGGGCAGGCGTAAATACCCCAAGTAGTTATCCGTACAAAAGCAATATCTGCTGATTCGACCCATGTGTCAGGTGGCAGGCGGACATACCCAGCGGTTGTCCGTACAAACACACAATTCTGCTACCCTGACCTGTGAGAAGTCAGGTAGCATACAGAGACACCCAAGGGTTATCCGCACACACACATTACAAAGACAAAATGTCTTCAGTCAATGCATGTCTTCAAAAGACGAGAATGACCCTCATCCACATTTCGGAGACGATAATGTCTTTAGTCATTGCATGCCTTCAAAAGGCGACAATGACCCTCATTTACATTTCGAAGACGACAATGTCTTCAGTCATTGCATGCCTTCAAAGGCGACAATGTCCTCATCTACATTTTGATGACAACAATGTCTACAGTCATTGCATGCCTTCAAAAGGTGACAATGTCTTCATTTGCATTTCGAAGACAATAATGTCTTCACCTCAAAAACTTCAATATCTTTTACCCCTGTGCTTCTTAGGACTCGACGTCCTTTGTTTGTACGCTTTAAAAAAAAGAGTGAAAATGAAAATGAAAATGAATTAAATGAGAAAAGAAGGAATTTCAATGTATTCATGCCTTCATGGGTTTTACTGCTTGGATTCGCACTAGTTGCCGGTCAGGTGAGGTTTGGCTCGAACAAAATTAGTGTCTTATCTCCAATAAAAGATAAATAAAGAGGGGCAATTGTCATACCGTAATTTCGTTCGGGGACATTGTTTGTCAGCATGCAGACCTTGGTTGATCACTTCGGAATACTTAACACCCATCGCCTTGGAATCCGTAAAGTTCCGGGACGTTTCGGAAAGAAAACAACAAAAAACACAACAATAGAGGGTGAACTTATCAAACATGGGGGGTACGCTCAGGAATCTTCCTCAAGAAGACTCTGGGCGGCAACCACCTCTATTTTGTTAAAAAAATGGCATTCGGGGCTTCCGTAAAATTTATAAAACCCTTGGGTAAGCATATTTCACTTAATATTGGTGAAAAGGAAGAGAAAGAAGAGGAAAATCAAGTCCGAAACGCTTCCGTAAATTTTCCCTAAAGTACGAAAAGCAGGGTGAACTTAGTAATTGGGGGTGCGCTCAGGAATCTTCCTAAAGAAGCCTCTGGGCGGCAACCACCTCCCCTTTCTCCTATAAATAGGGGAAGGGGGGTGAGTTTAAAAGTCCAACATTTTTTTTGCAAAAAGCTTTCACTTGAAATTAGTGAGGAGAAGAAGAAAGAAGGAGAAAATCCCAGCCGAGGTGTTTCCATAACGCTTCTGATACATTTTCATGATCGATTATGTGGACGTTCTTCGCCGTTCTTCAGCGTTCTTCGTTCGTTCTTCATTGTTCTTCGTTTTTCAACCGGTAAGTGTTCGAATCTGAGACTTTCAATTCAATTCTTGTTTTGTCTGCTTTCATCTTCATCTCGTTCACTTTCGATTTTCTTTTCTTCCACTTTTAACGAGCTTTTTACAGTTTATTTAAGCCATTACCTCACCTAATAATTGATAAAATGAATTTCAACCGATCATTTGTTTTGTAATCTTGTTTAATCACTATTAAAATAAATACAACCGATCGTTCACGTAGTAACTTCGGTTAAATAAAAAAAGCAAAATAACAATAAAATAATCAAAATATCTTAAAAAAAAAATAATAATAGAATAATCAAAATATCTTCAAAAAAATAATAATAAAATAATCAAAATATCTAGAAAATAATAATAAAATAATCAAAAAAATCAATTGGACGTTTTTCTTTGAAAGTTTCCTTGAATGAATTGACTAATGATCAAAGTGAAACTAAGGCTAAAATTAACTCACAAACCAAGCTTTGTCCGCAAAAGTCACTCAAAACCGTTGTAAGGTCCAACGCCTTAAAACGATCCTGTTTGCTTTTATTGGTTAAAATGGACCATTCAAAGCATAAAATCAATACATAACTTTATCTTTTTTGCAAGAACTACGTAGGTCTGATTTCCTCATCGCAATTGAGGATAAGTAGGAGCAAAAGCCTCGCTTTTGTCGACCACCCCAAGAGATCGTTAATGGTGCAACGCCTTAACGTTTCTCTCCTTTCAAAAACAAGAGATCGTTTAATGGTCCAATGCCTTAAATGACCTTTGTTCAATTAAAATTTATCTTGCAAAAAAAGATAAAAACAACTTAACCAACATTTAGTTCTGAAAGAACTATGTAGGTCTGATTTCCTCATCGCAATTGAGGATACATAGGAGCGAGGAAAACACCCTTGTCGACCACAAAAAGATAAAAAATACAAAAAGGCCCACAAAAAGATAAAAATACAAAAAGGCCCAAAAGATAAAAAACATAAAAAAGGAAAAATACATAATTTTGAAGTCATGTCTAGCACACTTGATTAGAGGTTGTCGTCCCTTGTGACGAACGCGTGGGGTGCTAATACCTTCCCCGTGCGTAAAAACAACTCCCGAACCTTTCACACTTAAATTTTGTAGACCACATGTTTCGGTCTTTCCGACGTTTTCCTCAAATAAACGTTGGTGGCGACTCCGCGCGCCTTCCTCCCTTGGAAGACGCACCCGTGAGCCTCGCGTCGCCCTCTCGCCGAAGGGTAGGTTGCGACACTTAGGTAGCAAGAGACCTTTGTTAGTTTCCCAAAATGCCTTTGTTAATCATGTAGATAGCAAAAACATTTCTTTTGGAAAAGTTTGAATATATTGCTTGTTTGGTAGCAAGAAGGCCTCAAAGGGTGTATATTGCATGATAGGTAACCAAGATACCTCATTGGCTTAATTAACTTAGGTAGCGAAGATGCCTTTGTTAATCACGTGGGTTGCACAAATACTTTCTTTGAAGAGGCCTCATAAAGTGTACACATTTTGAAAAGAAAAATGCTCCATAAAGTGTACATATTTTGCGAAGAAAGATGCCTCTTAAAATGTAAATGTTGTACATTGGGTAGCAAGAGGCCTTGTTGATGTAATTTGCAAAATGCCTGGCCGATGGGTAGCAAAATATTGATGTGCCTTGACTATGCATTTGGGTTTTTCATAGGTAGTGAAAGTGCTTTGAATATGCATATGTGGTTTGCTTTAGATTCACTTCCAAAAAGATTTGTAGGCTACTGTTACGAGACTTAGCTTGTGAAATGACAATTCCTTGAAAAATAACTTTCTGAATGTTTGTTTTCTGTAGGTGATGGCTCCGAAGAAGCTCTCCACAAAGAGGTCCAGAAAGGACACATCTGGGGAAGGCTCCAGTGCCGCCCAGGATTTTGATAGTCACCGATTTCGGAGTGTTTCGAGGCCATCAAAGGATGGTCGTTCCTCAGGGAGAGGCGGGTCCAATTGAGGATTGATGAATACACTGACTTCCAAGAGGAGGTAGCTCAGAGGCGATGGACTCAGCTTGTATCACCTATGGCTAAGTTCGATCTCGAAATTGTCCTGGAATTCTAGGCCAATGCCTGGCCCACCGAAGAAGGTATCTGTGACATGCGCTCGTGGGTATGGGGCCAATGGGTTCCGTTTGACGCAGACGCCCTCAGCCAGTTGTTGGACCACTCGTTGATCCTGGAAGAGGGTCAGCAATGCGAGTATAGCTAGAGGAGGGACCAGGCTAACGGTTTCAACGAGGAGGCCATCGCCCAGTTGCTGTGTTCACCAGGGCATGATTTTGCCCGGACTGCCACATGGAGGCGGGTGCGGATCATGCGCACCAGCATGACCACCCTGACCCAGATGTGGATGACGCTGCTGCTCAACAACATCCTCCCTAGCGACCACAACTCTAACCTTCCCCTACCGAAGTGTCAATTAGTGTATGCCATCCTTACGAGAATGAGCGTTCACGTGGCTCAGCTGATCGCAAATGCCATTTATATTTTTGCAAGTATGGATCTCACGAGATACCCCTTGGACCCGGAGAAGTCCAACAGGGCCTTGGGGTTTCCGGCTTTGATCACGGGCCTCTGCCAGTTCTACGGAGTGCCCGTTATACCCAGCAAGGTCATCTGACCTCCTATCACTAGGGCCTTCGTTGAGAAGTATTGTACTCCCCGACAAGTACAGGACAGAGAACCCCAGCCGCAGGCAGCAGACGCACCGCCGCCACCTCGGCAGGCCGCTTCGGCTAGGCCATTGAGCCTAGAGCATTACCTACAGCATGTGGTTTGCCAGTAGGCAGCCAACAACCGCGGATAGGTGCAGTTGCATGAGTGCCTCTACCGGTTCAGCCTCAACTAGTAGGATCAGGGTTCCACCCCTCTTATATGCCCTACCCTGGAGCAGTTCGGAGCTGCAGTTGCATTGCTTGGAGACTAGCCTGAAGCTCAGACAGGGGCAGGACTCGCAGGGGCCCCCGGAGTCGAGGACAAAGCCCAAGAAGATGAAGACATGGCTGACTTATTCAACTTCTTGGGAGGAGGCGGATCCATGCGATCAGGAGCATTGGACTCGTGATTTCTTTTCCATTATTATCTATTTTCATTTATTGTTATGCACGTTACTGCTTTCATTGTTATTATGTGCTGACTTTACTTTTCAGTTGTCCCCATAATTACTGCTTTCAATCGATTTGACATTGCGTTTAGGTGTTACTGTCCGTTGTGTTATTTTGTTACATGTCGCGATTTACCGTTTGTTGGTTCTCTGTCGTACTTACTTTACGACTTTTGTCCGAAACCAAAAAAAGTGTGTGTGTGTGTAAGCTTTGTGAACCTTCATTCATACGCCTTTTTCAATAAAAAGTAATCTTGGGTATCAATCGTGCCCAGGTCATAAGCTATTTTTCAGCTTTTGAAAAAAAATGGCCAAAACAAAAAAAACAACAACAAAACAATAAAAATAATAAAATAAAATAAATAAATCTGGTTAACTAAAAAGCCAACATTCTTTTGCAAGGAAGTAAACTCCAGTTTTTCTTTGAAAAGATTTGGCATTCAGAACACAAGGTTGTTTTGAAAAAAAATGTGTGTGTATGCCTCTGAAGGGTGAATGCTGTGAAAATTTTCCCGAACGCCCAAAGTGGACTCGGATGAAGGCATGAATTGATAAAAGAGCATGTTTTGGAAACACTGGGTTGACTTAAATAGGGAAAATGAATCTTGAGCCCTAGTGTCACATGACCATAAAAACTGGATGCTTGAGTGTCCACATGGGTGCATGCATGACCAATTTTGCATAAAATTTCCAAATCATCATTGTTTCATGTGTGTCATGGAAATAATGTGGGACATCCCCTTTATCCCTGAACCGCTGGCCAAACCAACGCCCTGACATATATCATGTTCGACCGTTCTACAAGCCTTGAGCCAAAATCCCAACTCACCATAAACCTTGACCCGGGATGAGAATTTCCATCCTTGCCCTCGGAAGAAGGAACAGTGGGGTCTCCCAAGAAAGAAGAGTCACTCACTGTTGAGCTGCTAACACGCTTCAGAAACAAAAGAAAAAAAAAAGAAACAGTTCCCGGTCAAAGATCGGAAGAAAATGAAAGAAAAAGAAAAAAAGAAAGTTCCCGGTCGAAGATCGAAAGAAAACCAAGGGAAAAAGAAAATCCCCGATCAAAGATCGGAAGAAAATGAAAGAATTATAAAGAAGGGTCTTCGGACCAGACAAATATCCAAACAATACAGAATAGCCACAACCAAATAAGGAAAGAAAGGAAACCACAACTTGAAGTGGTCCTCTCCCTTTGGTTGTCGACCAAAATCCTGTGCGCTGGCGACTTTCTCGCCCCAAACTAAACAAAAACAGAAAAGGGAAAGGCCAAAACACTCAACCAAATTTCCTACCAAAAACACTATTCCCAAAAAGGTCCTATTGATCCATGATCACGCATGTAATCTTTGATTTGATAGAAAATGATTCGCTAAGTCAAGTCATGACATATCTATGGTTCGGAATTAGGATAAAACACTTGCCTGTGTGAGATTGATACACTTTGAGTGGTTTCTTTCAATTTCAGTTGGACCCGGTGTTTCCTTTAAATGGTTGTTTATGAGCGAAATGCTAACATCCAAAATCTCATTTGTGGTTATGGGAAAATTTTATCAGCATACTTTCCCAATAGACACATTGTTGTTCTCCAAAAATTATATGTTGCTATGATCAGTTGGAGGTTTTGTTTCTTTACTAAAGCATGTTCGAATTTTAGTGAAAGAACGTCGAGACTATTTTAGTCTCACATCGCTTTTGCAAGAACTACGTAGGTCTGAGTTCCTTATCTCAAATTAAGGATACGTAGGAGCAAAAGCCCCGCTTTTGTCGACCACCCCATCCTGCTAGCGTGACCCGTGAGTCCGGTAGCATGCGGAGACGCCTTACGGTTATCTGCACCTCTTTTGGTCTCACAACATCTGTTGATCCTGACCCTTGAGTCAGGCGGCAGGCGGATATACCCCAGTGATTATTCGTACAAAGACAACATCTGCTGATCCTGACCCATGCGTCAGGTGGCAGGTGAATATACCCAAGTGATTGTCCGTACAAAGACAACATCTGTTGATGCTGACCCATGCATTAGGTGGCAGGCGGATACACCCAAGTGATTATCCGTTCAAAGACAACATCTGTTGATCCTGACCCATGTGTAAGGTGGCAGGTGAATATACCTAAGTGATTATCCGTACAAAGACAACATCTGTGGATCCTGACCCATGCGTCAGGTGGCAGGCGGATATACCCTAGTGATTATTCATACAAAGACAACATTTGTTGATCCTGACCCATGCGTCAGATGGTAGGCGGATATACCCAAGTGATTATCCATACAAAGACAACATCTGCTAATCCTGACCCATGCGTCAGGTGGCAGACGAATATACCCAAGTGATTATCTGTACAAAGACAACATCTGTTGATCCTGACACATGCGTCAGGTGGCAGGCGGATATACCCAAGTGATTATCCATACAAAGACAACATCTGCTGATCCTGACCCATGCGTTAGGTGGAAGGCGGATATACCCAAGTGATTATTCGTACAAAGACGACATTTGTTGATGCTGACCCATGCATCAGGTGGCAGGCGGATACACCCAAGTGATTATCCGTTCAAAGACAACATCTGTTGATCCTGACCCATGTGTAAGGTGGCAGGTGAATATACCTAAGTGATTATTCGTACAAAGACAACATCTGTGGATCCTGACCCATGCGTCAGGTGGCAGGCGGATATACCCTAGTGATTATTCGTACAAAGACAACATTTGTTGATCCTGACCCATGCGTCAGGTGGTAGGCGGATATACCCAAGTGATTATTCGTACAAAGAAAACATCTGTTAATCCTGACCTGTGCGTCAGGTGGCAGGTAGAGACACCCAAGGGTTATCCGCGCCCACACACAATTCTGCCACCCCGAACTGTGAGAAGTCGGGTAGCATGCGGAGACACCCTTTGGTTATCCGCACACTTTCTTTCATTATTCCAAGGCTATCAAAGTCCTTTTATCCTCCTAGGATGAGCAAGTCCGGTGATATCTAGGATGATGATAGTCGTTTGTTTCTAATCATCTTTTTTAGATTTTTTCTATAGATACTTTTTGTTATCCAAGGACAATCAAGTAAGATGACGCGCCAAGAACCTCTTCTGCTGTCCAGAAATGATCGAGTCCGATAGCATTAGAGACGTCATGGTTTTCACTAACAGAGCTATTGGTCGGTCGGGTAAGGATTTAGCTCGAACGAAATTAGTGTCTTATCTTTACTTCCCTTTTATCTCCAATAAAAGATAAGTAAAGAGGGGCAACTGTCATACCCTAATTTCGTCCGGGGACCATTGTTTGTCAGCATGCGACCTCTGTTTGACCACTTCAAAATGTTTAATACCCATTGTCGTGGAATTCGTAAAGTTCCAGGACATTTCGGAAAGAAAACAGCCAAAAACACATAAACGAGGGGGGGTGAACTTATCAAACACAGGGGGTGCGCTTAGGAAGCTTCATCTAGAACACTCTGGAAGGTGGGGGTGAACTTATCAATTAGGGTGTGCGCTCAGGAAACTTCCTCAAGAAGGCTTTGGAGGGGGTGAACTTATCAAAAGGGGTTGTGCTCATAAATCTTCTTCAGGAAGCCTCTGGGCGACAACCACTTCCCCTTTTCTCCTATAAATAGGGGGAGGAGGCTGAGTTTCAAGGATCCCTGACCTCTATGTTGTGTATTTCAGTTGTTTTTAGTGAAAAGAAGTGAAAAAAGGAAGGAAATCCAAGTTGAGGTGCTTCCGTAACGCTTCTGAGACGTTTCCGTGCGCGATTTCGTGAAAATTTTCTGCCGTTCTTTGTTCATTCTTCAGTCTTCAACCGGTAAGTTTTTGAATCTGAGGCTTTCAATTCATTCTTGTGTTGTTCACTTTTATTCTTCATCTCGTTTACTTTCGGTATTCTTTTCTTCCGCTTTTAACGAGCTTTTGACCGTTTATTTAAGTTGTTATCTCGTCAAATAATTGATAAAATGAATTTTAACCGATCATTTGTGTTGTAATCTCGTTTAATCACTATTAAAATAAAATCTAACCGATCGTTCACACTATAACCTTGGTTAAATAAAAAAAGGAAAAAATAATAATAAAATAATCAAAATATCTTTGAAAAAAATATAATAAAATAATCAAAATATCCTTTGAAAAAAATATAATAAAATAATCAAAATATCTTTGAATTAAATAAAAAAAAAATCAATCGGACGTTTTTCTTTGAAAGTTTCCTTGAATGAATTGATTAATAACCAAAGAGAATCTAAGGCTAAAATCAACTCACAAACCAAGCTTTGTCCGCAAAAGTCACTTAAAATCGTTTTGAGGTCCAACGCCTTAAACGGTCCTCTTTGCTTTTATTGGTTAACATGGAGTGTTCAAAAGCATAAAATCAACACATAACTTTACCGCTTTTGCAGGAACTACGTAGGTCTGAGTTCCTCACCACAAATCGAGGATACGTAGGAGCAAAAGCCCCGCTTTTGTCGACCATCCCTTTTCAAAAAAAAACAAGAGATCGTTAATGGTCCAATGCTTTCACGTTTCTCTTCTTTCACAAACCAAGAGATCGTTAATGGTCCAATGCCTTAACATTTCTCTCCTTTCAAAAAAATCAAAAGATTGTTTAATGATCCAATGCCTTAAACGACTTTTGTTCGGTTAAAATCGATCTTACAAAAAAAGGATAAAAAAAATTAACCAACGTTTAGTTCTAAAGAACTACGTAGGTCTGATTTCCTCATCGCAATTGAGGAATACGTAAGAGCGAGGGAAACACCCTTGTCGACCACATAAAAAGCATAAAAATACAAAAAGACATAAAAAAGGAAAATAAAACAAATTGAAGTCATGATATTGCACATTTAATTAAAGGCTGTCGTCCCTTGTGGCGGACGCGTGGGGTGCTAATACCTTCGCCATGCATAAATACAACTCCCAAACCTTTCACACTTAAAGTTCGTAGACCGCATCTTGGTTTTTTCGATGTTTTCCTCGAATAAATGTTGGTTGATGCAATCCTACTCCGCAAGGGCATTGGATAGAAAAACTCCAAGTAGATTGGGCCAGAGATGCAAGAGAAGGCCCTAGGGTTCTTATGAGCCTTAGGGTAGATTTCGGGCCCATGGGCTAAGTACGAGCCCGCTTATCTTTGTAAATATTAGATTAAGGTTTCATTATTTTTGGGCCTTGTATTTAGGGCTCCATAATGTAGGTAGGGTACCCTAGAAATATAGGATTTTTCAGCCCTTGTATTTTAGGGCACCTAGACTAGTTTTTGTATTAGGGGTAGTTTTGTAATTTCACATGCACTAAGTGGATATTTGATGTGTGTGGTTGGAAATAAATTTAATTGAATTGGTAGAAGCCCAATCCAATTAAATTTTAGAGGGGGAGGTGAGCATTTGCTTACTACACCCCATTGCCACATCATATAGTCACACTTTGTGCATGCCCTTCATGCTTTTCATGCCTCATGACACCTAAGCACACTTAGTGGAGAATCTTGGAATTGATCTTGGATTAGTGGGCTGAACCATAACTAAAATTCACTAATCATAATTAGTGAAATTTTGGCTCCAAAGTTTGGCTCCACAAATTCAATTTCAAATTCAAGTGAAATTTGAATTTCCCTCCAATTTTGTGTGACACTTAGGCTATAAATAGAGGTCATGTGTGTGCATTTTTTTCAACTTTGATCATTTGAATATTAACTTCAGATTTCAGAGCTCTTTTTGAGCACAAAATTTCGTGCTCTTCTCTCCCTCTTCCTTCATTCATCTCCTTCTTCCTCCAAGCTCTTATCCATGGCCTCCTATGGTGGTGAGCTTCTTCTAGACTCATCTTCTCCTTGAAGTGGCGTCTCCTCTCTCTTTCCCTTTCTCCATTCCGCTGCCATTCATCTTCCAAGAAGCAAAGGAATCCATTGATGAAGAAGATCCTAGGCCTACAAGCTCCAATGGAGCTTGCACCATGTGGTATCAAGAGCATCTTCATCTAGGTGATGTTCTTTTGCTTCCTCTATCTTTTTGTTCGGTGAATTCTCTTTAATTCCTTGTTCTTCATCTTATTCTCCATGTATATCCTCCATTGTCTTGTGGTTTGGTGCTGTTTAGAGTAGATTCAAAAAAAAAAAAAAATAAACCGATTAAATCTTAGATCTACACTTGTTCTTGCATTTCTATGGTTCAAAATTTGTAGATCTACTCTTGAATCTTGTTTTTGTGTTGATTTTAGGTTCTATCAATTTTCATTCATAATATTCTTGTGCTGAACCTTTAGATCTAAATTTTGTTCCAAAATATTGATTAGAAAAAAAAAACACAAAAATCTAAGTGTAAATCACTTAATCCATGTTGTCTTAGAGTCATGTTTAGTCATAGTAATTGTCACATTATGTTCTAAGTTTGTGTTGCATTTTATTTTGTTAATTGAATTCTAGATACATTTGTTCATGTATTCTTGTCATTCTTAGCCTATCTTTTGAATTTTGAGTCTAATTCATGCATGTTATTTAGTTCATAACATGTTCTAAATCAAGTCCTAGAAGTAGTCTTGTTCTTGAACTTTTTTTTTTGCTTTCTAAGTTTCCTACATGATGCCTATGATGAAGTTGAGTTGTGGTGCTGAGTTGTGGCTGGATTTGTGAATCAAAATAAGTCTTAAGCTCTCTTTAATTGTGTTATTCAAGATAATTGAGCATAAGCAAACACAAATTGTAACTATCCAAGCCTTAAGCAACATAAACACTACTCTTGATTTCTAGGCTGAAATCGCTGGTGCTGGCAGCTTGAACATACGAACTTGTATAAATTACTGGGAATTGGTAACTACGTTTTTTGAGCTGAAACTTTTACTGAATTTTCTAGACATCTGGACCAAAATTATAAAAAAAGAATCAAGCGATTTGGATTAAAGAAAAAAATAATAAAAATCTCACAAGTTGGCAGAAAAATCAGTGTCCAGGAAAAAAAAGAAAAGTGAAAGGAAAGTGTGCTTGTTGTTTTGGCTCAAAATTTGTTCTATAATTGGTGCATATTTTATACCAATCCTAGTTCTGAAATTTCAATTGAACATTATTGTGAAAACAAGTGCCAAAACTAGAGGTTTCTTGAGTCTTTTTTTTTTTAGAGTTTTTCTACTCTACTCTAGAGCCATTCTAGGTTTCTCTTTGAGTCCTAGCTTGCTTTTTGTGCTTTTCATTGCTTTAATTGTTGAATAATCCTTGGAAATTTGTCTTGTTAAAACTCTATTGGTTTAGCTTTCATTTCATTTTTTTTTTGTCTTTGGTTATTGCTTGTCTCTTTGTTTCCTTGCTTGTGAGTTGCCATATAGGGAATTGGAAAGGAGGATTGGTGCCATATCTTGAAGAATTTGAGTCAAGAAGCAAGGGTCCAACCACCTTAAGAGCTATTGGACTAAGAAGCACTCCAAATTGAGTGAAACACTAAAGAGAGAATAGCCACCACAATTGAGGACTTTTTTCTTTGTAATTTTGTAATTGGCAATTTGCTTTGCTTTCAAATTTTGTAACAAAAAGGCCTTTCATTGGAAGTAAGTTGGGAGCCTCCGCTAGGTCACCCTACTTCCATTTGTGTGTAATAATTTTAGGCAATTTTCCCTTAGGATAGTGAGTGTTTTGTTGGGAACCTTAAATGTGGTCATCCAAACACTCTTAGGATCCGCCTAGTTTGCATTTCTTGCACTTTAATTTCTTGCTTACTTTCATAGCTTATTTCCTTTACCCTCCATTGTCAAACCGCCTAGATAGCTTTCCTTTTACCAATTAGTTTTTACCTTATCTTTCACACCTTTTTTAGTGTTTATTTTGGCTAGTTTCAACCATAGTTTATTTTACCTTTTGTTTTCAAACCCCCAACAAGAAAGAACCATAACTTAGGAACCAACATGAGTCTTCATTCTTCATCTAGTGTTAATGGTGAGGGTTCTACTCCTAAGGACCCCTTGTATAAGATATTAGATGAGTTGAGATCCCTTAAGTTGTGGAAAGAAAAACAAGAGAGAAAAGAAAAAGGTAAAAAAAGAGTGGAAGAAATAAGTCAAGATGAAAGAAAGAAAATAAGAGAGGAAGAAAGAAGAAAAATAATGAAAGAAATGAAAAGAGAAAAACATGTCTCCTATAGTAGTCATAACTCTTGCAAGAGCCTAAGTGAAGAACTTCGTGACTATTATGAAGGAAGGCATAGGTCACATCTTAGACCTCACTCCCATAGGAGAGAAAATGAAAGAAAGCCTCAAGAGGTTAACATTAAACTCCCATACTTCCATGGGAAGGACAATGTAGAGGCCAATTTAGATTGGGAAATAAGGGTAGAGCAACAACTTAAAAGGAAGTCTACTTCAAAATCTTATGGCTCTCACTCTTATCCAAAGAAAGACCAAGGTCAAGGAATCTTAGGGGTGAGACCTTCTAAGCCCAAAGATGATAAGGGGAAGACAATAGAAAAGCAACCCCTTAAGGCTAGTATGCAAGAGAAGACTAGCTCCATGAAGTGCTTTAAATGTCTTGGAAGAGGACACATTACTTCTCAATGCCCCACCAAGAAAACCATGATTATGAGGGGCCAAGACATTTATAGTAGCCAAGATGAGGCTACTACTTCACCTTCCTCTAGTAAAAGTGAAGAAGCAAAAGGGGAAGAATCTAGTGAAGAGATCTACCCCCAAGAAGAAGGACAACCTTTAATGGTTAAGGAGGAGTATAAGGAGGTAAGTGTCTCCTCCAAGAGGTTAGCTAAGAAGGAAAGACATTTTGAAATAAAGACAAATATTAAAGAAATTTCCCTTCTTAGACAACCTCCACATTTTCTCCTTTGTAAAAAGACACTTGTTAGCATTGCCACATCTCTTAGGCTTGAGTTTATTCCTCAAGTAAAGGAGTTGTTGGATGAGGGTTTGGTTCGCAAGAGATTAAATCCTTGTGCTTTGTTGGTGCCCAAAATAGGTATTATTAGGCACCAAATCCCTAAAATAGGTGGTGTGATGAATGCTTTGGGTGGTGCAACACTCTTTTGTAAAATTACTCATGCACCCAACATCTTCATGATTTGTGTACATAGGGACTCATTAGGTAGGTTTGTTCTTATTTTTAGTTTCAATACAAACTTAGGCACTCATATGGGACACCTTAGGTTTGTCATACTTTTTGGTAGGAATAATCAACATGAAAATACAGAAAAAGGTATGTTCTATTGCTTTACTTTTCTTAATTTTTTAAATTGTGATCAAAGGGTTCCCATGAACCCTAAGAGAATAAAGGTCATTCCTGAGTGGCCCGCTCCACCAAGTGTAAGAAAAATTTGGGGCTTCCAAGACTTAACAAACTTTTACAAAAGGTTTGCCCCATATTTTTCTATACTTGTAGCACCACTCATTGAGTTGGTGAGGAACCATGTTCCTTCATGGGAAGATGCCCAGGAAATGAGTTTTCAGACCTTACCTTACTTCAACATACTAAACACCACTAATACATATGTTTTTGTTCTTTTTACAGGTGTTAAGGGAAGGAGCCCAGAGTATCAAGAACCTCAGGATTTGAGGTCAAATCCTTTTCAAGGGGGAGGGAATGATGCAATCCTACTCCGCAAGGGCATTGGATAGAAAAACTCCAAGTAGATTGGGCCAGAGATGCAAGAGAAGGCCCTAGGGTTCTTATGAGCCTTAGGGTAGATTTCGGGCCCATGGGCTAAGTACGAGCCCGCTTATCTTTGTAAATATTAGATTAAGGTTTCATTATTTTTGGGCCTTGTATTTAGGGCTCCATAATGTAGGTAGGGTACCCTAGAAATATAGGATTTTTCAGCCCTTGTATTTTAGGGCACCTAGACTAGTTTTTGTATTAGGGGTAGTTTTGTAATTTCACATGCACTAAGTGGATATTTGATGTGTGTGGTTGGAAATAAATTTAATTGAATTGGTAGAAGCCCAATCCAATTAAATTTTAGAGGGGGAGGTGAGCATTTGCTTACTACACCCCATTGCCACATCATATAGTCACACTTTGTGCATGCCCTTCATGCTTTTCATGCCTCATGACACCTAAGCACACTTAGTGGAGAATCTTGGAATTGATCTTGGATTAGTGGGCTGAACCATAACTAAAATTCACTAATCATAATTAGTGAAATTTTGGCTCCAAAGTTTGGCTCCACAAATTCAATTTCAAATTCAAGTGAAATTTGAATTTCCCTCCAATTTTGTGTGACACTTAGGCTATAAATAGAGGTCATGTGTGTGCATTTTTTTCAACTTTGATCATTTGAATATTAACTTCAGATTTCAGAGCTCTTTTTGAGCACAAAATTTCGTGCTCTTCTCTCCCTCTTCCTTCATTCATCTCCTTCTTCCTCCAAGCTCTTATCCATGGCCTCCTATGGTGGTGAGCTTCTTCTAGACTCATCTTCTCCTTGAAGTGGCGTCTCCTCTCTCTCTTCCTTCTCCATTCCGCTGCCATTTATCTTCCAAGAAGCAAAGGAATCCATTGATGAAGAAGATCCTAGGCCTACAAGCTCCAATGGAGCTTGCACCATGTTGGTGGTGACTCCGCGTGTCTTCCTCCCTTGGAAGACGCACCCATGAGCCTTCGCGTCGCCCTCCCGCCGAAGGGTAGGTTGCGATAGCCAACACCTATTGTAAAACTAGTATCAGATGTGGTATTTTAGTTTTTCTGTTTTCCAAATGTATACATTAGCTTCATGTATTTATTGGTTAATTATTGGTTTCGTTAATCATATAGGTTTCAGCCATTAGTCCAAATAAAGTGATTGAAGTTGTTCAACTAGTGAATGATGTTGCTGTAGATGACCCCTTGCATGAGTTGATAAAGAGCCTGGTTGACATTTATGAGAAGCCTGTTCAGTTGGCGTGGGATCTTAGTAAATTTGGAATTCTAGATGTAGATGCATCCTTGTTCGTAACATGTGCTGAGGTCAATGAAATAATATCAGGCGTATAATGCTTGAACATAGCTATACAGTTGTGGACCATGTAAGTAAAATTGATGCCATTGATTATTAAATCCATATTGGTGCGCTATATACATGATGATAACTTAATTTGTGAAATGTTCAAAATAGGTATATGGATGAATGGAGTAATAGCTTGGGTCATGGATTGGTGTATGGATTCCTTGAGCCGCAATCAATACTCAATGCAAAGGATAGACGTGGCCAATGTCAAGA
This sequence comes from Glycine soja, assembly GCF_004193775.1. NCBI lineage: Eukaryota > Viridiplantae > Streptophyta > Magnoliopsida > Fabales > Fabaceae > Glycine > Glycine soja. The sequence continues at coordinate 29,680,617 of NC_041010.1, forward strand.
ATATATCGAGAAATGGCTTAAGGAATCACATCGAAAGGTGTATCTAGGAGCTTATTTGAATCAGTAAATAAAATATATTTATGGTATCCCAGTAAAGGATGTTTGTGTTATTCATACATCACTGTTGTGTCAATTACAGGGCCCATTGGCAGCTGGTTATTTTGTGTCCTATAAACAATGTTATTGTGTGGTTTTGTTCGTTGCAGAAAAAGCCAAATGTTCATATAAAAGCTGCAATTAACAAGTTAAGTAACATATTTTAAGTCGTTGAATGTATTTTAAACATGGGCACGTAAATAGGGTTGCCCACATTAGCTTACGATTTTAATCTTTCAATGCAGTGCATTTAAGACATTAAATATGACTTCTGACGGGAAAATTCATCAAAGTACACCCCAGTGGATTGAAGTGAAGGTTAGTCATACAATTAAACAATGTTTCCAAATGATAATCTTATTAAACATCTGAATTCTAACATTCAATGTAGAGTCACGTTCAAAGCAGAGGCTATGAGTGTGGCTATTATGTCATGCATTGGATGTGGAACATAATCAGCGGGGAGTTGAAGACTGATTGGACCATGGTAAATTTTCTATCCCCAAAAGGATGACAACAAATCTTTATTTTTGATTCCTTTTTTACCAGAAAATCTCTAATTACTTGTATTTTATAATGTGTAGTGGTTTGGTGATGGCATGCCATTAGACATCGACACCATCACAACATTAAGGAAAAAATGGGCAGCATATTTTTTAAGAGTTAGAAGCATCCAATGTAGAAAGCTTTAGATGACATGCCAACAACCACTTTGGTGTTTTTCATGTATTTGTTTAAGTGTTAGAAACAATTTTTCTGCTGTAATGACTATTATTTGCGAATAAAAATATATATTTGTTCATTTCATTTTGGTATGCATACACTTAAACATTGAGACAATGCATTGTATTTGCATTCGGAATTAGCTTGGGTAGGATATGTGTTTGTTGTGCAACCAAGTTGTCAATTTTTGCAGGTCTTTGGAAAGGTGTGCTTTTGAAAAATACTAATGATACCGAAATTTTAGAATCTTCATTATGAGGTGTGGAGTCATCATGGGCAAGCGTAGTGTTGTAAAGTGTAAGGCCCCTTAAAAGGGTAAGTCATAATAATTTTTGCTTTTGCTTCCAATTTGTCATTATTGGTGGCTAAATGTGTTTCTTTATTGGTACTCGAGTCTGTAATGTGTACACAGGCACTGGTTACATCAGGTGATGTGGAGCACGAGACAACAATTTCTGACAAGCCTTTCATAACTACAAATATCGTAGTCGTCGATATTAAGATACGTAATGTTGACCCAATGGGCTTTATTGATTGTTAATATTGTTTGATTTTAGAATCTTATATGTTCACAAGCTTTTATTTGCTTTTATATATCAATGACCAGATTGGAATAGGCCTTATGGTTTGCCAGCAGTTTAGGGGAATCAATGGAATTTGCTTTTATACCAGTAGTTTAGTTTAAAGTCTGCATTTGAAGTCTATGATAGCATCATAGTGTTTGCCACATCACCATTTCCATATAACCTATACCTCACAACCACACTTACCCTTGAAGTATGTTCAAAAGTTGAATAAACTTCATGAAGCAGCCTTAATACTAGGTTCTTAATTTCAACTAAATGACTAGTTCTTGTAAAATCTAATGTTTGTTTTCTCCATACCAACTGGTCATGAATTTTTCTTTTGCAGATTGTCATCACAGGTCTTGTAGCAGCCATAATAGATAAAGCTGGCATGAAGCTCCTACTTATAGTAAATTCAAAGCCCCAATTTGGGGTGACTTATCTCTGCACTGATAATTCAACTGGTTTTTAGTATGCCTGGAAGTCCATTTCAAAGAGGAAGCTTGTGAGTAGATCCGACAAGGAGGACATGAAGAGGGGCATTCAAATCATGCTGCATTTGAGTGGAGAATCTAACATTGTGGAGTTCAAAGGTGCTTTTAAGGATAAGCAATCAGTTCATGTGGTTATGAAGCTGTGTGCTGGTGGTGAACTTTTTGACAGGATTATTGCCAAGGTCCACTATAGTGAAACAACTGTTGGTTCAATATGTAGGCAGGTTGTTAAGGTTGTTAACACCTGCCATTTTATGGGTGTCATTGATAGGGATCTCAAGCTAGAGAATTTCTTGCTATCTAGTAAGGATGGCGAGGGACTTCTCAAGGCCACACATTTTGGCTTACCAGTCTTCATTGAAGAAGGTAAATTTTGTTATCCATTTGTTGGCCTTTTGCTATCAATTTTTATTTGTTGTGTGGATTCCTGAAAGATAACTATGAGATTTGTAGCATACTTATGAATAAACTTCTAATAGGTGAATGATATCGTGGCAACGTTAGTTGTAGCAGAATACTGGGATAATGATGTCGTGGTTGCTGTCATTTTGGGTATTGGAACCAATGCTTGCTATGTTGAATAGATCAGTGCCATTCGTAAGTTACAGGGCCATGTCTCTTCTTCTGAGAAAATGGTTAATAAACAATTATCTCCTTCGTTTCATCATATCTTGTTTTAATGCTTTATATGAACTAGATCATCTTAATCTGAGAACAACATTCCTTGATTCTCACATCATTAGCACCATAGGGGTGCTTTCTCAAATGGTCTCCCTTTAACCAAGATCGATAGGGAAATGGATGTTGCTAGCATCAATCCGGGTGAGCAGGTACATTTTGGTAGCAACATTCTTCATAATTTAGTTATTCTGAAATAGTAGAAAGTAGAACAATCATTCTCTACATATTACTTGGCAGATATTTGAAAAGACAATCTCGGGAATGTATCTAGGCGAAATTGTTAGACGAGTGCTGCTGGAAATGGCTGAAGAGGGTGGTTTGTTTGGAAAATTTCTTTTGCAGATCTGAGTTAAATTTGGTAATATGGCTTTCACTCTATACATGTAGCTCTAATTTCATTCACTGCATACATGTAAGAGTCAAATTTCCCCTCCAGAAACTATCTACACCTTTCATTCACTCTGCAAGTTTCCCCTCCACAAACATTATCAAATGTCTTAGTTGGTTCAAAATATTTCATGTTACTGTGAGTGTAACTGGGATTATTGTGCAGTTGGTGGTTAAGAGTCAAATTTTAGCCCGTGGACGAGGTTTGGGAACTTTCAAAAGCGGCCTTAAGGGAGGAGTGCACATTGTTAAGATTGACCAGGTTGAAGACATAGTTGGTAATGCATGTCTCCTTTATTCCTCTATTTGCATATTTTCTTGTTCTCATTTTATGTCCTTGGCTTTCAATACAAAACTCTGTACTATAGCATAACATGCTCATATATATGTATTGATTATTGAACTCATAGAGGATATAATATTCTATAATCTAATTTTCAGTGTTTTTTTTTGTTAGTGCTATTATTATTTTGTTGTTGTCATTGTCATTATTATTATTTCGGGGAAGATGCTTGGGCAGATACTAGTTACCAAATAGACTGGTCCTCAGGGAAAAATAGTTAGCAAGGTTTGAAATTATTCATTCTATATGTAGATATGATAGCATTCAGTATGCATGTATATGTCAGGAATTTTAATTTCTAAAAATTGAATTTTTTTTAGGCAATGCAATGATATGAACCTTCACACACATACACACACACACACACATATATATATTATACTTGAGTAGTTATTGTTTATTTTTTTTATGGAAATATATGCCACCTTTTTTGAACCTCCATGGGTATTTTTTCTTATCTGTAATATGTTTAGATAATAAATTGGTGCTTCCAATCGTTACTTCACATTTACTTTTTTTTATTGACCCTGTTTGTAGAACTGCTAAAGTGGCCACCAAAGTAATCTGAACATTTTTTATTTTAAAAGTTTTCTATTAATTGTTATTTAAGTTATTAACTCATAACCACTTTTTCCATTGGATCTGATAATGAAAGTAAATTTCATGTTAATACTTAATACAATAGGAAATTGCAAATACATAATGTAATGCTCATACTTTTGCTATTTTTTAAAACTGGATACACGACAATAGCTACTACTTTGCACATATTTTGAGTATCATTCAATCCATTTATATAGGAATATACACAAAAAGGGGTTGTTTGTTTGATGTTGAATTTTCAATTTTATACAGGTTTACTTGTGTGAAAAACTGTCACTAGTAAATGAGATGTACATTGCTATAACACTGGATCGTACGAGTGTTGGTCCAGTAAGTTTCCTATTTCAAAACTTTTTCTTTCATTTGCTTTATATACAAATTTAAATTCTTACAACTTCTATATCATGTTTAATGTATGGCTCTATCTTCCCTTCAATTACACACTACTACTATTAATACCAAATTATTCCTTATTAAACAACTCATCTTAGGCTACCTACTTACCTTGAGTTTGTATATCAAATATATGATTGCATTATAAAGCTAATGACATTACAATCGTGCTAATATATAGTCTTTTTTTGTTTTTTCAGCTTCTCTCTGTGTCTGTTGTTAAGGATAATATCTTGGAGGCTGTCAAAGTTTTAATTGGTCCTCTCAATTTTTGGGAAAAAATAATTATTTAATTTAGGAGCTACTTTATAAAAAAAAATTAATAACTTTTTTTCTATGAAAAAACAATTTTTTTCAACCTCTTATTTTTATTTAATCTATCATTTCAATCTTTATTTTTTAAATAAGTTTTAATATTCATTCAGAAAAAATATCAATAATTAAAAATAATCTTTATTTCAAGTACGGTGCCTACGTAAGCACCGTCTTAGAAAGCTAGCTTTTAAGGACGGTGCTTACGTAGGCACCATCTTAGAAAGCTTGTGCCTACGTAAGCACCGACTTCGAAAGTTGGCTATTTTCTAAGACGGTGTCTTCTTACCCGTCGTTGAAAGTTAACACTTTCAATGATGTTAACTTCTACGACAATCAACAACCATCTTTGTATGTTGTTTTGGACCTTCGTAGAAAACCATTTTTTAGTAGTGAATATGTATTAAAGGTGGTCAAAATAATGCCTAAAAAAAGAAAAAAAAAATACCAAGTGTAATTTTATTAAGATTTGAGAAAGATGTGAGTGTAATTCATATTTTATAAAATGGTAGTCGAAAACCTGAAATAACTATTTTATAAACACACGTCATTTAAAAACATGGGATAATTCTTGTTACACGTGGTCTATATACAGTTTTGGGAATGCACTAGTTAGTGTGTACTGCTAGCTATTAGATATTTTTAAACTTAAAGCTTTTATTCGACATTTGTCATGTGATGACTGATGCACAATCAAAGCGATGCCGATGCATTGCGTAAGTTAAAAAAAATCTATTGATAATGTATGGATTTTTTCTATAAGCCAATTTTTGGAGAAGTTTTATTTTATTTTAAGGTTCCATTGCAATAAGAAAAATAATAGTTTATATTATGAGATTCAAGCTTATTTGATTTAATACATGTTCGTTAACAATTTTAAATTAATAATGTATGATTTGGAATTAACTAGTCAGATGTACAAATTTGGATCGTGTAACACTATCAAGAAGAAATAATTTTTTGTAAAAAAAAAAAGAAGAAAGAAATAATCATACAGTACCCCCAACATCACAAGTGCATAATGTATACCTTGAACATTTTTTTCAATGTTAGTTGTTAATTGTAATTGTTAGTATATTGTTAATGGAGAGAATTAAACCTGAAAAATTTTCTTTTTTATTTTTTTACCACCAAATCAATCTTATAAGTACTTATTTGGATGTAATAGAGACATAATATAATGATGGTTTCATCGATCATTCTTGTAATACTGGTTCAAAATAAAAATAAATAAATAAATTTAAATATAATATTTTTTGGTAGTTTTATTTTGTTTTCTAAGAGAAACAATCTCATTTGAGTGACATGTTGTCCACATTAGCTCTCAGGTAGATCTAATGATTTTGCCTTAAAAAAATGTCTTGATAAATTGAGAAAGAAGGGTGTTTAAATCTTTTAACTTCAATTCTTATAAGACATGAGACATATTTGATGTACTAGAACAACAAACACCTCCCAATCAAGGTAAAGGAGGCTAGAGGGTCATGCAGCTCACATGTATGGCTTACCTTCCTAATGTCAATGTTCAAACCTTACGTCCTTTATACTATTAGGCTTACACATTTTAAGGTATTTTCTCTTTTACTTTCATGGACAGTGTCCTTCAAATTATTTAGATAGTTTAAAAAAGAGTAATTATAAATTATTCTTAACCTTAATTCTTAAGCATGATATTTTTTTAATGGAACAAATTTCTTAGCCAACACAAACCTTTGATAATAATATTGAATCACAGTCATAAGTAATATCAATATTAATTATTAATATTATTAGTTTTTATTAGTGAAAAATTTAAATGTGACCTCTTTTCTTCTCTTTTTATAAATAAACTAACCTTGTATCTCCACAATCACAACATGTAATGTTAATTGTAAAATGTAATTAAGATAAAGAAGAAATAACGGTGGAAGCATAAATGTTATGTTGTAGTAGTACGAATCGGTTAAGGCAATAAAGGCATCAGAGTGCTTGCTTGGCCATCTCTACTTTCCTTTGATGCATGTCTGCTACTGCCTTCACTTCCCCTACTGTTTCTCCAGTGAGCTGCAATCCAACTTATTATAATAACTCATCAAACAAATAACTTCATAGTAAAGCAAAAACAACTTTTGCGCGTGAGATAGAGAAGAGTGAGAATTGATACAATACAATTCAATACTACAATGCATGCCACGAAATATCAGGAAGTAAGCTAGGGAGAGGAGAGGGAGGGGTGCAATGATGAGTGTTATAGTCTTGCCAGAGAAGTGGGCTCTATGGGAAATCATATGATCACCCTTTTTCTCCTCAAGCCTAGAATAGAGAAAAGCCATCAACAAAACTCTCTTACTTCCTCAATCATACCAATTTTAAAATTAAAATGCCACAAGAATCTATAGTGGCTATATGGAACTAGGAGAGAAGGACAAAATGGTTCAGAAGGGAAGAACCCAGATTGCCTAGTGTATGTATTCATGGATAATAGATGATAAACCTTATAAATAAATAAAATGTGATTTTCTTGTGAGTGAGCTCAATATACTAGTTTCAGTGATTAACAAATTGTAATTTATAAGAATTATTTTAAAAAAATAGTTTCAGTGATAAATATGATATGTTATACTTTTTTAGAGACTATAATAGTGATTTACTCTTATTTGTTAATTTAATTATCCTATATGTCTTTATATATTTAAAGAATGTCAAATAAATATTATAACACTAAAGTGTAAGATATATTGAAAGTCAAACTATGAAAAATTCAAGCAGCTGAAATTAACTTAATGATTCAAAAGGTATAAAATGCTTTGAAAGAGTTTGAAGTATGAACCGATAATAGCCTTTAGAAAGGAGAAATGCATATGGCCTCCAATTTCCTTATATGTCTAACAGGAGCACAAATCTTTTGCACATATATCATAACATTTATAAATAATAGCATGCAACTTAAATAAAAGGTCTTAAGAGAACTTCCTTTAATGGGATCCCAGTCCTTTTGAAATACACAGCTCATAAATATGATCTGCACATTGTAAAAGCTTATGTCAAATAGGAATCATGTTCACTATAGAATCAGTAGATGCCAGATTGGAAACACACCATAGAATAAATACTTGCCATGGTGGCATCACTACTACAAAAATAAGATTTAACATCATCTACTTAACATCAGTTTTGACAAAAACCAATGTTAAAAAATGTGCGGTGGTATTTTTGTAAATAAAATGTCATTGTTTACATCGATTTTTATAAAAACCGATGTTAAAATTGTAATCTTAACATTGATTTTTAAAAAACCGATGTTAATATCGCAATCTTAACATGGTCAATACTCACGATGTTTTGTGTCCACTCCCCGACACAAAACCCCTTCTCCACTCCTTCAGAACCAACATACCACCCAGTCTTTTCATTTCCTCAAACCCTAGAGTCATTGCTCTCCTCGACAGAATCTTCTTTCCCATCCTCTTCAACAACTCCTTTCATGCCTTCCACCTCCTTCATCGGCGGCTACCATGCATTCCTATGGAGCGGTGAAGGCGCTGGTGGTAGCCCTGGAGAAAGAGACAATGATGGCAAAGGAGGCAAAGGAGAACGCAGTGTGCGTTTTGATTTGGTTATCACAAAAAAAGGAGGAAGAGAAGGCAATGATAGGGAGGGCGGGAGCGATTTTGCATCTAGTGAAGCTTCTTGAAAGGAGGGGGATTGCGCGGGAAGAAGAATGCGGTGACTGTGCAGTACTTGCTGTGTTCGGCGGTGAAGGAGAATAAGGTGAAGGCGGTGAGTGCAGGGGTTATGAGGACGCTAGTGGAGCTTATGGTGGACTTGGGGTCGAGTATGGAGGACTTGGGGTTGAGTATAGTGTACTTGGTGAGCGTGGTGGTGGCGGTGGCAGTGGTGGAGGGGATTTATGATTTCAAGGTAACAATCTCCGTCTCCAATACCAATCGATAATTTGCCAAAGTCGTTTCCTCTTCCATTAACCTTCGTACTTTTAGGACAGGGAGCACTCCACCACCGAGCAACACCACCTTCTAATCCAGGTTGTTGATTCCCTTCAATTAGGTCAAGTTTCTTCGTCGTGTAGCGTAGCGCTTTCTATATTTTCATAGCCATTGAAGTTCAAGAGCAGAAGCTGTGTATTTGTATCGATTTTTATTTATTTTACATAGCCATTGAAGTTTAAGTGTTAACTACTCACCAAACTGTATACTTTTTTTATTCAGCTTGCATAGTTGCAAGTGGAGCTTCAACGCATGAACGCTGAGAACAAGAAGCTAAAAGAGATGCTCAGCCATGTCACTGGTAACTACACCGTCTTGCAGATGCATCTTGTGACATTAATGCAACAAAACCAGCAGCGAACAGAAACCATGGAAAATGGGGTACTTATAAATTCTAAGTATTAATAATTACTGCCTGGTTTCTTTGAATTGACCTTCTTTTCATTTATAACAACATAAACGGTGGGTTAAATTTATGAGATGTTAATAATGATAATGTTGAAATTCAAGTTGTTCAGGGAAAGGTTGAGGATAAAAACCATGGTGTTGGTGGAGGAAAGGTACCAAGGAAATTCCTTGATATAGGTCCCAGTGACAGAGCAAAAGTAGATGATCAAGTATTTGATTCTTCTTTTGATGAAAGAACACGATCGAGCATGCCTCAGAACAATAACGTGAAGCTGGAACAAGAGATGGAGCAAGAAATAACGATGGTAATAAAAGCGAGTTCGGTAGGGAAGAAACTCCAGACTCAGAATCACAAGGTTGGGGTCCCAATAAGCTTCAGAAAGTGAACCCTTCCAATCCTATGGATCAATCCACTGCAGAAGCCACTATGAGAAAAGCTCCCACGGTACGTATTATAATTGAATATAATATGTTTTCATCAATCAATTAGTTAAGTAATTCTCAAAATGAATTATCTAATTTGTTATTGTTGCAGATTAGTGATGGGTGCCAATGGAGAAAATATGGACAAAAAATGGCTAAGGGGAATCCATGCCCTCAAGCATACTACAGATGCATTATGGCAGTTGGTTGCCCATTTCGCAAACAAGTGAGTTTTTCTAATTGATCAACGCATATAATAATAATAATAATAATAATAATAATAATAATAATAATAATAATAATAATAATAATAATTATTATTATTATTATTATTATTATTATTATTATTATTATTATTAAGCATATGAGACATCAAGTTTGCCAGTTGCTCTATGGACTCAAGCAATAAAGGTTGGAGTTTGGAGGTATGGATCTATATTTTCCTATCTTAACTTTTTCAAATTACTACTATGTAATAGGAATTACTGATATATCAAGTCTATTTTTGTTATGTTTACTATGTTAAAAATTACCATAAGCAATTACTGATTTTACTCACTGATATTGTGTGTATATGTAAATTTGTTTGGGCCCCTTGGGTGGAGTACCCTCAAGTATAGGGTATTTGGTTTTTCTGAATTATGATGGAAAAAGTGCTGACTTGACTGATGGATAAGGTTGTGTTTGCAGAAATTGATTGTTCAATTGCCTGGGGGTGTGAAGAATCCATGATTCACTTGGGGAGGATATCACATTTTTGTGTTAATTCCTCACAATGTTTTTCGGTGTGGTTGATATAGGCTGGTCTCATGAACAATACTATTGCAAAAAATATGAAAAAATGTTTCAGAATAATTTTTCGGAGGTTGTAAAGAGTGATGGATATCAGCCAATATTCTAATTGATCATATTATTTAGTTTCCTTCTGATTCATTCATTTCCTCTTCTTTTCTCTTTTGATTAATTTTATGTCTCTTCTCTTTTCTGCATATTTTGCTCAACACCGGGGATACGGTGGGGCTAACCATGGAGGAGGACCCGTGCAAAGGATCACATGGGAAATGTTGTAAGGTTTGCTATGGTGGTGCTTCACAAGTTCCAGTTTGATGCAATCCTCCCTAGGAAAGGACCAGTTACCAGAGCCATGAGCAAGAGGCTCCAAGAGGATTGGGCCAGAGCTGATAAAGAAGGCCTTAGGGTTCTCATGAACCTTAGGGTAGATTTTTGAACCCATGGGCCAAGGTTGGGTCCACTCTTCTTTGTAAATATTAGAATAGGTTTTTTTTTCTTCTTTTGGGCCTTGTATTTTGGCCATTCTAGTAGTATAGGGTTTTAGCCTTGTATTTCAAGGCATTTTGAGTAGTCTTTGTAGTAGGGACTTTTTTTTGTATTTTCATGTATTTTGTCATGGGGGTGAGCTTAGCTATTATAAGGGTGTGTAGCTAAGTTCTAGCTTCTCTTCTCAAGGAGGTGAGCTTAGTTATTAGAGGGGTGTGTGTAGCTAAGCTCTAGCTTCTCAAGGAGGTGAGCTTAGTTTTTAGATAGGTGTGTGTAGCTAAGCTCTAGCTTCTCAAAGAAGCTTCTCAAGGAAGTTTTCTTAAGAAAGCTTCTCAAGGAAGCTACCTAGTCTATAAATAGAAGCATGTGTAACACTTGTTGTAACTTTGATGAATGAAAGTCTTATGATATACACTTCAAAGTTCCACTTCTCTCCCTCTTTTATTCCTTCAATTTCGTGCTCCCCCCTTCTCTCTTTCTTTTCCTCCATTAAAGCATCATCTTCAAGCTTCTTATCCAAGGCAACTCTTGGTGGTGAAGCTCCTTCTTCCTTGACTTATTCCCTAGTGGTTGGTGCCTCCCCTCTCCTCTTCTCCTTTGCCTTCCGCTGCATCTCCATGGTGTAAAATAACCATTGAAGGACCTCATTGAAGCTCAAAGATCCAGCCTTCATAGAAGCTCCACAAGCAAGCTTCCATCCCAGTTCGTGTTCATGTTTCACGTATTTTCTTAAAAAAATCTTCTTTTTTTTCCACAGGGTAGCAGAAGCTATTGATGCTAATGTTAAAACGTGGTCAAGTGTGAAAAAGGAAACTTGAGGGTGTTACCAAGAAAATTACTATATGTATGTGTAAAGATTCTAAATGTGTTTAAGCTCACTGCATATGTTGAGATTGTTATGCCTTGCTAGATATGAACTTGCCATGAATCTTTCTTCTTTTTGCTTACTCTCTTGAAAATATATCATTTTTAAAATTGAGCTTATTGCTGTAAGAATTTGGTTTGGTTACCAAAAACGAAAAGGTAATATTTTTTGTAAAAGATCACTTGCTATTGTAAGAATTTGGTTTGGTTATATGGACCTGGTAAATTTTAGAGAAGAGGTTAGCCTTCCCCCAAAAATGAGAAATGGATTACAAATTCAGAAAAGTGAGATTGCACCTTGTTGTAGAGTTGTGAGTTACAAAATTTGGTGGTCCTTCAGTTTATTTAAGTCAAAGTTAATTGAAAATCTTAGATATATATGACTGAGATGATTTTACTTACATTATATTTCTTTGGTAGAAGTGTCTGCTCAATATGTTATGGTTGCTTATGCAAGAACATTACATCATGCAGGAACATTACATCAATCATATAGTGAAGGAAGGAGCTTTGAGGTAATTGGATGAATTGTCTTCTATTGGCTTCACTATTTTACACTTCTTTAGACGATAAATGACTACAACCATTTGTATTCTTTCGGGGGGATTCCTCAATTCAAAGAACACTTTGGCTCTTTACAACCATCTCTATTAGAGAATGATATGCAAATTAACAAGTAATTTTCTTCTATTCATTAGAAGTGACCACTCCATCAATTGTATCTGCATGTTATAGATTTTGTAATTTATTTGTTTTTTGAAATATTATTGGTAGGTGTCATACCCTAATTTCGTCCGGGGATCATCCGTTGTTGGGATGCGACCCTCATTTGACCACTTCGAGGTATTTGGCACCCATCGTTAGACAATTTGTGAAGTTCCGAGACATGCCGGAAGCCAAAAGAAAAGCGTCATAGCACAATCCGTGAAGTTCCGTGACATGCCGGAAATTAAAAGGAAGTGTTAGTGCGCAATCCGTAAAGTTTCGTAACGTTCTGGAAGGCAAAAAAAGGATGATTACGTATTTCGTAAAGTTCCGCAACATTACGGAAAGAAAACAAGTATCATTACGAAATTCGTAAGTTTCCATAACTTAACTGAAAAAGAATCACAAAAAAAAAAGGCAGGGGTGTATTTAGTAAAAATGGGGGTTCAAATAGCAACTAGGCCCACTTGGGACTTTCAGGATGTTCCTCCAGAAGGTGGTTGCTTCTGAAGGAAGCAACTTAGTTCGCCTGGGCGAGCTGGGTGGCAAGCATCTCCTTCCTTTTCCTATAAATAGGGGAAGGAGGGAAGAACAAAAAGGTTCAACCCTCCTGGTATCTAAGATTCACTTAAAATTAGTGAGAAAAATTGTTTCCGTGAAAAAAATCCAAGCCGAGGCGCTTCCATAACGTTTTCGTAATGTTTCCGTGGGTGATTTCGCGAAGATTTTCAACCGTTCTTCGACGTTCTTCGTTCGTTCTTCGTCGTTATTCGGTCTTCAACCGGTAAGTTCCCGAAATTGAACTTTTCAATTCATTCTATGTACCCTTAGTGGTCCTCATTTGTTTTCACGTGCTTTTATTTTCATTTCAATTACTTTCCGTACCCCCTTCTGACGTGCTTTAGTCATTTACTTAAGTCATTTTCTCGCCTAATCAAAAATAAAATAAATTTCCACCGATCATTTGAATTGTAATATCCGTTAATTTCTGTCAAAATGAAATCCGACCGTTCGGTCATGCCATAACCACGTTGGAAATCAAAAAGAGGTAAAATAATAATATAATAATCAAAAATATCTTTTAGTAAAATAAATAAATAAAAATCAATCGGACGCTTTTCTTTGGGATTTCTCTTTCTTAATCAAATCGACTAATAACCAAAGTGAAACTAAGGCTAAAATCAATTCATAAACCAAACTTTTGTCATCGCCTAAAAAAGCCATTTTCAAAGGTCCAACGCCTTGAAATGGTCTTTTCCGCTTTTATTGGTTAAGTGTAGATTTCTAAAAAGCCTAAAATCAATATGTAACTTTGTTACCTCTTTCAAAAATAAAGAGATCATTAATGGTCCAATGCCTTAATGTTTTCTCACTTTTCAAAAGAATCTAAAGATTGTCTAATGGTCCAACGCCTTAAATGACCTTTCATTCAATAAAAACATATCTTGCAAAAAAGGATAAAAAATAACTTAAACCAAAACGCTTTGTTCACAAAAGAACTACGCAGGACTGTTTTTCTCATCACAATTGAGGAATACGTAGGAGCAAAGGGAAACGCCCTTGTCGACCACAAAAAAGATAAAAACATAAAAAGGCATAAAAAAGACATAAGAACGTAAAAAGGGAAAAGAATATAAGTCATATTTGCATATTTGATTAAAGGTTGTCGTCTCTTATGACAGACGCGTGGGGTGCTAATACCTTCCCCGTGCGCAAATACAACTCCCGAACCTTTCACTTAGAATTCGTAGATCACGTCTTTTCTGGTTTTTCCGACGTTTTCCTCAAATAAACGTTAGTGGCGACTCCGCGCGTATTCCTTTCTTGGAACATGCACCCGCGAGTCACGCGTCGCCCTCCAGCCGAAGGGTAGGTTGCGACAGTTGACGACTCCATTGGGAACGATTTTTTGAGAGTTAGGCCATTTAATCTTGTGCAAAGTTTTATCATGACATCCTCATTTGTTGGTTTCCCTTTATTTTCCTTATGTTCTTGTGTATATAACTCTTTTATGCTTTTAGTGTGTTTTAAAATGTATGCATGAGGTAAATATTTTCATTTGATGCACACAAACTCCAACACTATTTGCACACACGGTGAGTTGAAAAAGGGCCCTATACCCGGGCTCGTGGGAACATAAGGAGTGGAGGTGAATCTGAGATCATGTTAGGTCTCCGACTTGCTTGATTATAGTGAAACCTTATCTAGAGGTTTCCTCTTTGATAAACATATTGTTGCTAGTAGTCCTTACTGCTGCAATATGTTCTTCAAAGGGAATGATACCTCTAGAGACCATCAAGAGAGATATGACCGCCTTGGGAATTATCACTAAAAGCCCTTTTAGCTCCCTCCCATATAGGTCCCTTAAATAGGGGCACGGAGCAAACATGTTGCGTGCCAGTTTTCCACTGCCATGCATAAGTGTCATGTACCCTTTTGCTTATATTTGTTTGTGAATATTGTCGTACTATGTACATCCCCGTATTGTACCTTTCGCATATGCATCATGCGTGGGTTCCGTCTTAATCCCCTTCCTTGGGCAAGCCAACGGAAAGTCTGTGTCACCTTCTTAAATACATACGTCGGGCACTGTGTTACCCCAAGACGTTGTATCTAAGAAGGAGACAATTTCCCAGGCCCCCGTATTCATAAATTACATCTGTACCATATCCATTTCTTCATGCATTCATCCATTCCACCCATGATAGATGTCGGAGTTTTGATTCGCACTGGGTTTTGTTTCACTTTAGTAAAACATGGGATCAAGTCAAAAGCCTTCACTTAAAAAGAGGTTCTATCAAGTCAAGGTCAAGAGCCTAGGGATCACCAGTCTAAGAGAGTTAGGGCAATTGATGGGTCAGCTCCAGTGGCAAGCTTTTCGCAAAGCTTACGGTAAAATCTGGGACCTAGCCATGGTAGAAGTCTCCACAGAGGCCATTGCCTCCCTCGCCCAGTATTATGATCAGCCATTGAGGTGCTTTACCTTTGGGGACTTCCAGCTATCACCCATGGTGGAAGAATTTGAAGAGATCCTAGGATGTCCTCTAGGGGGAAGGAAACCATACCTCTTCTCAGGGTTCTACCCTTCATTAGCTAGAATTTCTAAAATAGTCCAAATCTCGGCGCAGGAATTAGACCGTCAAAAGCAAGTCGAAAATGGGGTGGTTGGAATACCGAGAAAATATTTGGAGGCAAAAGCAAGAATCTTGGCAGGTAAAGGCAAGTGGTCCCCGTTCATATATATTCTCGCACTGTTGATCTTCGGAGGAGTCCTCTTTCTGAATGTGGATGGGTTGGTGGACCTAGTAGCGATCGACGCTTTTCTTGCCTATCATAACCACAAGGAAAGCCCGGTTGTCGCTATGCTAGCCGACCTATATGACACCTTCGACCGAAGATGTGAAAAGAGCAATACAAGGATTGTTTGCTGTACTCCAGCTCTTTATTTATGGTTAGTTTCGCACCTTTTTCGCCAAGAGATGAGGCATGCTTGCCCATTAGAAAGCCACCGTTCATGCACAGAGAAAGGAGGGGCAAATTGGGACCAACTCTTAGCAAGCAAAGAAGGAGCATCTGTCAACTGGTTCCCTCGATGGAAGGAAGGAAGAACCGGAGTTCTTATTTCATGCGGAGGATTTCCAAATGTTCCCTTGATGGGGACGAGGGGTTGCATCAGCTACAATCCCGTTCTTGCTATAAGACAACTTGGCTACCTTATGAGAGGGGCGCCACTAGAGGATGAGCTCACGCCTGTCATTTCACAAGGTTTCAATAAGACCAACGTGGAGACACTTCTGAAGGTCCGCAAGGCATGGGAGATGTTGCAAAAGAAGGACAAAGAACTCAGGGGCAGTAACAATGGGCCCATCGGTGGCTACCGTAAGTGGTTGAGAGCCCACGTGCAAGGTTTGGATTGGCTCCCGAGTTTGAGAACTGCTAAAAGGGAGGAAGTTGAGGCATCAGAGGAAGACGAAGAGGTGCAGGCCCTTAGGGCAGAACTCAAGCAAGCCCAAACGGTCAAAGAAAGGTTCAAATTAGCAACTCTTAAGATCCAAAAGGAGAATGCCGAACTGAGAGATGTAAATATAGCGACCACCAAGCCCTTGGAACAAGAGACCAAAAGGGCTCGTAGGGAAGAACATGGCCGAAACAAATTCTGAGGGGCTCTGTGGGGCAGTAAAGGGACCAATCACGAGTAGGCAGTTTGATCTTGAAAGATGAGTTAAAGGTTTGCTCAAGGTCCAAAAGAAACTTGTCTCAGCGATTATGCGAGACAGAGACCAACATGTTAGCTATCATCAACAAATACCAAGAAGAGCTAAATCTAGCCACGGCCCACGAGCACAAAGTGGCGGACGAGTATGCCCAAGTGTATGCGGAAAAGGAGGCTAGAGGAAGGGTGATTGACTCGTTACATCAAGAGGCAACAATGTGGATGGACCGATTTGCTCTTACCTTGAACGGGAGTCAAGAACTTCCTCGATTGCTAGCCAAGGCCAAAGCGATGGCAGACACCTACTCCGCCCCCGAGGAGATCCACGGACTCCTCGACTATTGTCAGCATATGATAGATTTAATGGCCCATATAATTAGAAACCGCTAGGAAGTTTGTATTATCACTCAGATCTTGGCAGGTTAAACTTTCTGAATAAAATGAGTTTATCTCGCATTTTTACTCCAAAGATCAGTGCGAATCAAATCACTCCCGCATTTTATCTCTAGCATGCATTCATATGATGCATCGCATAAGCATCTCTTCATGGCATCATAATGAACATATCGTTGCTGCATTTGTCCGTTATCATATTCCAACATCACATTTTGCATGAGTCATTGCATCATCATGCATATGCGTTCAACATACTTTTTGTTCTACAAACTGCATACCTTTTGTTTTCATGTTCGCTCATGCATGATCCTTGCATTTTCCTCTATAAAACAAAAACAAAAAAGGGGAAGCATGAAAATTCATGATTCATTCTTGGTTGCATATATTCGGTACCATGAGCCAACCATGTTGGGATCATAAACCTGTTTCACTTTAAAACAAAATGAGTGAACATGGTACCTAATGCATGGTTAACTAGGAAATGATGTTTCTTCGGGCATCTCAATTATATAATTACATTTTCCATGCATAGCTTAAAGTATGCTCGAGTCATTCATCCCTATGAAAGGTTGTTGAAGTATTGGTGATCAGAATTGCCATTCCTTGGATTATAGGGTTGAATTAAGCTCATGCTTTTTCGAAAAAAGTTCATCAAGTCAAGTTGAAGTATGGAAGTAACCATCTTGCAAAAATTGGGGCAAAAGATGAGTCGAGTTACATCGCTGCTTCGTCTACTACCAAACACATTTAGGACTGTTGATGTCCTTGTTACTTCCAGTTTCACCTTGACAAAGATGTCATGGACCATGTTGTAAATCTAACCCCATGTCCTGCATAAAAATTCGCAATACTTCAACTACGTATCATTCACATACATCCATGCTTTTCATTGGTTGCATTGCTCATTGCATTCTTTCCTTGGAAAAAAATAAAAAAATAAAAAATAAAATAAAAATGAACTTAATCATTGTTATAAAAAAAAGAAAAGAACATGCTTTACGGTGCCCTTACCGAACCCGTGCTAGAGCTAGAGTAATGGGTGAAGAAGAGGAGGTGCAAGAGCAGATGAAGGCTGACATGGAGGCCATGAAAGAGTAAATGGCCACAATGGTGGAGGCCATGATGAGCATGAAGAAGATAATGGAAGCCAAAGCGGTTACAGTTGCTGCTACCAGCGTTGTTGCTAAGGTGAACCCGATGCCCCCATCTGGCCTTAACCAAATGAATCATCCAACCTCAGATATGGTAGGCAAAGATTTGGGAAGTAGGGACGACCCCCATGATGTGCAAATTCAAAACAAGCACGCCTTCCCGCCATATGGCCTGCCTCCCAACTGTACACCACCCAATGTGGCGTACACTCCCAGTGAGAATGTCAATAACTCCACTCCTATACCCATTGAGAGCCAACAACCCCAAACTGATCATGCACATGTCTCTTAAACCGTGGGGGAGACACATGAAATTCCCCACCACAATCTAGCCGACTCCGAGCCTTGCCTCGGATATGCCACTGGAGGGCAAGCAGTTGGTGGTATACCCATGCCAAACACTTTGGAGGCCCCTCAGTTTCGCCCACAACCACAACCCTTGCATTTTGCGGTGGGAAGAGCCCCTCCTACTATGAGTAAAAAGGGAAAGTTGGATCATATAGAGGAAAGGCTCAAGGACATTGAAAGAGGCGAATATTATGCCTTTGCTAACCTAGAAGAGTTGTTCCTAGTACCCGAACATGGTCATTCCCAAGTTCAAGGTGCCGGAATTTGACAAGTACAAGGGGACTACTTGCTCCAAGAACCATCTAAATATGTATTGTCGGAAGATGGGGGCATACGCAAAAGATGAGAAATTGCTGATACATTTTTCCTAAAAAAGTCTTACTAGGACAACTGTCACCTGGTATACTAACTTAGGAACCTTCCTGAGTCCATTCTTGGAAGGACCTAATGGTTGCCTTCGTTAGGCAGTGTCAGTACAATTCTGATATGGCTCCGGATAGGATGCAACTACAGAACATGTGCAAAAAGGGGCACGAATCTTTCAAAGAATACGCCCAAAGATGGAGAGACTTGGCAACTCAAGTAGCACCCCCAATAATAGAGAAAGAGATTATTACAATGATAGTAGACACGTTACCGGTATTCTACCATGAAAAATGGTGGGTTACACACCTTCAAGTTTTACAGATTTGGTCTTCGCCAGCGAAAGGATCGAAGTGGGTCTGAAAAGAGGCAAATTTAATCATCCTGCTTTGATGAATGAGAAAACTAGGGCAAATGAAAAGGGTGAAGATGAGGGAGAAACCCATGTTGTGACTGCCATTCCTACATGGCCAAACTTCCTACCAGCCCAACAATGTCATTACTCAGCCATTCTCATTACCCACCACCCAGTTATCCACAAAGGCCATCCCTAAATCAACCACAAAACCCACCTACCACACAACCAATGACGAACACCACCCAAGAAATAAATTTTGCAGCGAAAAAGCCTATAGAATTCACCCCAATTCCGGTGTCCTATGCTAACTTGTTCCCATATCTACTTGATAATTCAATGGTAGCCATAACCCCAACCAAGGTTCCTCAACCTCCATTTCTCCGAGGATACGACTCGAACGCAA
The DNA here is from genome assembly GCF_004193775.1 of Glycine soja. Lineage (NCBI taxonomy): Eukaryota > Viridiplantae > Streptophyta > Magnoliopsida > Fabales > Fabaceae > Glycine > Glycine soja. Next base: position 29,700,108 of record NC_041010.1, read on the forward strand.
CATGTGCTTATCATGGAGGAGCCTCGGGGCATTCCATTGAGCATTGTAGGGCCCCGAAGCATAAGGTGCAAAGTCTAATTGATGCGGGCTGGCTGAAATTTGAGGAGAATCGCTTGTGAATCCTAACATTGACAAACGACACCACACATGGGGCAATTTTGAAAGCTGTTGTTAGATGTCTCTAATGACTCATCAGGATTTTCAAGTTTATGCCATTATTATAAACCACAGTCACAATACTAAAATGGATGAATTTGACATCCTTGTCTCTCTCATCCTCTAACAAACACATCTTTGCTTATTCAACTTCCACCGAAATATGAGTGTAAGCCATTGGTTTGTTTGCTCAAAGCGACCTGCGCTCCTGAGTGTTGACTTCCAAGACCGTTCAATCAGAGATTACTCGTCCTGCACATTGGTGGGGTGCCGTAAACAACAGGTAAAGCAGAAAAGTTCAAAAAGAAAAAAAAAAGAAAAAAAAGCATTTGATTGACTGTGTTTTCAAATAAAAATATAGACGTTCATGTGACCTCATTTTATCATTTCGAAAATTTTGTCTTTTTTAGAGAGAAGTTAGTTATCAAGAATAGGAGTCATTTGACTTAACCCGTTAACTAAAAAAATCCTTCAACTATTTCTCGTCCTTGGAAAATTCTTTTTGCAAGAATCAACTGCTTCTTTCATTCTTCCTTGCTACTAGATTGTGAAAACAAAGATGGATACCTCAGAGCCCTACACTGGGGCAATGAGGGGCATCGTGCATGAACCTCAAGTGAACCTAGGGGTAGATTAGAAGTTCTTACCCAATAGGTTCCCTGCTACAAGGTCATGACGAAAGACAACGATTGGTACCTCAAAGCCTTATACTGGGGCAGTGAGGGGCATCGTGCACGAGCCTCAAGTGAACCTAGGAGCAGATTAGAAGTTCCCACCCAATTGGTTCCCTGCTACGAAAGACAACGATTGGTACCCCAAAGCCCTACACGGGGGCAATGAGGGGAATCACGCATGAGCCTCAAGTAAACCTAGGGGCAGATTAGAAGTTCTCACCCAATAGGTTCCCAGCTACAAGGTCGTGACGAAAGATAACAATTGGTACCTCAAAACCTTACACTGGGGCAATGAGGGGAATCGTGCATGAGCCTCAAGTGAACCTAGGGGCAGATCAAAAGTTCTCACCCGTCGATGTTTTTGAACAAAAAGGGGGGGGGGACAAACCCTGGGATTTCAATAGATTGATTAAATGGCTCCATCACCGTCACTCCAAAAAAATGGTCAAGTGACTAAATCAAACAGAACATACACTCTGGGAAAGTTCCCAGAAAGATTTACAAAAGATAGGATAAGGTTGCATGAATTATCACCTCTTTCAAAAGGACAATCAATCTGTGTTTTCCAAAAAAAAAATTTCAATCAAAATCATAAAATAAAGAAAGAATGTCATGAACATTGTACAAACTTTCCATTACATTGCATTGTTTCATATGAAGTCCGCACTTACCAAATTTCACGACAAAGGTTGCATGCATATGCATCCCTAAAAAATCATGTTAACTGCATAGATTTCCTACATCTAATGTCCAAATCTTGTGAATTTGGGATGACTGGCCCTCTCGATGAGTCGATCTCTTGCTTTCTCATAAGGTTGGACCCTTGGGTACTAGTACCTATCACCTTCAGAGGATTGTACGTCCTCGCCTTCAGAGGACTACACGTCCTCACCTTTAGAGGGCCACACGCCCTCGCCTTCAGAGGACTACATGTCCTCACCTTCAGAGGACTACATGTCCTCGCCTTCAAATGGTCATGTACCTTCACCTTCAGAGGACTACACGTCCTCGCCTCCAGAGGAATACATGTCCTCGCCTTCAGAGGAGTACACGCCCTCGCCTTCAGAGGACTACACGCCCTCGCCTTCAGAGGACTACACGTCCTCGCCTTCAAAGGGTCATGTACCTTCGCCTTCAGTGGACTACACGTCCTCGCCTCCAGAGGACTACATGTCCTCGCCTTCAGAGGACTACACGTCCTCGCCTTCAGAGGGCCACACGCCCTCGCCTTCAGAGGACTACATGTCCTCACCTCCAAAGGACTACACGTCCTCGCCATCAAAGGGTCATGTACCTTCACCTTTGTAGGGCTACACGCCCTCACCTTCAGAGGACTACACATCCTCGCCTTTAGAGGACTACATGTCCTCGCCATCAGAGGACTACACGTCCCCACCTTTAGAGGGCTACAAGCCTTCGCCTTTAAAGGACTACATGTCTCCCTTTTCAAAGGGCTACACGCCCTCGCCCTTAGAGGGCGACACGCCCTCACCTTTAGAGGACTACACGTCCTCGCCATCATAGGACTACACTCCTTCGCCTTCAAAAGGCGACACGTCCTGAACTTCAGAGGGCTGCACGCCCTCGCCTTTAGAGGGCTGCGCGTGCTCACTTTTAGTGGGCTCCATATCCACACCTTAAGATAATTTAAGGTCCTCTGCCCTTAAATGCTTAACCGAGACTCGCGCTCCCGGTTAAGGGACCAGTAGTTTCCTTTTATTAGTTTCTGGGCCACCCCCTGATATTGGAGGGCGACCAACTGTGCAAGCACAACCAGAGAGGGAGGCTATCACGCAGCTACTATGCATACCGGGGCAAGATTTCACCTGTGCCGCTGCAAAGAGACGAGTGCGGATCATGCGTACCAACATGACCACTATTACACAGATATGGATGACGTTGCTACTTAGCAACATTCTGCCCAGCAACCGCAATGCCGATCTCCCCCTGCTGATGTATCAGTTGGTCTGTGTCATCCCGACATAGGTAAGTATGCATATGGTTCAACTGATTTCTTATACCATCCACTATTTGCAGGGATCGTGCCCGCAAGACACCCAGTGGACCCGGAGAAGTCCAACAGGGTCCTGGGGTTTCAACCTCTGATTACGAGCCTCTGTCTGTTTTACGGAGTGCCTGTCACCCCCAGCAAGGTCATCAAGCCCCCCATTAACCGGGCTTTCATCAAGAAGTACTGCGCCCCCAGGCAAACGCAGGGCGAAACACCACAGCAGCCTGGGGATGACCGGCAGCGGGCAATAAGCGCGCATCCACCATCTCTGGAGTTCACCTCAGCTCATCCACAAAAAGGTTAGAGCGTTGCCTATGACGCATGGTCAACCAGCAGGCGACCAAGTCCAAAGCCAAAGGTAAGCAAAGTACTAGGTCCATGACCGACAAGTCATAAGGCATCCAGCTCAAGACGTTAAAGAAGCGCTACTAGGAGGCAACCTAGTACATTTTGAATCTATGCTTGTTATTTGATCACTTTTTGTAGTAGGACACGCCTAGTTGCTCATGATCCTAGGAATTTAAATAAAACAAGCACAAGCTCGGAAGGTAGTCATACCTCACAAAATATATATATATGTATGTTTAGGTAGAAAGATACCTTGGATATGCATGTATGTAACAAAAAATACTTCACAAAATATATATATATATATATATATATATATATATATATGTATATATATATATATATATGTATGTATGTATGTATGTATGTATGTATGTTTAGGTAGAAAGATACCTTGGATATGCATGTATGTAACAAAAAAATACTTCACAAAATATATATGTATGTATATATATATATATATATATATATATATATATATGTATGTATGTATGTTTAGGTAGCAAAATACCTCATGAAAAAAAGAAGAAGAAGAAAGTAAATAAAAATAAAAATTTGTCTAGCTAAAAAATAACATGCTTGTGAAAAGAGATAACTTCCAACTTTTCTTTGAAAGAATTCACTGATCATAAACCAATTTTTAGAAAAAAAACGTGTACACATTTGAAGGGTAAATGCTGTGAAAGTTTTTCCGAACACCCAAGATAGACTCGGATGAATGCACAAATTGATAAAAGAACATATTTTGGAAACACTGGGTTGATTAAAATAGAGAAAATGAATTATGAGCCCTAGCATCACATGACCAAAAAAATTTCGACAGTTGAGTGTCCACATAGGTGCATGCATGACTAGTTTTGCATAAAATTTCCAAATCATCATTGTTGCATTTGTGTCATGGAAATAATGTGGGACATTCCCTTTTATCCCTGAACCAGACCAACACCCTGACATATATCATGTCCATCCGTTCTACAAGCCTTGAGCCAAAGTCCCAACTCACCATAAACCTTGCCCTAAAAAGAAAACAAAAAAAGAAAAAGAAAAGAAGAGAAAAGGAGAAAAGGAGAAAATTCCTGATCAAAAGAATCAGAAGAAAGCAAAAAGGGAAAATTCCCAATCAAGGAAAATAGAGGAAAGCAAAAAAAGAAAGAGAATTCTCGATCAAAGATCGGAAGAGAAAAGAAGAAATATGCAGAAAGGTCTTAGGACCAGACAATATCTGAACAATACAGATTTGTCACCAAGAAAAGAAAGGAAACCACGACCTAAAGTGGTCCTCTCCCTTTGATTGCCAACCAAAATCCTGTGTGTCAGCGAATTTTTCGCCCCACACTAAACAAAAACAAAAAAGGAAAAGGCCAAAAACATTCAAAGCCAAAATTCCCACAAAAAAACACCATTCCCAAGAAAAAGTCCTACTGATCCATGATCACGCATGTAATCTTTGATTTGATAGGAAATGATTTGCAAGATCAAGTCATGGCATATCTATGGTTCGGAATTAGGATGAAACACTTACCTATGTGAGATTGATACGCTTTGAGTGATTTTCTTTTATTTTTGTTGAACCCAGTGTTTCCTCTAAATGGTCATTTAGAAACGAGATGCTAACATCCAAAATCTCATTTGTGGTTATGAGAAGATTTCATCAGCATATTCCCCTTCCCCGGTAGACACATTGTTTTTCATCTGAAAAGCATATGTTGCTCTGATTAGTTGGAAGTTTTGTCTCTTTACTAAAACATGTTCGCATTTTAGTGAAGAAAACACCGAGACTATTTTTAGTCTCACAAGTTATCCAGAACTACGTAGGTCTGAGTTCCTCATTGAGGAGTCGTAGGAGCAAGAGCCTCGCTTTTGTCGGCCGCCCCACAATCTGTCATACTGACCTTGGAGTCATGCGACAAGCAGAAATACCCTAGCGGTTATCCGTATAAACTTTTTGCTATCTATAAGACTCAAAGCATGATAGTGAGACTAACGTTGTCTTCTGCGCCTTTTGTCATCCAGAGGCGGCGGACCCGATGACATGCGGGAACCATTTGGTCCCACACCTTTTTGCTATCTATAAGACTCAAAGCATGATAGCACGCAGAGACTAACGTCGTCTTCTGCACCTTTTGTCATCCAAAGGTGGCAGGCCCGATGACATGCGGGAACCATTTGGTCCCGCACTTTCTTTTGCTATCTATAAGACTCAAAGCATGATAGCACGCAGAGACTAACATCGTCTTCTGAGCCTTTTGTCATCCAGAGGCGGCGGGCCCGATGACATGCGGGAACCATTTGGTCCCTCACTTTCTTTTGCTATCTATAAGACTTAAAGCATGATAGAACGCAGAGACTAACGTTGTCTTTTGCGCCTTTTGTCATCCAGAGGCGGCGGGCCCGATGACATACGGGAACCATTTGGTCCTGCACTTTCTTTTGCTATCTATAAGACTCAAAGCATGATAGCACGCAGAGACTAATGTCGTCTTTTGCGCCTTTTGTCATCCAGAGGCGGCGGGCCTGATGACATGTGGGAACCATTTGGTCCCGCACTTTCTTTTGCTATCTATAAGACTCAAAGCATGATAGCACGCAAAGACTAACGTCGTCTTCTGCGCCTTTTGTCATCCACAAGCGGCGGGCCCGATGACATGCGGGAACCATTTGGCCCCACACCTTTTTGCTATCTATAAGACTCAAAGCATGATAGCACACAGAGACTAACATCGTCTTCTGTGCCTTTTGTCATCCAGAGGCGGCGGGCCCAATGACATGCGGGAACCATTTGGTCGCACACCTTTTTGCTATCTATAAGACTCAAAGCATGATAGCACACAGAGACTAACGTCATCTTCTGCGCCTTTTGTCATCCAGAGGCGACGAGCCCGATGACATGCGGGAACCATTTGGTCCCGCACTTTTAAAATACTTTTGCTATCTATAAGACTCAAAGCATGATAGCACGCAGAGACTAACGTCGTCTTCTGTGCCTTTTGTCATCCAGAGGCGGCGGGCCCGATGGCATGTGGTTATCCGCACGCTCGATGAGTGGTAAACGCGCATAGACAAATTCTGCGCCCTTTGCCATTCAGATTTCGCAAATTGGGTGATAAACGCGCATAGACGAATTCTGCGCCCTTTATCATTCAAGAACAACAAGTTGGGTGTTAAACGCGTAGAGACAGATTCTGCGCCCTTTATCATTCAGGAGCAGCGAGTCGAGTGGTAAATGTGCATAGACGAATTTTGTGCCCTTTGCCATTCAGATTTCGCAAATTGGGTGATAAATGCGCATAGACGAATTCTGCGCCCTTTATCATTCAAGAGCAGCAAGCTGAGTGGATAAACGCGCATAGACGAATTCTGCACCCTTTATCATTCAGGAACAACAAGTTGGGTGGTAAACACGCAGAGACAGATTCTGCACCCTTTATCATTCAGGAGCAGCGAGTCGAGTGGTAAACGTGCATAGACGAATTCTGTGCCCTTTATCATTCAAGAGCAGCATGCTGGGTGAGAAACGCGCATAGACGAATTTTGCGCCCTTTATGATTCAGGAACAACAAGTTGGGTGATAAACGCGCATAGACGAATTTTGCGCCCTTTGTCATTCAGATTTTGCAAGTAGAGTGATAAACGCGCATAGACAGATTCTGCGCCCTTTGTCATTCGGGGACAGTAAGTCGAGAGGTGGGCGGAGACAAATTATGGTCATTCCGTGCACCTTTTCGCCATCCAGAGGCGATCGTGTCCGGTGGCACACAAAGACAAATTATGGTCATTCTGTGTCTCGCCGGCCAGGCTCGATCGTGTCCAACAAAACGCAAAGACAAATTATGGTCATTCTGCGTCTTGTATCAACCAAGAGGAACAAATTCGACAGTATCAAGATGATGTGTCGGTGCTGATCATTTTCAAATTTTTGCAGGTTCCGCCGGCAGGGAGATTCCTCGGCCAAATGGTGTTTCGCTCGAACAAAATTAGTGTCTTATCTTTACTTCCCTTTTATCTCCAATAAAAGACAAGTAAAGAGGGGCAGCTGTCATACCCTAATTTCGTCCGGGGACCATCCGTTGTTGGGATGCGACCCTTGTTTGACCACTTCGAGGTATTTGGCACCCATCGTTAAGCAATTTGTGAAGTTCTGAGACATGCTGGAAGCCAAAAGAAAAGCGTCGTAGCACAATCCGTGAAGATCTGTGACATGCCGAAAATTAAAAGGAAGTGTTAGTGCGCAATCCGTAAAGTTCTATAACGTTCCGGAAGGCAAAAAAGGGATTATTACATAATCCGTAAAGTTCCGTAACATTACGGAAAGAAAACAAGTATCGTTACAAAATTCGTAAGTTTTCGTAACTTTACGGAAAAAGAATCACCAAAAAAAGGCAGGGTTCAAATAGCAACCAGGCCCACTTGGGCCTTCCAGGATGTTCCTCCAGAAGGCGGTTGCTTCTGGAGGAAGCAACTTAGCTCGCCTGGGCGAGCTGAGTGGCAAGCATCTCCTTCCTTTTCCTATAAATAAGGGAAGGAGGGAAGAACAAAAAGGTTCAACCCTCCTGGTATCTGAGATTCACTTAAAATTAGTGAGAAAAATTGTTTCCGTGAAAAAAATCCAAGCCGAGGCGCTTCCGTAACGTTTTGGTGGGTGATTTCGCGAAGATTTTCAGCCGCTCTTCGACGTTCTTCGTTCGTTCTTTATCGTTCTTCGATCTTCAACCAGTAAGTTCCCGAAATCAAACTTTTCAATTCATTCTATGTACCCTTAGTGGTCCTCATTTGTTTTCACGTGCTTTTATTTTCATTTCATTTACTTTTCGTACCCTCTTTTGACGTGCTTTAGTCATTTACTTAAGTCATTTTCTCGCCTAATAAAAAATAAAATAAATTTCCACCGATCATTTGAATTGTAATATTCGTTAATTTTTGTTAAAATGAAATCCGACCGTTCGGTCATGTCGTAACCACGTTGGAAACCAAAAAGAGGTAAAATAATAATATAATAATCAAAAATATCTTTTAGTAAAATAAAAAAAAATCAATCGGACGTTTTTCTTTGGGATTTCTCTTTCTTAATCGAATCGACTAATAACCAAAGTGAAACTAAGGCTAAAATCAATTCATAAATCAAACTTTTGTCATCGCCTAAAAAAGCCATTTTCAAAGGTCCAACGCCTTGAAATGGTCTTTTCCGCTTTTATTGGTTAAGTGTAGATTTCTAAAAAGCCTAAAATCAATATGTAACTTTGTTACCTCTTTCAAAAATAAAGAGATCATTAATGGTCCAATGCCTTAATGTTTTCTCACTTTTCAAAAGAATCGAAAGATTGTCTAATGGTCCAACGCCTTAAATGACCTTTCATTCAATAAAAACATATCTTGCAAAAAAGGATAAAAAAATAACTTAAACCAAAACGCTTTGTTCACAAAAGAACTACGTAGGACTGATTTTCTCATCACAATTGAGGAATGCGTAGGAGCAAAGGGAAACGCCCTTGTCGACCACAAAAAAGATAAAAACATAAAAAGGCATAAAAAAGACATAAGAACGTAAAAAGGGAAAAGAATATAAGTCATATTTGCACATTTGATTAAAGGCTGCCGTCTCTTGTGACGGACGCGTGGGGTGCTAATACCTTCCCCGTGCGTAAATACAACTCCGCGCGTATTCATTTCTTGGAACACGCACCCGCAAGTCACACATCGCCTTCCCGCCAAAGGGTAGGTTGCGACAGTAGGTTATAAGCATCAATTTTGTTGTAGAAACCAAGGTGTTTTTTTTAAAAAACAATTATCTATCATTTCCTTTTAAATGTATCTTCATTTTTAAAATTGAGCTTATTGTCTCCATCTTCTAAGAAGCCTTTCTTTTTTATAATTATTTTACAGGGTTGGAAAGTAGAAACTAAAAATGGTTTTAGGGGAATGCTGACATCACCATGGTCGACCCCATTCTGCAAGTATGAATTCCTCATCAGTCTGATTTTCAACATTTTTCATTCTTAAGTTTCAGTTTGAATCATTTGTTTATCATATTGGTCTCTTTGTTTCCCGTGCCTGTTTGCATTGATCTTGACAACACTGTTTGAGTTGTAAAGCTAGAATCTAAATTTAGGTTAGATGTTGCTATTGTGTTTCCCTTGGATGGTTTTCATGTTTATCATTCTGAACTAGATGCAATGAAGGTCTGGATGCGATGAAGGTTATTTAAGGGAAGTGAGCTGAGGATGACATTAAGTCATATTATTTAAGGCTGGAACAAATTCATAATAGTGAGTGAGTGGTTTCTTAGTCATAAACCTGCTATGGAAAAAAATTAAATTTTGGAATGGTGAGTTTGAGTGTGCTACTGATGCATTTTTTACATCTTTGGCATTAAAATTAATTTTAGTCAATTTTTTTTTTATCAAATTAAGCTTTGGGGATTTTTTTTAAAAAAAGAAGTTTCTACATGTACCTTGTATCAATTAAACCATTCACCTCAGATAATGATGCACACAAAAGGAAGAGGTCAAGTTTGAACTTTCATATTTATTTGCATGAATGAAATAAATGTGGAGGATTTTCAAGATCCAAATTGCATGGTTTTTATTTATTCATAATACTTTTAAGTTTTCTACTTATTTAAAAATGAATACACTTGAGCAATAACGCTCTTTTTAAATTATGGTCCAAGTGGAATATTAGCGTGTTATTTTGTGTTTGATAATTTTCATGAAAGGTGAAATAAGTTATTTTAATTATACAACTGTTTAATAGTTTTTGTAAATTTATTTTATTTTAACATTGGTTAGTGAACAAGCATCATTGTAAATCATTGATTAATCTATTTTTGTATTAAATTGTGCAATTATTATTATTATTATTATTATTATTATTATTATTATTATTATTATGTCTTGGGAAATTTTTTTTCCTTTCAATTGGATACAAGTTCAAGGATCCAATTGTAACCAAAAAGGATTTAGAACTTGCAAAAGTGAGAATATCGGCTTGCAGAGGTGAGAATATTGGCCTACAAAGGTTGGCGATTTTTAATTAGGTCCTTGAACTTTTTCATTTTTAAGTAAGGCTATGAACTATTTTTTTTCCAATTAGGTCCTTGAACTTACATATGTTTTTTAATTAGGTCCAAGATGGACCTATTTAAAAAATACATACAAGTTTAAGGGACTTAATTAAAAAATTTGGTAAAACTTTAAGGATCTGTAGAGTAATTAAACCTTTTATTTTCATTTTTATAGATTGTTGTCCTTTTCTCATTATGCATATGTAAACACTAGATTTTCCATGTCATCCCATTTAAAACCATATTCATGTAGCTTTGGACATGTTGATTTAAGAAAAGGTGAGAGAATAATCACTTGCTTATATAGTTATTTAGTAAGATATGCTTTAGTTTTCAACCATTAACTATTCAATTTGGAACCTGCAGGCTTATTTTAATTCACCCAGGGGAAATGAACCACTGGTTTTGGACATGGAAAGCATGCATGGGTAAGGGCCAAACCAGTAAACTAGTAGAAAATAATTATAAAATCTAGTTTTTACTTATTTTTTGATAAGATATATATGTGAGTAAGTTGAAAATGAGTAATATTTATACTTTATAGTTTGATAACTATCATTTAAATTTGTTTCTAGATTAATATTATGATATTGTGAGTAACGTGATATTATAATGAAAATAATATTTTTAAATTATTGTAATTTAAAATTAATATTTCTATAAATTGGTTCTGGTTGATTCACATTGTAAAAACAGACAAAATATTAGTTTTTTTTACAAAAAAAACAACATCGATTGGTCTAAAACTGATGTAGAAAGTTCCCTTACAACATAGGTTTTTTCAAAAAACCGATGTTGTAAAGGCACTTTCTACATTGGTTTCGGGTAAAACCGATGTGATCAGCACATTCAGCATCAGTTCTGTCAAAAACCGATATTGTAAAGACACTTTTTACATCGATTTTTTCTGAACCGATGTAAAAATTTCTTCAAAATACACAATTCAACATTGGTTTTTTTAGAACTGATGTTGGTATGCACCTTACAACATCAGTTTTGACTAAAATCAATGTTGTTTTTGCCGTTTTTATGTTTTTGATGTCGTGTAGCATATGTTAACATCGGTATTTTGAAAACCGATGTTAAAATTGACAATGTTAATGTTGGTGGCTTCAACATCGGTTAAAAACCAATGTTGAAATTAAAAAATAAATGATGTTAAAAACCTATTTTTTTAGTAGTGCATAGAATACAAAAGCAAAGAAAGCCTTATAATTCCAATAACCAACACAGTTATTTATCCACAAGCAGTGATGATCCTACATCATATTTACCAATCAAACAAAATAGTCAAAATAAATCCTTACTTTAGGAACTCAAATGTTAAATTAAAGCTCAAAGTAACATCCATTGTCGAGACGCAACTGACCTACCATTTTCAAAATACACCTTCTGCAAACTCGACAATGATGGGTCTTGGGACGCTTGTATGCAAATCACTTGTCACATTTCTTCTGTTATGCATTCTACAACAAGTCAATCGAGGAACTCAGCAGCAGATCAAACAAATTAGATTACTACTATGTAAGAAAGTTGATTAAGGAATCAGCGAGTCGACTTAGTGAGCAGCCATCACCAGTTTTGCAGTGAGTTGACACGGAGGTGGCAATCAAGGGCTTAGTGTGCCATCCCAACATGAGACACTCATTGTGCTCTTCAACTCTATACCCATCCCCACCCCCGAAAAGTGCGAGCAACATGCTAGCCTACTTGTACATGTTCGAACCCAAGTGAACTGGAGAAAACCCGATCGAACCAAACCGGTTCCGCCACTAGTTTAAGGTCTCGTGCCTTTCCACACGGTCCATTCCCTCACATGCCACCACATTGCAAATTTGCTTCCCTAAGTCCGTCTTTGTTTGCTTATTGCTCAACGACAGTGAGGATCTCCGGCCGAATCTGTCGAACGACCAAGAGGACTGTCTCCACCACGACGGGGGGGAGGGGAGGAGCTTGTGAAACTCAAAGATGAAGTTTGAGCATGAAGGTCGTGTACTGCACCGTGTATTGCAGCTTAATCATGGTCGTATAATGCGGCATTTCCTCGATCCCGGGATCCATGAGCTTCACCACGCTAGGGTTCCTGAAATCGGCAAAACAAAACAATTGATTCACCTTGGTGATGCAAACCAAACTGTTCCCCCAAAATGTGTAATTCGCAATGTTATCTTCAGAGCATCCTTTCCCAAGTGAGAGTTTCAATTTGATTAGGTTGGCATGGACATTGTAGCGGTAGATGATGTCGTCCTGGGTGTCGAGGGAGGTGGTGAGGTGGGCGAGGTTAAAGGCGGTGTTGGACTTGAGGGTGAGGGTTGAGGGGGAGGAGGAGGGTGGAGAAGGAGTGAGAGTGGACAAAAATTGATTAACATCAGTTTTATTAAAAACCGATGTTCTTAGTTTTTTAAAAAACCGATGTTAACAAAATTAATTTATTTACAGAAATGCCATTGTCCTTTTGTTAACATCGGTATAAAACCGATGTTAAAGTATCGATGTTGAAAGCATTTTTTTTAGTAGTGTACTATCCATACAAGGATTTTATAATAGGAGAAAATCATATAAGTGCCTAATTATTTCATATCTATGCATAACATATTATAACCTGGCAACACTTAGAAAACTTACAATATTCATTGAACTTCTTGGAGTTCGATACATTGACATTGAAACATGCCAGTTTGGAGTTATCAATACTTCTAGTGATGTTCTAGTAAGTGTGTCCATTGATGTTCTATTCTTGGGTGTTGATTTTATGTTTGGTTAAGGTTTTCAATATCTTACTCTAAATGGCTTTACTGAAAATTTGGTTTTCAATAAGGATTGGTTGTTATTGTTGCATTATCTTCTTTTTCCTACATATACAAAATATTTTTGTGTAATTATTTGTTCCCCTCCCCTCTAGTAAGTAAATTAGATGTGTTGTTAGAAAAGTAACAACTTGTAACATGATGGCACCATGATTGTGCAGTCAAACTTGCCAATTTTGAACAAGTTTGTGCAGTTTCTTTCTAGCATCTTTTGGTGTTAAAATCAAGTTTACTACAATTTTTGCATCTAGCAAGAAGAATTAAAACCTGTTGAAGGCCTTCAAGCAGCTTCAAGCTGTTGTAAAGAGTATGTTTTTATATGCCATTTAGATTGTGAAACTAAGAAATGAAACTAGAGAAATTTCTTTGTAAATATTTGTATATGTTTCAATTTATGGGACAGTGTGCCCCAGTGGTTGGTTCAAGAGTTATATTGTTTGGTGGAGAAGATATGAGCAGGAAGCTATTCAATGATGTCCATATTCTCGATCTTGAAAGTATGACTTGGGAAATGATAAAGACTGCTCTCATTCTATCTTCTTCAATGATCTTCATTTATTATACATGCAAATAGTAAGTAAATATTATTTCCCATCTTTTTCTTTTCATGCATAATTAAACCAAAGTATTAATAAGCTTGTTTCTTGCATTTTGGGGCAATTAACTATTTTTGTATATTACATATGCACAAAAAGTGAATTTTGATATGATACTGTTATTGTTTATAAAGATCTCTTTACATATGTTGGGTCTGGGTCCTTAATTAAAGTCTTAAGTTAAAAACAGTCACAACCTACCCTTTGGGGGGAGGGCGACGCGAGACTCACAGGTGCGTCTTCCAAGGAAGGAAGGCGCACGGAGTCGCCACCAACGTTTATTCGAGGAAAATGTCAGAAAAACCAGAACGTGTGGTCTACGAACTTTAATCGTGAAAGGTTTGGAAGTTGTTTTTATGCACGGGGAAGGTATTAGCACCCCACGCGTCCATCACAAGGGACGACAGCCTTCAATCAAGTGTGCAAATATGACTTCAAAACTATGTATTTTCCCTTTTTTCTGTTTTTATGTATTTTTCCCCTTTTTATGTTTTTTTTGCTTTTTATGGGCCTTTTTGTATTTTTTTTATCTTTTTATGGTCGACAAGGGTGTTTCCCTTGCTCCTACGTATCCTCAATTGCGATGAGGAAATCATACCTACGTAGTTCTTTCAGAACTAAACATTGGTTAAGTTGTTTTTATCTTTTTTTGCAAGATAGATTTTAATTGAACAAAGGTCATTTAAGGCGTTGGACCATTAAATGATCTTTTGATTTTGAAAGGAGAGAAACGTTAAGGCGTTGGACCAATAATAATCTCTTGTTTTTTAAAGGAGAGAAACGTTAAGGCATTGGACCATTAGCGATCTCTTGGTTTTTTGAAAAGATAGATTTTAATTGAACAAAGGTCATTTAAGGCGTTGGACCATTAAACGATCTTTTAATTTTGAAAGGAGAGAAATGTTAAGGCATTGGACCAATAATGATCTCTTGTTTTTGAAAGGAGAGAAACATTAAGGCATTGGACCATTAGCGATCTCTTGGTTTTTTGAAAAGAGATAAACGTTAAGGCATTGGACCATTAACGATCTCTTGGTTTGTTTGAAAAGGGGTGGTCGACAAAAGTGGGGCTTTTGCTCCTACGTATTCTCGATTTGTGGTGAGGAACTCAGACCTACGTAGTTATTGCCAAAAAGCGGTAAAGTTATGTGTTGATTTTATGCTTTTGAACGGTCTATGTTAACCGATAAAAGCAAAGATGACCATTTAAGGTGTTGGACCTTAAAACGGGTTTAAGTGACTTTTGCGGACAAAACTTGATTTGGGAGTTGATTTTAGCCTTAGTTTCACTTTGGTTATTAGTCAATTCATTCAAGGAAACTTTCAAAGAAAAATGTCCGATTGATTTTTTTTTTATTCAAAGATATTTTGATTGTTTTATTATATTTTTTTCAAAGATATTTTGATTATTTTATTATTATTTTTGCCTATTTTAATTTAATCGAGATTACAACGTAAACGATCGGTTGGATTTTATTTTAATAGTGATTAAACGAGATTACAACACAAATGATCGGTTGAAATTCATTTTATCAATTATTTGGCGAGATAACGGCTTAAATAAATGCCCAAAAGCTCGTTAAAAGCGGAAGAAAAGAATACCAAAAGTAAACAACATGAAGAATGAAAGCGAACAAAACAAGAATAAATTGAAAGCCTCAGATTCAAAAACTTACCGGTTGAAAACCGAAGAACGAACAAAGAACGGCAAAGAACGACGGAAAATCTTCACGAAAACGCTCACGAAAATGTCTCGGAAGCATTACAGAAGCACTTCGGCTTGGATTTCCTTGAAACTCACAACATAGAGGTTAGGGGCCCTTGAAACTCAGCCTATTTCCCCTATTTATAGGAGAAAAGGGGAGGTGGTTGCCGCCCAAAGGCTTCCTAAGGAAGATTTATGAGTGCACCCCCTTTTGATAAGTTCACCCTCCTCCAGAGGCTTCTTTAGGAAGTTTCCTTAGCGCACCCCCTAATTGATAAGTTCACTGCCACCTTGCAGAGTGTTCTAGATGAAGTTTCCTGAGTGCACCCCCCGTGTTTGATAAGTTCATCCCCTGCTTTTGTGTTTTTGGCTGTTTTCTTTCCAAAACGTCCTGAAACTTTACGGATTCCACGACAATGGGTATTAAACATTTTAAAGTGGTCAAGCGGATTCCACTGCTTATTTTGCCTACTTTGTTCACTTGGATCTTGTAATCCATGGAATGAAGGGGAAGGACAATTTCAATATTCCTTCTAAACTTTTGATTAATTTTCAAATATATTTACCCTATCCAGAAAATTTGTTTGTGGTCTAGCCATTGATCTTCCAAATAGAAAATCAGAGACAAAAAGAGTGAATCAATAATTCAGCATGTAAGTCCATCCATGGGCATGCCTGAAATAATAATTCAATTGAAATTGGATTGAGCTTAGCACTACCATAAACCAAAAACAGTTAACACAATCTTCTCTTGGAACAAATCTAGGTGGATGAGGACTTTGTACTTCGACCATGTACACCAAAGAATGCATAAACCACACAATCCAAAAACTTTTGCCCTCATTGTTTCAATTAAAACCTTAAATGAACTACAAGAAACTGCATAAAAGCGAAGGGGGTGGGTAAACTACTATTGACATCAATTATGCATACATGATATGCTATTTTTTATATTCTTTATGGATGCTTGATTATCAAATTTTCAAAAGAAGTTTCCTTGAAACCCTAGTGTTGTCTAAGCTTATTTGGTCAGTATTGACTATTGTGAAGCAAACAGATCCACTTTCTAGTGAGGTAATTACTCTGCAGTATTGACTGTCAATTTTTCACCTGTTCTTTTCTTTCATCATGCTCTAAGATCCATTTTGATAAAAAATAATTGGACTTAGTGGTATTAGGCTAACGTATATTCTTTCTTTTACTTACATAGGCCTAAGTAGGCTAGATGTGGCACTACCTTACCCAGGCTAGATGGGGGAGTGAGACTTTCTATTTTCAAGGAACATTGATTCTTACTTTAATATTTTTCTTCATATCTAGAAACAAAAAAAAAAGTGAATTTTTGTTAATAGTATTGTCAATTTTACAATAACAAAATCATACTAACCAGAAATGTTATAAGCACAATCTAGTTCTAGCTCAACTCTTTCACAATTGATCCTGTGTTGTTGTAAAAAAAATATCAAGTATTTATTTTAAAAAACCATCTTAGAATCTTCAATATATTTTAAATTTCTTTTAATAGAAATGCATTCTAAGACGTAAGATGGTTCTCTGAAAAACCGTCTTAGAAAGTGTACCCTTCTAAGACGGTTTTTAACTAAGAACTGTCTTAGAAAGGTACCATTTTAAGACAGCTTTTAGCTAAGGACCATCTTAGAATAATATCTTTTTCTAAGATGGTTCTTTTTGGAACCATCGTAGAAAGTGCAGACTTTTTTATGGTGTTGGCTACAACGACAGTTAACAACCGACGTAGAATGTGCAAATTAACCGATGTAGAAAGCATTTTTCGTAGTAGTGCTTGAAGCCTTCCTTAATTGTCTCTCCAAATCCAACTGTGAGAGATGCCTTCTCACCTCCAAAAGTGTCTCTTGGCATTTTTCCACCTCAACAAGCTGGAACCTAGAATTCAGAATAGAATTTAGAATTTTCCTGCCAAAAATTAAAATATCCTTCAAAATTTGTCCTCAAATAGAAATAATAAAAGAATAAAAAAAAGGTTGAAATGCCAAGAAAACTACAAAGACCAAAAGCTAAAGAAGTTAAAAATGAGATAGAAAAACTACCTCAAACTCATGCTCTATTTGGCACTTAATAACTACAACTTGTTATAGAGTGACCATAAACTAAGGTTCATGTTGCTAAAATTGATATTTATTAGTTGAGGGCCTAAAGGTCGAATCTAGTTCCACAAGACCAGCTGGAAATTGCACTTTAGAAATTGTATCATTTAGCTTGTTATTATCAAGGTATAACCTTTTTAAAAATTGGAACATAGAGAGCATGCGAGCCACTGATTTGATTCATGCTTAGATCTAATTCTTGCAATGAGTATCTAGCTTATCTGGATAAGTGAAGGATTATCATGGGAAGTGATGCAATCCTACCCCCCAAGGGCATTGGATAGAAGACTCCAAGAAGATTGGGCCAAAGATGCAAGAGAAGGCCCTAGGGTTCTCATGAGCCTTAGGGTAGATTTCTGAGCCCATGGGCCAAGGTTGGGTCCAATTATCTTTGTACATATTAGACTAGAATGTCATTATATTTGGTCCTTGTATTTAGGGCTCCATATTGTAGGTAGGGTATCCTAGAAATATAGGATTTTTCAGCCCTTGTATTTTAGGGCACCTAGACTAGTTTTTGTATTAGGGGTAGTTTTGTAATTTCACATGCACTAAGTGGATATTTGATGTGTGTGGTTGCAAATAAATTTAATTGAATTGGTAGAAGCCCAATCCAATTAAATTTTAGAGGGGGAGGTGAGCATTTGCTTACTACACCCCATTGCCACATCATATAGTCACACTTTGTGCATGTCCTTCATGCTTTTCATGCCTCATGACACCTAAGCACACTTAGTGGAGAATCTTGGAATTGATCTTGGATTAGTGGGCTGAACCATAACTAAAATTCACTAATCATAATTAGTGAATTTTTGGCTCCAAAGTTTGGCTCCACAAATTCAATTTCAAATTCAAGTGAAATTTGAATTTCCCTCCAATTTTGTGTGACACTTAGGCTATAAATAGAGGTCATGTGTGTGCATTTTTTTCAACTTTGATCATTTGAATATTAAACTTCAGATTTCAAAGCTCATTTGGAGCACAAAATTTCGTGCTCTTCTCTCCCTCTCCCTTCATTCATCTCCTTCTTCCTCCAAGCTCTTATCCATGGCCTCCTATGGTGGTGAGCTTCTTCTAGACTCATCTTCTTCTTGAAGTGGCGTCTCCTCTCTCTCTTCCTTCTCCATTCCACTTCCATTCATCTTCCAAGAAGCAAAGGAATCCATTGATGAAGAAGATCCTAGGCCTACAAGCTCCAATGGAGCTTGCATCATGTGGTATCAGAGCATCTTCATCTAGGTGATGTTCTTTTGCTTCCTCTATCTTTTTGTTCGGTGAATTCTCTTTAATTCCTTGTTCCTCATATTATTCTCCATGTATATCCTTCATTGTCTTGTGGTTTGGTTCTTTTTAGAGTGGATTTAAAAAAAAATAAACCGATTAAATCTTAGATCTACACTTGTTCTTGCATTTCTATGGTTCAAATTTTGTAGATCTACTCTTGAATCTTGTTTTTGTGTTGATTTTAGGTTCTATCAATTTTCATTCATAATATTGTTGTGCTGAACCTTTAGATCTAAATTTTTTTTCCAAAATATTGATTAGAAAAAAAAACACAAAAATCTAAGTGTAAATCACTTAATCCATGTTGTCTTAGAGTCATGTTTAGTCATAGTAATTGTCACATTATGCTCTAAGTTTGTGTTGAATTTTTATTTTGTTGATTGAATTCTAGATACATTTGTTCATGTATTCTTGTCATTCTTAGCCTATCTTTTGAATTTTGAGTCTAATTCATGCATGTTATTTAGTTCATAATATGTTCTAAATCAATTCCTAGAAGTAGTCTTGTTGTTGAACTCTTTTTTGTTTTCTAAGATTCCTACATGATGCCTATGATGAAGTTGAGTTGTGGTGCTGAGTTGTGGCTGGATTTGTGAATCAAATAAGTCTTAAGCTCTCTTGAATTGTGTTATTCAAGATAATTGAGCATAAGCAAACACAAATTGTAACTATCCAAGCCTTAAGCAACATTAACACTACTCTTGATTTCTAGGTTGAAATCGCTGGTGCTGACAGCTTGAACATACGAACTTGTATAAATTACTGGGAATTGGTAACTACGTTTTTTGAGCTGAAACTTTTACTGAATTTTCTAGACATCTGGAAAAAAATTATAAAAAAATAACCAAGCGATTTGGATTAAAGGAAAAAATAAGAAAAATCGCACAAGTTGGCAGAAAAATCAGTGTCCAGGAAAAAAAAAAGGTGAAAGGAGAGTGTGCTTGTTGTTTTGGCTCAAAATTTGTTCTATAATTGGTACCTATTTTATACCAATCATAGTTCTGAAATTTCAATTGAAAATTATTGTGAAAACAAGTGCCAAAACTAGAGGTTTGTTGAGTCTTTTTTTTTAGAGTTTTTCTACTCTACTCTAGAGCCATTCTAGGTTTCTCTTTGAGTCCTAGCTTGCTTTTTTGTGCTTTTCATTGCTTAATTGTTGAATAATCCTTGGAAATTTGTCTTGTTAAAACTCTATTGGTTTAGCTTTCATTTCATTTTTTTTGGTCTTTGGTTATTGCTTGTCTCTTTGTTTCCTTGCTTGTGAGTTGCCATATAGGGAATTGGAAAGGAGGATTAGTGCCATATCTTGAAGAATTTGAGTCAAGAAGCAAGGGGCCAACCACCTTAAGAGCTATTGGACTAAGAAGCACTCCAAATTGAGTGAAATACTAAAGAGTGAATAGCCACCACAATTGAGGACTTTTTTTTTTGTAATTTTGTAATTGGCAATTTGTTTTGCTTTCAAATTTTGTAACAAAAAGGCCTTTCATTGGAAGTAAGTTGGGAGCCTCCAATAGGTCACCCTACTTCCATTTGTGTGTAATAATTTTAGGCAATTTTCCCTTAGGATAGTGAGTGTTTTGTTGGGAACCTTAAATGAGGTCATCCAAACACTCTTAGGATCCGCCTAGTTTGCATTTCTTGCACTTTAATTTCTTGCTTACTTTCATAACTTATTTCCTTTACCCTCCATTGTCAAACCGTCTAGATAGCTTGCCTTTTACCAATTAGTTTTTACCTTATCTTTCACACCTCTTTTAGCGTTTATTTTGGCTAGTTTCAACCATAGTTTCTTTTACCTTTCTTTCAAACCCCCAACAAGAAAGAACCATAACTTAGGAACCAACATGAGTCTTCATTCTTCATCTAGTGTTAATGGTGAGGGTTCTACTCCTAAGGACCCCTTGTATAAGATATTAGATGAGTTGAGATCCCTTAAGTTGTGGAAAGAAAAACAAGAGAGAAAAGAAAAAGGTAAAAAAAGAGTGGAAGAAATAAGTCAAGATGAAAGAGAGAAAATAAGAGAGGAAGAAAGAAGAAAAATAATGAAAGAAATGAAAAGGAAAAAACATGCCTCCTATAGTAGTCATGACTCTTGCAAGAGTTTAAGTGAAGAACTTAGCGACTATTATAGAGGGCGTCATAGTTCACATACTAAACATCACTCCCAAAAAAGAGAAAAGGATAAAAGGCCTCAAGAGGTTAACATTAGCCTCCCATATTTCCATGGAAAAGATAATGTTGAGGCTTACTTAGATTGGGAAATGAAGGTTGAACAACTCTTTGCTTGCCATCATATTAGCGAAGAGAGAAAAGTTCCATTGGCTACCCTTAGCTTTCAAGGGTATGCCCTCTATTGGTGGAATTCCCTTGTTAGGGAACGTAGGATTCATGGGGATCCTCCAGTATAGTATTGGAATGATCTTAAGAGTGCCCTTAGGAAGAGGCACATTCCCTCCTACTATGAAAGGGAGCTTATGGACAAGCTCCAAAGGCTTCGACAAGGGAGTATGAGTGTTGAAGAATATAGACAACAAATGGAACTACTCCTTTTAAGAGCTGGACTTAGGGAAGAGGAAAGAACAAGCATAGCTAGGTTCCTTAGTGGACTTAATATGGAAGTGAGGGACAAGGTTGAATTCCTTCCATATAGGGACCTAGATGAGCTAGTCCAACTTTGTATAAGAGTGGAGCAACAACTTAAAAGAAAGCCTTCTTCAAAATCTTATGGCTCTCACTCTTATCCAAGGAAGGACCAAGCCCATGGAATTTTGGGGGCTGCACCTTCAAAACCTAAGGAAGATAAGGGTAAGACCATAGAGAAATACACCCCTAAGACTAGTTCCCAAGAAAGGACTAGCAATATTAAATGCTTCAAATGTCTTGGGAGAGGTCACATTGCCTCTCAATGCCCCACAAAGAAAACCATGATCATGAGGGGTCAAGACATTTATAGTAGTCAAGAGGAGACTACTTCTTGCCCTTCCTCTAGTGGAAGTGAATATGAAGTAAGGGGTGAAGAGTCTAGTGAGGAAGTCTACCCCCATGAAGAATGTGACCTCTTAATGGTTAGAAGGCTCCTTGGAGGTCAATCTTATGATCTATCTCAATCCCAAAGAGAGAACATCTTTCATACAAGATGCAAAATTTTAGATAAAACTTGTTCTCTCATTGTGGATAGTGGATCTTGTTGCAATTGTTGTAGCACAAGATTAGTTTCCAAGTTGAACCTCACTATCATTCCCCACCCAAAACCTTATAAACTTCAATGGCTCAATGAGCAAGGGGAAATGATAGTTAACCAACAAGTGAAGGTACCTTTCTCCATTGGGACATATAAGGATGAAGTTAATTGTGATATAGTTCCCATGGAGGCAGGACATATTCTTTTAGGAAGGCCGTGGCAATTTGATAGGAAGATCATTTATAATGGCCTAACTAATGAAATTACCCTCACCCATCTTGGCACTAAATTTGTGTTGAATTCTCAAACACCTTCACAGGTGGCCAAAGATCAACTAACTATGAAAGATAAGAGGGATGAGGAAGAAAAACTTGGAAAACAAAAGAAAAAGAAGGATAGTAAGGCCTTGTCTTCAAAGGCCAAGGGGAAGGAAAAGGAGGAAAAGGATTCCTCCAAAAATATTGTTAACAAGGAAAATCATTTTGCAACAAAATGTGATATTAAAATAGCACTCCTTCTTAAAAAAAAATTTCTACCTTCTCCTATCAAGGGAAACATCCCTTAGCACCACCATACCTCTTGAACTTGAGGTTATTCCTCAAGTAAAGGAGTTGTTGGATGAGGATTTGGTTCGCAAGAGCTTAAATCCTTGTGCTTTGTTGGTGTCTAAAATAGGTATTATTAGGCACCAAATCCCTATGATAGGTGGTATGATGAATGTGTTGAGTGGTGCAACACTTTTTTGTAAAATCACTCATGCACCCCACATCTTCATCATTTGTGTACATAGGAACTCATTAGGTAGGTTTGTTCTTATTTTTTGTTTCAATGCAAACCTAGGTGCTCATGTGGGACACCTTAGGTTTGTTGTAATTTTTTGTAGGAATAATCAACATGAAAATAATGAAAAAGGTATGTTTTATTCCATTACATTCCTTAACTTTTTAAATAGTGATCAAGGGCTTCCCATGGACCCTAAGAGAATAAAGGTCATTCCTGAGTGGCTTACTCCACCAAGTATAAGAGAAATTTGGGGCTTCAATATCTTAACAAACTTTTACAAAAGGTTTGTCCCATATTTTTCTATACTTGTAGCACCACTCATTGAGTTGGTGAGGAACTATATTCTCTTATGGGAAGATGGCCAGGAAAGGGGTTTCAAGTCCTTACCGTACTCTAACATACCCAACATCACTAATACATATGCTTTTATTCTTTTTACAGGTGTTGAGGGACAAATTAATGAGTTTCAAGAACCTCTGGATTTGAGGTCAAATCCTTTTCAAGGGGGAGGGAATGATGCAATCCTACCCCCCAAGGGCATTGGATAGAAGACTCCAAGAAGATTGGGCCAAAGATGCAAGAGAAGGCCCTAGGGTTCTCATGAGCCTTAGGGTAGATTTCTAAGCCCATGGGCCAAGGTTGGGTCCAATTATCTTTGTACATATTAGACTAGAATGTCATTATATTTGGTCCTTGTATTTAGGGCTCCATATTGTAGGTAGGGTATCCTAGAAATATAGGAGTTTTCAGCCCTTGTATTTTAGGGCACCTAGACTAGTTTATGTATTAGGGGTAGTTTTGTAATTTCACATGCACTAAGTGGATATTTGATGTGTGTGGTTGCAAATAAATTTAATTGAATTGGTAGAAGCCCAATCCAATTAAATTTTAGAGGGGGAGGTGAGCATTTGCTTACTACACCCCATTGCCACATCATATAGTCACACTTTGTGCATGTCCTTCATGCTTTTCATGCCTCATGACACCTAAGCACACTTAGTGGAGAATCTTGGAATTGATCTTGGATTAGTGGGCTGAACCATAACTAAAATTCACTAATCATAATTAGTGAATTTTTGGCTCCAAAGTTTGGCTCCACAAATTCAATTTCAAATTCAAGTGAAATTTGAATTTCCCTCCAATTTTGTGTGACACTTAGGCTATAAATAGAGGTCATGTGTGTGCATTTTTTTCAACTTTGATCATTTGAATATTAAACTTCAGATTTCAAAGCTCATTTGGAGCACAAAATTTCGTGCTCTTCTCTCCCTCTCCCTTCATTCATCTCCTTCTTCCTCCAAGCTCTTATCCATGGCCTCCTATGGTGGTGAGCTTCTTCTATACTCATCTTCTCCTTGAAGTGGCGTCTCCTCTCTCTCTTCCTTCTCCATTCCGCTGCCATTCATCTTCCAAGAAGCAAAAGAATCCATTGATGAAGAAGATCCTAGGCCTACAAGCTCCAATGGAGCTTGCATCAGGAAGCTTTCCACTCAAACTGTTATTGGACAGATCTAGTGAGCGTAAAGTACTTGCATTTTGAAATGATTTTGGAAATATAACTTCTAAATTGTTTTATATTATCAGTATATCATCATTAGACTTAATAATTATTTTTTCTCATTGATCAAAGAGAGGATTTAGTCTTAATTCGTTAAGGAGTTGTTGGTGTCTTGCTTTGGTGGCATTAATTGTTCTTATGGTTCAATGCACCCACTTTTATTTACAAGTGAAGTGTTCATACTGCCATTTGATTCGACTTTATAATATTCAATATAGTCAATCGGTTAGTTAATTAATTTACTTGTTTTGATCTTAATTAGTAGACCACCAAAGGATCCCACAACTGCACATTCTAGAAGAAGATCAATCTCAAAGGGATCACAAAAAGGTCCTATGATTAAGTTGACTTGTTTTTATCATACTTTGTTACGTTTTCATTTGTTGCATTTGTTTTGTCCACCAAAAAATTTTGGTGATTAAATGGGGACAGGTGGGGTTCAATAGCATCACCACTAGAAAACAAGCTTTTAACATTGTCATTTTAACATTGATTTTATAAAAATTGATGTTAAAAATAACGTGGTTGTAAATAAGTTGAGTTCGTTAATATCAATTTTTAAAAAATCGATGTTGTGTGTCGATATTAACATCGATTTTTAAAAAACCAATGTTGTTTTATCAATTGTTAACATCAGTTTGTTGTTTTCCAGTAGCATCACTACTAGAAAACAAGCTTTTAACATTGTCATTTTAACATTGATTTTATAAAAATCAATGTAAAAAATAACATGGTTGTAAATAAGTTGATTTTATAAAAATCGATGTTAAAAAACCGATGTTGTGTGTTGATATTATCATCGGTTTTTTTATCAATTGTTAACATCAATATTTTAAAATAGAATGTTTCAAACATGTTTAAAAACCAAAAACAAAATGTTTCCAAACATGTTCAAAAACCAAAAGGACCAACAAAAAAGTGATGGAGACCAATCCAAAAAAACAAACTATCACAGGTTCGCAAAAGGAATGGAACTGTCGATCTATTATAGCCACTTTGGAAAACAAACATCTATTGTTAAATTGTTGGGTAGGAACCTTGGTTGACCCAAAAATGCATGATAAAATAGATGATCTATATGTCATGGAAGAAAACCGACAAGTTTTTATGAGATATATGGGTGGAGATTTGGTACTCATATATGTCTTGTATAAGGAGTAGGTTTTCAGTCTATGCGTAGAACATGAAGAAAACTTCCTTTCAATCTTTAAATCAGTGCAGAAATGGGAAGAATCAACTCACACAACTAATAGATTGACATGGATTAGATGCTACAATGTCTCGCTCTTTGTATGGAACACAAATTGCCTCTCAAGTTTAATTTCTGACTTTGGGAAGGTCCAGGACATTGACGAAGATTCTCTATCACTCAAGGGAGTTAAGTTCATGAGAGTCCTTGTCATGACCTCTACCCAACAGACAATCTCAAAAAACTTCAAAATCACCATCAATGGACTCATTACACTAGTCAAGCTTGTGGAGGAGATGAAGGTTTTCAAAAATCATTGTTGTTGTAAAGAAGATAGAATTAGAAATGAGGAAGATGCTTATAATCAAGATAGTGAAATGGGTATGCGTTTGGGATCTTTAGGCTCAAAGTGCTCTTTTGATGCTTGGCATGCGTCAAAGCATGATGTCATTTAGAGACAGGATTGTAGACAAGCGAAGGAGGATAATATGGTGCAGAACTCATTGGACAATAATCGTTGGTCAAAATCTACCAACGATAACACCCATGATGAGTCTACGAATGCAAGGCCTCAAAAGGAAGAGGAATAGCTTAGGGAAACAAATGAATTTTAGAAGTATTTGAACTATAAAATCCCATTGGTGGAGAAGGGAGGAATATCAAAGAATGATACTGAGAAGGACGATTTGCATAAAAGGGGGAAGAACAAATTTGGTGTTTCACTTCTGACGGCCGCAGAGGACAATTTGGAGACAAATAGAAGCACTAACCTAGATCAGGGTAATTAGGGGTCATTGGGCCTCTGGCCCATTTGGTGGCTTCTATTAGCCAACCCCTTAGGCTTTGAATTAAAAAAAAGATTACTATTAGGCATTTTGATTCCGAACCAACAAAGGCCTTTCTCACTTCAAACATATTTTCGATCCTCCTAAGGTCTAATAGCAAAGTGTCGAATTCTCTTAATAGCAACACACCACCTTTTACTCCTTTCCCTACAAATAAGGTTAATGATGCACCATGCAGCTTGAGCTATAATATCAAAAGAAGAAACATTACTGTTGCTAGCAACAATAATCAGTATTGCAGTAATTCACATGCAAGTAGCAACTACAAAGGTGAGATAAAGAAGATGTTGGACCAAGGTGTAAACATTGGTTTCTCAGACTATGGTAGCAAAAGGGTTGTTATTTACAACCTCATTCACTAAGAGAAAAGAGATGAAAGCAAGGTACACAACCTTGGTTGCAACAACAAAGTTGGGAAACACAACAAGTTTTTATAAAGATACTATTGTTCAATCTAGAGGACTTTGGGGGAGGATAAAGGTCAATACTATTAGAGGAATCATTAGAAAATATGATATGCAATTTGTCTCTCTACAAGAGACAAAAATGAACTTCATAGATTTAGATTTTTGTAAGCGATTATGAAGTGACTATGATGTTTCTTGGGAAGCTATACCTACAAATTATATAGTTAGAGGTCTCCTTTGTTGTTGGGGCAATGTAGTCTTTAGTATGTCAAGAGTGCATAAAGACAATGGATTCCTGAAAATTGAAGGTGATTAGAGAGACAACAATGAGGTGATCACATTGGTAAATGTCTGCTCACCTTGCAACTTGGAAGGTAAGAGAAGACTTTGGAAGGAACTCCTAGACTACAAAAATTCATCAAATGTATCTAGGTGGTGCATCGTGGGAGATTTTAATAGTGTGAGAAATAGGAATGAAAGAGTAGGTTCTTCAAATAATGGTGGTGGAAATAGTGGAAACAAGGAAATAGAGGAATTCAATGCTTTTACTGAAAACTTTGAAGCCTTAGATGTTCCTATGATCGGTCGGCCACAAATGGTATTTTCCAAATAGGGGAGCTAAACACCGAATTGATAGAGTCATTTGCACTATGGGGTGGCTAGATTTTTGGCAAGGATCAATATAAAAAGGTTCTAAATAGAGACGTTTTGGATCATTGTCCTAACTTGGCCAAAAATAACAACTAACCAAAAGGAAGGTGGACTAACTTGTTTTAGTCTACACCGGGGACATCTATGCAATTAGAGCCATCAAACTCATTTGATACATATGATCGACTATAGATTTTGGATTCTTAACATCTTTTCACACCTAACTTGTTCTCTTTGATGTCTATTTCAGATGCTTGATTGTTGGTTCCAAGATCTATCTTTTCATGAGGTGGTCAAAGAGACATGGTGAAACTCTCAAGTGGAGGGACAAAATGCACATGTCTTGAAGGAAAAGCCTAAAATTACTAAACAAGCTTTGAAGAGGTGGAATTTAAAGGAATTTGGAAATTTAAAGAAGAAACAAGAGGATGTTCAATTGGAGATGAATAGTTTGATTTTTTGGAGGAAGAAAGAAGTTTGAGTGAGGAAGGAAAGACAAGAAAAATACATCCTCAAGGTGAATTTCAGAGATTAGCGAAATTGAATGAGTCCTTGCTAATTCAAAAATCAAGAATTACATGGGCTAAAGAAGGAGATTGCAACTCGAAACTTTTCCACTCCACCATCAATTCGAGAAGGAGAAAGAATGGTCTCAATGGAATTAAAATGAATGAGGAATCGATTGAGGAACCATGTAGAGTGAAGACCGAAGTAAAAAAGTATTTTGAGTGGCACTTTCAAGAAAAAATTTATGGAAGACCTAAATTGACTGGATTGGAATTTCCTTCGCTTTCCAATGAGGATAATGCAATGCTCATACAAGACTTTGAGGTGGAAGAAATAAAAAAAGTGATTCTAGATTGTGAAAGTTCTAAATCTCTGAGGCCGGATAGCTATTCATTCCTCTTCATTTAGACTTTTTGGGAGATGATCAAGGAAGAGGTAATTAATTTTGTCAAAGAGTGATGAGGACATGTTCAAGAGCAAGGGCAAGGATCCACTTGAAGGACTTGGAGGACCTATGACAAGGGCTAGAGCAAGGAAAGCCAAGGAAGCTCTTCAACAAGTGCTGTCCATACTATTTGAATACAAGCCCAAGTTTCAAGGAGAAAAGTCCAAGGTTGTGAGTTGTATCATGGCCCAAATGGAGGAGGACTAAATGACACCACTTTGTCTCAATTTTAGAGTGTTTAGTTTGTCTAAATAATGGCCCAATCCTTGTAAAGTTGGCTGACCAAAAATATGTTTTTGGTTAATCAACTAAAAGGGCTTTAGTTAGGTTTAGTTCAAGTTGTAATAAGGGCCCAATTGGCAACCTAGGCATCAGCCTTTTGGGAGACCAAATGGTGGCTGACTTGTTGGCCGTTGGAGGTGACTTTTGGTTGCCACAATTTCAGTTACACTCAGCCATTAAGTTTTTTTAATTCCCTAGGTTAATGGCATTAAGTTATTTTAATTCTAGGTTAGTGGGTCATTACTAAAATCTATTGTAAAGCTTCCATATAAGCTGAACCATTTTATCAATAAAGACAAGTTGAGTTTTATTCAGAAAATTAGAGTTTATCTCTTTTATCTTAGTGAGAGTGATTCTCCTAAATTCTTGAGTGATTCAAGAACACCTTGGCTGTATCAAAGGACTTTCACAACCTTTGTGTGTTGCCCTCGCTGGAAAGAGTGATTCTTTCCTTCCTTTCATCATCACCCTTGTTCTTTCAAACCACAATTCCAGAAAATCCACCTCTGCCCAGAATTATCTCGTGGTCATAACTCCCATTTTACGCACTCAAATTAAGTGATTCTTGAGCCTAAATTGAATTTCAAAACGAGACCTTTCACCTCGTTTTGGAATCACCTCATTTGGAGCCCTGTAGCTTCAGTTATTGCCATTTCTATATTTCTGTCCAGCCACCACTTAACCTACGTTTTACCATCCCATTCATCCATTTTATGCCAAGAACCACCTTATTAAGACCCACGAAATTAGCCACCTTATTTTCCATCCTTTCCTTAATCAATTTCCGCATTTTCCATCAAGGTTTAATCCTAGACGATCCTAAGTCAGCCCTTGTGCCATGAGGGTTCATATCATTTGGTAATCAGAGCTCCGGTTCTAGGATCAACACTTCCTTTGCTGGAAATATTGGGTAACATCCTTCTTTATTCTCTTTGCCATTTATATTACCTTCTTATTCATATATATTTTTTTAGGCTGAACCATTGCAAAAGTTAAGCCTTTTGATCTCTTTGTTATAAAAAAAAAAAAAGAAGCAGAATTTCGTATAAGCAAAATTAAAAAAAAAAAAAAATTGGGCTGAATGGTTCATGCTTGAAGAACTTTTAAAAAAAAAATCTCTTTAAGGTAATATATTGGTTGCATGAAGGATTATTACTTGAATTCCTAAATTCTGAATTTTATTTCCTTCATTTGTGCCTAAAAACATTGTTAGCCTTTTTCCTGGTTAACCTTTTCCTTGTCTCTCTAGCCTTACCTAACACATATTGGTGAATTGTTCTTTGTTGTGGCCATAATCTCTTGAATTACCTAAGAACTCAAGGGGAATTAGAGTGGTAAAAGGCAAGAGTGTTTCATTAGAGAAAAGCCATAATTGTGTGATACACTTGAGTGGGTGAGGTATTCAAACAGCAACTATAATTGTCTTGTTACGTTTGATTTGTTTGTTTGAGATGTCAGGTACTAATCCTAATGATGGAGTGGGGCTTTCGCAATTCCAAATGCAAGCTTTGATGCAACATTTGGAGAGGTTAATGAAACAACAAGATGATGCGCTCCATGAGAGGTTGGGTCAAATGGAGAATAGAGATCATAATGAAGAAGAAAGGAGGAGAAGAGGGAATGATGGCGTTCCTAGACAAAACCGAATTGATGGTATTAAACTCAACATTCCTCCATTTAAAGGAAAGAATGATCCGGAGGCCTACTTGGAGTGGGAGATGAAAATAGAGCATGTTTTCTCATGCAACAACTATGAGGAGGACCAGAAGGTGAAGCTTGCCGCCACGGAGTTTTCCGACTATGCTCTTGTGTGGTGGAACAAGCTACAAAAGGAGAGAGCAAGAAATGAAGAGCCAATGGTTGATACATGGACGGAGATGAAAAAGATCATGAGGAAGCGGTATGTGCCGGCTAGTTACTCAAGGGACTTGAAATTCAAGCTCCAAAAACTAACCCAAGGCAACAAGGGGGTTGAGGAGTATTTCAAGGAAATGGATGTGCTCATGATTCAAGCAAATATTGAAGAAGATGAGGAGGTAACTATGGCTCGATTTCTTAATGGTTTGACTAATGATATCCGTGATATTGTTGAGCTGCAGGAGTTTGTTGAAATGGATGATTTGCTTCACAAAGCAATCCAAGTGGAGCAACAATTAAAAAGGAAGGGAGTGGCTAAGAGGAGTTTTACCAACTTTGGTTCTTCTAGTTGGAAAGACAAAGGTAAGAAAGATGGGGCTGCTACTTCTAGTAGTTCCACACCTATCCCATCAAAAACTCGCTCAAAGTCCCAAGAGGAACCCTCTAAAAGGAGTAGAGATGTGAAGTGTTTCAAGTGCCAAGGCCTAGGACACTATGCTTATGAGTGCCCTAACAAAAGGTCCATGGTTCTTAGAGATGGAGAATATATAAGTGAATCCGATGTTGAAGAAGAAGAGGAGAGTGAGTACGTAGAGGAAGAGGAGACTCCGGAGGGAGATTTGTTGATGATTAGGCGGTTACTTGGTGGTCAATTGAAGCATGAGGAGGAGAGCCAAAGAGAAAACATCTTTCACACTAGATGTTTAATCAATGGAAAGGTGTGCATGGTGATCATTGATGGAGGTAGTTGCACCAATGTGGCTAGTGCTAGATTAGTGTCAAAGCTAAATTTAGCTACTAAACCACATCCTAGGCCATACAAACTTCAATGGCTTAGTAAGGATGGGGAGGTGCAAGTGAGGCAGCAAGTTGAAGTGGACGTTTCCATTGGGAAATATAATGATAAGGTACTTTGTGATGTTGTTCCTATGGAGGCCAGTCACTTACTGTTGGGGAGACCATGGCAATTTGATAAAAGAGCCAATCATGACGGTTACACCAACAAGATCTCTTTCATGCACCAAGACAAAAAGATTGTGCTCAAGCCATTGAGTCCACAAGAAGTGTGTGAGGATCAAAAGAAAATGAGAGAAAAACTTCTTCAAGAGAAAAGAGAAAAAGAAAAGGTGAGCAAAACACTTGAGAGTGAGAAAAAGAGGGAAACACTTGAGAGGAAAAAGAGTGAACAAAAGAAGAGTGAAACACTTGAAGTGAGGGAGAGCTATTTAGCCACAAAAAGTGAGGTCAAGAGGTTGTTTCGTGCTAAACAGTCCCTCTATATCTTGTTTTGCAAAAATCAGATTTTGACCACTAACACTTTTGATGATTTTGAAGTGCCTTCTAGTGTTAAAACTCTTTTGCAGGATTTTCATGACATGTTTCCACCAAATGTGCCAAGTGGACTACCACCTTTGAGGGGAATTGAGCATCAAATTGATCTCATTCCGGGAGCTTCTTTGCCCAATAGGTCAGCCTATAAAAGTAATTCACAAGAAACCAAAGAGATTCAAAGACAAGTGGATGAACTCATTAGCAAAGGTTGGGTAAGAGATAGTATGAGTCCTTGTGCTGTCCCAGTGATTTTGGTCCCTAAAAAGGATGGGACATGGCGCATGTGTTCTGATTGTAGAGCCCTTAATAACATCACCATTAAATATAGGCATCCTATACCTAGGCTTGATGATTTGCATTTTTGGAGGACTTTGTGGAGCAAGTTGGGCACTAAATTGTTATTTTCAACCACTTGTCACCCACAAACCGATGGGCAAATGGAAGTTGTTAATAGGACTTTGGGAACTTTGCTTAGGACAGTTTTGAGGAATAACTTAAAAACTTGGGAAGCTTGTTTACCCCATGTTGAATTTTCTTACAATAGAGCTGTTCATGGCACCACTAATTGTTCTCCTTTTGAAGTTGCTTATGGTTTTAATCCACTAACTCCTCTTGATCTTTTGCCTATGCCCAATGTTTCTGTTTTTAATCATAAAGAAGGTCAAGCAAAGGCGGACTATGTGAAGAAGCTTCATGAGAGAGTCAAAGATCAAATTGAGAGGAAAAATAAAAGTTATGCTAAACAAGCCAACAAAGGGAGAAAGAAGGTTGTCTTCGAACCCGGAGATTGGGTTTGGGTGCACATGAGAAAAGAAAGGTTTCCGGAACAAAGGAAATCAAAGCTTCAACCAAGGGGAGATGGACCATTTCAAGTGCTTGAAAGAATCAATGACAATGCTTACAAAGTTGAGCTGCCCGGTGAGTATAATGTTAGTTCCACCTTCAATGTCTCTGATTTATCTCTTTTTGATGCAGATGGAGAATCCGATTTGAGGACAAATCCTTCTCAAGAGGGAGAGAATGATGAGGACATGTTCAAGAGCAAGGGCAAGGATCCACTTGAAGGACTTGGAGGACCTATGACAAGGGCTAGAGCAAGGAAAGCCAAGGAAGCTCTTCAACAAGTGATGTCCATACTATTTGAATACAAGCCCAAGTTTCAAGGAGAAAAGTCCAAGGTTGTGAGTTGTATCATGGCCCAAATGGAGGAGGACTAAATGACACCACTTTGTCTCAATTTTAGAGTGTTTAGTTTGTCTAAATAATGGCCCAATCCTTGTAAAGTTGGCTGACCAAAAATATGTTTTTGGTTAATCAACTAAAAGGGCTTTAGTTAGGTTTAGTTCAAGTTGTAATAAGGGCCCAATTGGCAACCTAGGCATCAGCCTTTTGGGAGACCAAATGGTGGCTGACTTGTTGGCTGTTGGAGGTGACTTTTGGTTGCCACAATTTCAGTTACACTCAGCCATTAAGTTTTTTTAATTCCCTAGGTTAATGGCATTAAGTTATTTTAATTCTAGGTTAGTGGGTCATTACTAAAATCTGTTGTAAAGCTTCCATATAAGCTGAACCATTTTATCAATAAAGACAAGTTGAGTTTTATTCCGAAAATTAGAGTTTATCTCTTTTATCTTAGTGAGAGTGATTCTCCTAAATTCTTGAGTGATTCAAGAACACCTTGGCTGTATCAAAGGACTTTCACAACCTTTGTGTGTTGCCCTCGCTGGAAAGAGTGATTCTTTCCTTCCTTTCATCATCACCCTTGTTCTTTCAAACCACAATTCCAGAAAATCCACCTCTGCCCAGAATTATCTCGTGGCCATAACTCCCATTTTACGCACTCAAATTAAGTGATTCTTGAGCCTAAAGTGAATTTCAAAACGAGACCTTTCACCTCGTTTTGGAATCACCTCATTTGGAGCCCTGTAGCTTCAGTTATTGCCATTTCTATATTTCTGTCCAGCCACCACTTAACCTACGTTTTACCATCCCATTCATCCATTTTATGCCAAGAACCACCTTATTAAGACCCACGAAATTAGCCACCTTATTTTCCATCCTTTCCTTAATCAATTTCCGCATTTTCCATCAAGGTTTAATCCTAGACGATCCTAAGTCAGCCCTTGTGCCATGAGGGTTCATATCATTTGGTAACCAGAGCTCTGGTTCTAGGATCAACACTTCCTTTGCTGGAAATATTGGGTAACATCCTTCTTTATTCTCTTTGCCATTTATATTACCTTCTTATTCATATATATTTTTTTAGGCTGAACCATTGCAAAAGTTAAGCCTTTTGATCTCTTTGTTATAAAAAAAAAAAAAAGAAGCAGAATTTCGTATAAGCAAAATTAAAAAAAAAAAAAAAATTGGGCTGAATGGTTTAATCCTTTCCTTAATCAATTTTCCTTAATCCTTACCTTTCACCTCGTTTTGGAATCACCTCATTTTATGCCAAGAACCACCTTATTAAGACCCACGAAATTAGCCACCTTATTTTCCATCCTTTCCTTAATCAATTTCCGCATTTTCCATCAAGGTTTAATCCTAGACGATCCTAAGTCAGCCCTTGTGCCATGAGGGTTCATATCAAAGAGATTCACAAGTTCAACTTTCTTCCTAGAGGTACAAATATCCCTTTCATTGCTTTGATTCCAAAATACCGTCTTATATCTCTTGTGGGTTGTCTTTATAAAATTGTATAAAAAAATCTTAGCAAATAGAATGAGTATTGTCCTAGAGAAGTTGATAGATGAATGCCAAAGTGCTTTCATAGGTGGTAGGCAACTCTTACAAAGTGTAATTATTGCAAATGAGATTGTAGATGGGGCCAAGAGGAGGAAAAAACAACACATTTTTTAAGGTGGATTTTGAAAAGGCCTATGATTTGGTATCATGTGAATTTTTTATTTACATGATACAAAGGATGGGTTTCCATGAAAAATGGATTGACTGGATAAGGGGTTGCTTGTTTTCGTCATGGTCATCAGTTTTAGTCAATGGAAGCACAACACACGAGTTTAAATGCTCTAAAGGCTTACGCCAAGGTGACCCTCTAGCACCATTTCTCTTCTTGGTGGTTGCCGAGGGCTTGAGCGGTCTCATGAGGGAAGCATCTGCAAAAGGGTACTACAAAGATTACAAGGTAGGAAATGGAAGTTATGCAGTGTCATTGCTTCAATATGCGGATGATACAATATTTTTTGGAGATGTAGATCAAAGAAATGTCTTCACCATTAAAACAATTTTGAGATTTTTTGAACTTGTACCAGGTTTGAAGGTGAACTTTCACAAAAGTAATTTTGGTGCTATTGGGGTTGAAGAGAGATTTGTTGAGCACTTTGCTAACATTCTTAATCGCAAACCCATGTCCTTGTGTTAATTATTATTCATGAGTTAGTTTGGTATTGAAAATTTGCAAGGAAATAGCAATGTGCCTCCAATTTATGGTTCTTTTTATAGAAATTGTACATATTTTTATTTATTATGTGATTTTATAGAGTAGAAACTCCAATTTTGTGACCTAATGTTGAATCCAACTCCGTTTCAGGCCAAAGAAGAGAAGGTAAAAGCTTTTGATGACTCGCTTAGTGAGGCAGATTGGCTAAGCGAGATGCATCCGCTTAGCGAGGCATCCAGCTCGCTTAATGGATGGGAAACCCTAGAAGAGGATAAGTCAGAGATTTGCACGCCCAGCGCGCAGCCATCCCACCCAGCGAAGATGTTGTCTCTTCTCGCGCTTAGCGGGCCCATGCTCGCTTAGCGGATTTTCACTTACTCTCACTCAGCAAGACATGCTCGCTGAGCGAGACTTCGGAAGTTGAAAAGTCCAAGAGCCTTTAAAACACTAAAGTTGGCAGAAATGAAAAAAAAATGGACTTTGAGTAGCAAAAAGAGCTTGTCTTCGTGAAAAACAAAGAGATTCAGGGTTAAGAGGCTAGAGAAGACATTCTCCACCATTTTCTTCCATATTTCTTTCACCAAAAATAGTTTTCTAATTGTATTTTGAAGCTTTGCTTGTAATGGAAGGCTAAGCCTCTTTGTTGGGGAGTTACTACTGAACCTCTTGATGTAATACTCTTACTATCTATTTAATGTTATTTCTTTGTGTTCTTTGCTTCTATCTATGCTTATTTTACATGCTTGTGGCCTGATCACCCCTTTGTATGTGTAGTTAGGTTTTTTAGTATTGGAAAATGCTTTAAAACCTTAGAACTTGATAGAGCAAGATAGAAATCTGTATGTCTAGGAATGGAGTGCAGTGATCTAGTCTATTTTACACTATAGGCTTAGTGCAACTCTTTTAGAACAAGTTTGTTGAGGAATCAAGAACAAAGGCTAAAGAGAGTTAGGCTCATTCATGTGAGGAATCATGGTTTGAGTAATTTCTCAGTGTAACAACACTAGAATAACATTAAATAGAGAAAAACACATTTTATACAGCAAGAGAAATTTAGTAGGACACTCCCCAACGCTTTTAATTTGATAGTTTTCACTTTTTATAGCTTTGAATATTTTTTTTTTTGTTCAAATAGTTTAATAGTGCACAACTTAATATTTTCTTTATTTCAAACCTTATAAGTGTTTACATACTAAATATACATAATCTAGGTGAAAAAAATTTCTTGTGGATACGATACTCGGTCTTATCGTTTTATACTACTTGTGCGAATCGGTACACTTGCCATAAGCAATCAACACCTTGTCATTCACCTATCTTGGTCTACCGATTGGGGCAAATCATAAGCACACGCCTACTTGGTAACCCGTGGTGGATAAATTCTCAAAGAAGTTATCTTTGTGGAAGTATAAACACATCTCTTTGGTGGTAGAATCTGCTTTATCAACTCAGTCCTCACATCAATACCATTATTTTTCCTATCCTTCTTTAAAATACCAAAGAAGGTTTGGAAGACTTTAGTGAGCATTCAACAAAGATTCTTGTGGGGTGGAGATGAAGTAAATAACAAAGTTGCATGGGTAAGTTGAAAAGACATATGCCAAAAAAAGGAGGAGGAAAGCTTGGGTGTGAAAGACTTGCAAGTTTTTAATAAATCATTACTTGGCAAGTGGTGGTGGAATATTTTTCATCATGAGCATGGTTTGTGAAGTGAAGTGTTGAAAGCAAAATATAATGAGCATCCATGGGAATCAATATGGTGGAAAGACATAAAGAAAATTTGTGGAGGATTGAGCGATAACAAATGGTTTGATGAGGGTGTGACTTGGAAGGTAGGTAATGGTGAAAAAAGTAGATTTTGGAAAGATCCTTGGTTAGATGGACAAACTCTAGAAAACCGTTTCCCTAGGCTATT
This sequence comes from Glycine soja, assembly GCF_004193775.1. NCBI lineage: Eukaryota > Viridiplantae > Streptophyta > Magnoliopsida > Fabales > Fabaceae > Glycine > Glycine soja. The sequence continues at coordinate 29,737,227 of NC_041010.1, forward strand.
CTTGGTTTTGGAACAAAAGGAAAGTCTTATTAGTGAGGTGGGCTCATTGAAGGGAAATACTTGGAGTTGGGACCTCACATGGAGGCGATAACTTTGAGTGGGAGAGGAAAAATCAAGCTAACCTTTTTTTTAAGTATTTCTTTTGTGCAGGGGTCACAAATCTTGGAGGATTCATGGTGGTGGCAGTTGGAAAATTCAGGAATATACACAACAAAATCCACTAATGCGTACTTGGTGGACTCGGTGGAGGAATCACAAATTTCACCTTTGTTTAAGGTACTGTGAAAGATCAAAGTACCCAACAAGGTGAATTTCTTGGTTTGGCGTGCTTTTAAGAATCGTCTACCAACTTTGGACAATCTTTTCTCAAGGAATATCATAGCGAACACATATACTCTTTGTTATTTATGTCACTCATCTATTGAAGGGGTAATACACTTGTTCTTTAATTGTCATTTTGCATAAAAAATATGGTCTCATTGTCATGAACGGATGGGTGGAATAATACATACTGCCACACATGGTAGTATCGATGGTGACTTTTGGCAATTCCATGGTTTGGCTACATCTCTGGTTGATGATGACATTTTGAGGATCATTTGGTGTTCAATACTTTTTTGTATTTGGAAAGCGAGAAACAGAGTCATGTTTGAGAATGTTAATCCCAAATTGGAAAATATTTTAGATGATATTGAGTTCACTTCATGGACTTGGTTGAAGTCTAAAGTTCCAAGTTTTTCGGCAAGTTTTTCGGCAATCAAAAACGAATGCATGCCTTGGTCTGTGTCATAATTAATCTGGCACACTCATTATGACTTGGAAGCATTTAATATGGATAGTCTTCTCAAGGGAGGTTTTTCGTTGGTTGAGGCATACTGTGCTCTTATGAGATATAGTAGAAAAAACACACTTTGCTCAGCATAAATATAAGTGTAAAATCTGCTCTTATTGTGGGCTGGAAGTGTAGTTATTACTAGCTGTAATTTATAGATTCAATGGCTAAATGCTCTAATGTAATGAATAGAAATAGATCACTTATATTTTGTTGGCAGTCATGCATTGGTTATGAGATATTTATGGACATTCCATTAAATATTGAATAACCGCTAGCTTTGGTGTAGCAGATTTCCAATCGGCCGGTTTGAACTTTGTTCCATGGATTCCTTGTAACCAGGTATTTCTAGTACCTTTTGTCTATTAATATATGAGCTCATTTTAAAAAGAGAAAGAAAGTAGAGGGAAACATAACCAAAATTGAATTTCATCGTTAACAAGAAGCTGAACATTAAGTCATGAACAAGAACCACACAAAGCCAAAGCCTTAACAAGACATTAGATTGAACCAAAAACTTCTGTTGAATTAAGATACTGTGACATTCTTTAATAACTGATTCTTTCAAAAGTTTAACTTTTTTTATCAAATGATCCAAAGGTGTGTCTGTGTGTGTGGAAACCAAAAAGTAGGCAAATTAAATGAATTACCTCGAGGATCTACCTAGAAGATCAATGTACTTGCGTAGGCATAACCTCCCATTGGTGTCACTGATGTTAATTCCAACATATAAAAAAGCAATCCTTCTAATGAGCATCGGATATAATAAACAAGTATGATTATGGCAGTGGCATGGTGGTCGTGATGATCATATATATGTTGATGGTTATAACAATGGTGCAATGACGTCTATGATAATGGTATAATTTAGATATTCTAGGGAAATAATTTTTTAATATTTAGTGAATCTTTTAAAGATTTTATAGTTAAATGAGATCTTAATGAATATTATAATTTAAGTCTTTCATTTTATATATATTGAGAATTTTAAAATATTTTAGAAAAATGTTTTTATGTAAGAGACAACACGCTAAAAAGATCTGTATATATTTATCTTTTAATCTTATTCACATACGGAATTAAATCTATATATTTTTTTAGTGTGTATATATATTATAAGAAAAAAATTTAGACAGACTATTATAGATAATGTTGGTCTATTCTTCAAGTCTGAATTTTACCTCAATAATATGCAATAACATTTAATGAAATCACCTATAGGTTCTGAATATTATTAAACATGGTTAAATTATTTTAATTGTAAATAGAGCAAAACATAAGTAAATCATGTATCTTTGCTTAAATAACCTTCATGGTCGTCTGGGACATGAAATGGAAGTTTTTGGGGGCCTGACCCACTTACTCAACCTCCCCATTAGACACAAGGACATCTTGAACATGTTCAACTACCACCCTCACCCAATTATCTCAATTTAGATTTTTTTTTCATCTAATATATTTTATATTACTATAATTCTAACTCAAAGGATTTTATCTATGTTCTGTTACAATATTCCATGTCCATTACTAATATGTTGTTATATATAAGACTCAATTACTTAATTCATTAAGATTAAGAAAAATAATTAATTTAGTTGATAGTAATAAATTTATCTTAAATTTATAATTTTTTTAAAATTATCCTTGTTATTAATAGTACTTCTATCTCTTTTAATGGTTTATGAATATATTCTCTTTCTTCTTTCAATAAAGAGTATTTCTAGTTTAAAAATAATTAATAGTAAAAATACTATAAATTGAGTTTTATAAAAAGAAACAAATACAATTTTAAATTTGGATCTTATATATACAACAACAGAGGAAGTGTAACTTTTCCAAACTTAAGATAAACTTTTCCTCCGAGGGTTAAGTGCAATATATTTGCATTACTTAAGGGGGAGAGTATGTATTTTAACAAGGAGGGAGGACAGTCTAATAATTGCATCTTTGCGGGGTAGTGTAAAATATATGTTGATAATATATTTCTTTTGCAATTGAGGCTAACAAAACCCTAATTGCTCTTTTTTAAATAAAAAATATATAGTAAAGTTTCATTTATTTGAATCTGTAAGGAAGAAGAGAGTGCAATTTTTAACATAAAAAGGAGAGAACAATGTAATATTCACATTTGTTAATGGAAGGGAATATGACTTACTCTATAAAATTTTGTGATTTTAATCAATCAGGAAAAAAATTACAATTTACATATTTGTAATATTAATCTTAAAGATCATAACATGGTTTTGTATATATTCACTACTAGAAATATCATTTTTTAAGACGGTTAAATCGCATCTTTTACGACGGTTTTAAACCGTCGTAAATAGAGGTGTTGTAAAAGGTAAAAAATTATAAAAATGGTTATTGGAACTGTCGTTGTATATGTTACTTTTTATGACAGTTTTTATATAACCGTCGTAGTATGTCATCTCAAATTACAATTAAAATGTTATAGGGTGACGTGTCTTTCTACGACGGCTACCCATCAACCGTCGTAGTATGTCCACTATACTAACACGGCTAGATAAGAATCGTCGTAGTATTCTTGAGTTTTTTTTTTTTGGAAATAACTTTCTACGACGGTTACTATATAACCGGCGTAGTAAATCCGATATACTAAAACGGTTATATTATAACCGTCGTAGTATGCGTTATTTATTTTTTTATTTTGGTCTTTTTTTGTTTTTTTTTTTCTATTGTAACTTTAATCATTTTAAACATTGATGGGAACCAAAACTATCATAATCATTTTAAACATTGATGGGAACCAAAACTATCATAATCATTTTCAACATAAATAAAATCATTTAACTATAACAAGTGTGAAAAAAATCAATATATATATATATATATATATGTAAATATATCCATTAAAATACAATAATACAATTTTTAAGCGGAATCCATTACAAGACAAAGGAAGAGACAATACCTAAAGATTAACATGTATCCCTACTCCTCCTATTCCTAATAGTATAGCACAGAATGCTAAGAAACCATAATACTAAAAATTAAATTCACCAACCTACTCCAACACAATAGTTGGTGGAATCCATATTAAGTTTAAAACCATATTAAGTTTAGAAAAAAGTGTGATTCATTATAAAAAGCTTAATATCTTTCTCAAATAAAGCATGTTTGCAAGTAATAACATGCTAATAACAAGTAATAACATTACTACAACAGTACTAATGAAAAATAAACAAATCACAACATTGCTAATAACAAGTAATAACATTAATGATTCCTTATTTACGTGTTATATACTAGTATTTACAATAATTTTACAGGTGTTATATACTTATTCTAATTACCTTATTTACGTGTTATATACTTATTCTAATTACCTTAATTACTATATTTATATAAAAAATGTTATCTCTATTTTTTTACATCTAACAAAAATATTCATTATTCAAACTCTTATTCTCTTCTTTATCTTTTGTATTAATTTAACAATGAATAAAAAATTAAATTGCTTTAATATTTATCCATACGTGACATTATGTTCTTACTTTTTCCTTATTTGATTAACATTTGTTTATATTAATAAAAATTAAAGAGAGACATTTTGTGCCTCTATCTTTATTTAAAAAAATAATGATAATAGTTTTTTTAGGAGAGGTAACCGCAACTATATATTTTAAAAGTTTACCACGAAAATGAAAACAATTATATATTGAAGGATAATCTAAAAATAATATAACTTACTTACTAAAGCATTGATGAAACTAATTTGTTTTTTTGTCTTTCAACTTCTCCTTAAAGTCATACTACAGGTTGAGTACATATAGTACTTAACACTTTTTTTTTCTTTTTTATGATAAAATTATTTGTCTGCCTATAAAAAAGAATTATGGTTAAAGTCATTATAAAGCATGGAAAATTTTATTCAGGTGAACAAAATATTGTTAAGAACATGTTAATTCTAACTTCATTTTATCATTGATTAAAAATTATAAAATAAAAAAGTGACTCATTAAAATCTTATCAATTATTTGTTTGGTTTATCAGCTCAGTGTTGCATTGTTAAGCTTTATCAGCTCAGTGACTCATTTTTATGATTTCAACTTTCCTGAGTGGAGTTTTCATATATTTATACATGTACTCATGATTCAGAATTTTACAGCAGAGCCATTATGAAGTATGTTTTAAACTTGGGCAGTTACTCTGTTGTAGCATATTATGATAACAAAATAAACTATAACAGAATAGAATTAGCATAATAGAGAGCATTGGACCTAACTCACACCCAAAAAATGATAAGTAAGAAACTGAATTTTGAGTTAAAAAATTAGCATGTTAAAAAATTAGTATAGCTAGAAATGACAAGAGATTGGACCTAACTCACACCCCAAACCTAGCTCAAGGGAGAAGTTTGTCTCTGTTTGGGTAAGCTAGAAAGAATCCAAAATATAACATATTGTGCTTGTGCATGTATACTAGTTAAGTAATCAAATATATAATAAATTTGTGTTGCATTCAAATATTTTGGTTGATTTAGTATTTAATACCCCAAGTGATGTACATTCAATATATAAATGCTGAATGGAGAATTTAGGAATTATTATATTATCTTGTCATAAATCTAGAAGAAAAAAAAAACTATGTATCTAAAAAAAAATTTATTTAAGATTTTTGTTTTTCTATTATTGTAGGAAATTATTTGTAATATGTGCTCTTAAAATATATTATCATAAATATTATTTATTTAATTTATTTTGATTAAGATTCTATTTTTTAAAATTTTAATTGGCATTGGGTTAGGATTTTACATCTAATTAAGATTTATTTATTATTTATTATATTTGGAATCATAAATACTCTTTATAACCTTTTGTCTCAACTTAGAGTATATGAAATCCTAGTTAATTAGAGGAATACTCTTCTCAAAGTAGTACTAATTAATTGTCCTAGATGGTTAATAAAATACTCTGACAGAGAAATATTTTAAGTTTATTGTTTACCAACCATACACACAAGCATCTCTTGAAGTGTAGGAATTGAGAGTATTAAAGATATCATAAATGAAAACCTCACTCCCTAATTCCAAATTTTAAAATTTAAACATAAGAAGTGTAAATTGAGATGGTGGGATATATTTTCTATGCAGTTTTTTTAGTATACACATAAAGGCTCCAACAGTGTGTTTTAAATCTTAAAATCAAACTCCAACCGTGTGTTTTTAAGGCTCCAAATTCCTTTTTTAGTCTAGCTAAATGCACCTGACCTTTTACTTTTTGCTAAGTGTCAATGCATAATTAATATTTCTTTCAAGTAGCTCTAAACAAAGGAAAAGCCACATACAAGTATGCCTCTCTCGTGGATTATTTTGCCTCGCTCTCCTTCAAGAAGCTTCTTTGTGATGCTGATATCCAACTCAAATGTTTCTGCAATCCCCAAAAAAGAAAAGCTACAATTGATGAGTCATGAGTCAAATGCCACTAAGAGAAATAACATACCTCACATTCCTTAGACCCCACCAAAATGTGCAACATTAGAGACGAGCAATTGCCACTCTGAAGACAACTCCAATAAAATAGGAATTAGAATATATTCAACACAACTGCTATCTCATCTCACAAACTCTTCTCTAGTGTCAAAATATATCATGAAAAGAAAGCATCAATCCTTTTCTCGCAACAAATTATCAAAACTTTCTAATACTAATTACTAATTGACCAAATGCCTACCTCTAATTATACCCAACACTTGTCAATGTCATTCTAAAGATATTATTAAAAACGAAAAATTTAAATAGATAACTATTTTTGGAAAATAATAATTATAAATTCATATAAGTTATCATTGAATTGTGTTTCTTTGAAGTGTCTAAGGGTAATAAATTCATAATAATAATTATAAATTCATATAAATTCATAAAGCAATGGACTACAATGGATATGCTGAACATGACGTGACTTTGCGTAATAGGTCATCGTGAAACTAAAGTGTATAGATATGCTGAACTACAATGGAAATATTCTTGGTAATAAAGCAAGGTTCTTTATATACTTTGATTTTTATTTACTGCCTCTTTGGAAGATGCAAAAATTACATTAATTTTGAAAGAAACACAAATTTTAATTCTTAAATTTCATTTTTAAGAATTTATTTTAAATGTCAAACTAAAAAATTTATATATCTATATATGTTAAAAGTGGTTCTATCATATATACCATCTAAATTAACAATCAATTCTTCTTAACTTATTCTTAAACAAACAGAATTTAAGTATAGTACCTAAGTGTTTTTACTATTTAGTAGTATATATTCTCCAATATACTATCAATCATAATTAGAATTTTCATTTGATAACCTACATCTATAATAAAGCAGCTTTATGCGAGTTAGCAAATTAAAGCTCCAATTTTATAATTAAACAATATTAATAAGATTTATAATTCTGCATTAAAAACTCAATTCTTCTTTTGAAATCATCTTTCAACCTGGATTCTAATATTATTTTGAAATCATGTTGGCCTCTGCATTATCACATTCCACTTATATATGTCAAGAATTCTAAGCATCAATTAACATAATTTTATAATATTGTTAACATGGAAAGTAGAAACTAGAAAGCAGTAATTAGGTGGACTGTGCCAACAAATTTTAGTATGTACATATTTTGTGGTCCTAGATCTAACGTTTCATACCTTTGTTCCATGAAAAGTTATTGAATTTAAGGCCCCTGCCAATGTCTTGTGTTGCTCCATATCCCACAGAAGAACACCCAAGACCTGTAAATTTTTTAACAAAAATATAAAGGCACGTTGTCACCTTGTTAGAGAACATACATATAAAAAAGAAACATCAAATGAATTGGGTTTAGGGTACCTATCAAACATAATGTTGGCACATTAGTTTAAACCAATCAAGCATGTTGGCACAATAATCAATGCACAATATATATAAGCTTACTTACCTCCATTAAGCCACAACACTAATGGATTGTCTTGAGGCTTGGTCATGGCCTCATAGAACCAATAAAAGAGTGCTCGACCATTAGTTTCGTTGACTGCGACATATCTAGCATAGTGCTGAAAATCTATGGGAGGCTGGCCAGGTAAGTTAGTCACAAGATCACCATTACAATTATTATTATTATCCCAGAGGATTTGCGGATGAATAGGATTGAGATGACATTGTCCTATGCCGAGTTAAGTACTTAACAGAGTTTTGAGTAGGTTCTAAAAAGGTGTAGGGAAAAAAATCAGATATAGGATCCCAGAAACAGCTTTCAACAAAACCAAGCACTATAGATAAAGACAATTTTAAAAGCTTATAATCTCACAGCACTTTGGAGAGTCATTATAGACAATAACCACAAAAAAGGTTAGGAATATTAAAAAATATTAACAATTTAAGCGGACCAGACCTACTGCTATTACGAAAATAAATCACAAAACACGTAAAAAAAAACCTTTTCAGAAACACGCAACAAAACGCAATCACATTATTCAGACCCATTTCAAAAGTCAAGCAAAAAAATCAAACTTGAAGCAATCCCATTTCTAGAATCAGCTTTAATATCCATATAAGGGAAAAGTGGAAATAGATAATCATTGATGAGAAATTGACATAAACTTTTTAAGTTCATAAATTGCTATTATGCCACTACACAAAAAGAAGAAAAATTGTTACTAAATTGTCTTGTATAACAATAACAAGTGATCCTCTAAGCTCACTCTTACAAATTCCCAAACTCCAGGATTTGGCCTTACTGCAAAGGCAACATAAGGCAAATCAACAGTAGCTTCCTGAGCCTAAAGTAAAAACCTCTGTACAACTCAATAGGAAGCCAAGGTCTTATCATCAATTCATTCTCAAATAAATTTGTCATTCCAATTCATTTATTTTTCCCCCTATGTAAACTACCTTGGAAATGCACAAAGCCAATGCAGAATACCTTGGAAGTGAACTCCTTCGTGCCAGCCTGAACAACATTAGCCGCAGAGGCAGCAACCAAAGACAATTTCCCAATCCCCTGCAATCAAACCCCACATCATAAAAAAATATTAAAAAAACACTTGTGAAACGACAGAGAAGTAATCGTTTTGTGCATCATTCCGCCGCTGTGGTGACGGCGTCGGGCTGGATCCAAACCCTACATACTTCCTTGCCTGTGAGGGCGGCAGCCCCTCTGGCCGCGACTCGTTCTCCGCCATCTTTCGCGTGAAGAATCCCTCCTTGTTCGCGGCTGACGCCTCCAGCTGCGATTGTGTGTAGATATCCTTCGTCGACCTGTACCTCGCCGACGCTCTGCCGACGCCATTCAGAGTCCTAAAATCCCCAATCGACTTGCTCTTGCTCCGAGGCCGCGGTGCTTGCCGAAGCACTCAAGGCACATGAAGACGCCGTAGGAGACGGAGGCCCACTGAGGGTTCTTTTGGGACCAGTCCACGCAGATCTTGTTCCCTGTCGAGGACTGCAGGTCTCGGAGCTGCCGCGACACCGCCGCCTTGGGGGATCAGATCTGGAAGGAAGGAAGGATGAATAAAAATAAAGTGAGTCATGCACCGGGGGAAATGGGTTTGGAGGGGAGGAGTGGGGTGCGGCGCAAGAGCCTCATGCCTAAGATTGAGACCACAGTCGAAAATGAAATGAATGAGAAGCTAGGGTTAGCAAAGGAACAAATACGAAGGCGGTTTTTTAAGAGACCCGTCGTTGTTTAACTTTTCAATAATTACAAAAATGTCACCGTGTCACATTCTAAGACGGTTTTTGATAATCGTCTTAGAATGTGCGTCGTAAAAATAAAAAATAATGCTTTTAATTACAAAAATGTCACCGCCTCACATTCTAAGACGGTTTTTGTGTAACCACCTTAGAATGTACGTCGTAAAAAATAAGATTTTTAGTATATTCATGATGCACACGATCTTAATATTTTTTTTTATTGAAACTAATAAGGTATCTCATAGTTAAAAGTTATAAAACTAACATTCAACACATATAAATCATTAAAGTGTGTGTTTTGTCTCTCCTAATAAAGTGAATTTCTCCATATGCACAACAAAGAAATTAAACTCATTAGTATGCTAAAAAAACCAACTATCTATCAACTGTATTGGATTAACTTGTTGGTATTTTAATATTAACTATAAAGATGGAGAGAGAAAAATTCACGTAAACTTATATAATTGTATTTAATAAGCTCAAATTTGACATAAATAAATGACTATTCTTTGTAAACAAAGATGGATATATTTAATTTTTTATTTGTCTAAAAAAACTTATGTAATTTATGTATCATGAAGAAGAATCTAAGAAGAATAAAAAGAGTAATTATTTAATATTTAGATAAGAGTTGTAATAAATAGATATACTGCCCTAAAATATACTTATTTAATAGAAAATAAATAAAAGATTAACATAATCAAGGACTCTTATTTTGAAACTACTGCTAAAAATTTAATATATATCAGACAAAAATTTAACAAAACATGTACATAAACAGCTATAATACTAACAGTGAAAGGATTTATTCAAAGCCTATATATTTTCTATGTATATTTTAGTAAATTAAATTTAAGAATGCTTTTCATAGCATTATTTAATATAACAGTTTTATTTCTATATGAAATTAGCATATATACTAATAAATCTCAATTTTTTATCGGAATAAATGTCAATTTTAGATAAAGTAAAATATGATTTTAATTTTAACTTTTTTTTATTTGATTGAAAAGTTAGTTATATTTTCTGAATATATTGTTACATAATTATGACCTAATACAATTATTTAAATATGCAATAGTAAAATAAAACCAACACTCCCTTGTTTATTTTTTCCTTATGCAGAATCGCAAACTAGAGGAAGATTGTTCTTCCACTATGAAATCGAGTTTGGGCATTCTGTTTCGGTGTTGCATGAGATTGAGGAACAAAGAGAATGCTTATCTCCAACATATTGTTTTTGACTTTCTTGTAAGAAACACATTTTTATTTTTATATAGCATATTGTGTGGCTCTATAATGAAAGTATGGTTGTTTTCGAAACACGTACTCCGACTTTTTTGCAATTCTCATGTATGATATTTCTACTATGAATTCTGAATTATTCTTTCTTCCTCTTTTTCCACACTTTTTTTTTCCTAATCTGTAGAATCACGAATCATATGTGAGTTTTACTGCCGCAAACTATAGCGGTTTTCAACAACGCTTCATTTTATTTTATTTGTTGATCTGGCATGTCAACCATGACTTCTGAATTATTTACTAAACTCTGTAAAAAATAAAAATAAAAAATTAATGGTGATTTGATGTTGTTGATTTCCCACATTAAATGCCACTTTCAGAGTATTATTCTGAAAGAGATTGAATATATATTTTCTTTTTTTTATCAGAAATTGATTCTCTGAAACAAGAGTCTTGGGCAAGCTAGATAAGTGATGTTTATCCTTCAGAAATCAGCGACACTCCAATTAATTCTTTATTAGTTTAGTAGAAAAATTACACAAGGCTAAAAGGCTTGAGGTATTTTCAACTTACAATCAAATGATGTTTTATTTATTAGTTTAGTAGTAACGCTACTAGAGAAAAAAAAATTAAAATCGCTGATCCGACGACAATTTTCACAAAATGATATGAAAAGATGATTTGACGATGATTTTTGCAAAAATGATACAATGACGGTTTTTCCTAACTCTCAGAAACTCCCTCACTCTCGTGCCCTCTCGTCACTGCGACGACGCTTCACTCTCATGCCCTTCCTTCATTGTGAGTCAGTGACAGCACTTCACTATGAGTCTGTGGTGTGTTTTCCTTCACTTTTTCTTTGCATTTAAATAGCTTATATGTTGTTCCTTTTTCTTTTCACGATAATAGCAACAACAAAAACGAAAGTTAACATTTCACGACGATTTTAAACCGTATTAAAAGGCTTCTACAATTAATGGCAGTCATTTCAACAACTACAAAAGTTGTTAAAAGATTTTTTGTAATACTGTATTTTCTGTCTATATGATGGGCTGCTTTAAAGTTGAAAGTTAACTATAAAAGTCAACCAACAATAAATAATTAGCTTATTCCTATAAATTTTAAAATAAATAATATCTACATTTCAAATATTTTAATTATTATTACACTAAATTCACTTAAGATATAAAGATAGAATCACTTTTATAATAAAAAAATGGCAAAATTAAGGGTAATGTAATTTTGGAAAATTGTTCTCGGACACCCAATATGCTTAAATACCTAGTGAAAGAGTAAAAAACAGAGGTATATATTTTATTGGTGATATGATGTTATAGGAAGAAAGAGATAGAAAAATATAATGAACATTAAGTAGGTGTTAAAAAAGAAATAGATGTCCAATGTGTCATTGCTCTATAATCTCAAAATCTCAAATTTATTTTCTAAATATTATGGTGTCCTTACGTCAATAATTTAACGACAGGAAATCTTAAAAATTAATATTTGATCTTGCTTTTTACAAATTAATTATCAAGGCTGCAATCTCATTATACTAAGGTTTGGCTATAGTGGAAAAATTTTCTGTTTGGGAGATCAGCCATTTTTCAAGCTCATTGATCATTGAAGCTAATGTTCAGAACAACTTGCTTTTTTCATAGGAAAGAAAGTTAACTTGTTGCAGTTCCCTTCAGACTTTGTTGTTTGACGGTTAGCCGCAGGGGTAGGTTTAGCTTTATGTGTTTTGCATGCAGGATGTAATAGTCACTTATTTTTGTTGGTACTGCAATTCTTGGCCTGCATCACCTTTTTTGTATTTATTTATCTCTTTATGGGAGCATATGTAACAGACTACATATACATTAAAAAAAAAAACAGACTATATATACTGAATTATGGCACTCCTAGCTTGTATTAATATTCAGCTTTTTATGCTGTTTTTTTAATTTTGATTATACTATTTTATAACTTATTCTATTCTATCTCTTTGCATTATATCATAAATTTTATTTCATTTTTTAAAAATCTCAATTTGCTAAAAAGTGATTTGAAGATTATTGTTTTCAAAATTGTATTTTGAAAAATAAAAATAAAAAACTTACTACCACTCCAAAACGGGTCTTCATATTTTTTAGTGTAGGCCGATCAAATTTCATTAAAACTGTCTAATAATGTAGAGTTAAAAGTTCAAGCTCATGGAACTGTGCAACTAATGAAATATTTAATAACATGACAGAGTAAATTCACTTACAAAACTTCACTACGTTCTTTTCATCTTTTCCTCACAATTGGTTAATCTACCAGGGAAACAAAAAAAGCAGCTAAAAATTTAACGTTGCCTCAGCATGTGTTTTATTATGGCCATTTCCTATACGAACATGCATGTTGAATCAAGCATAAATCCATTAGAACCTAGAACCTAGATAGCTAGTAGAAATCATTTCACTGGAGCTGAATAAAAGCTTTTACAATATACACTTACAGTTAAATCTGAGCAATCATGAAATGTCATAAAAAGAATTATAACAAATTGCAACCGGAAAATCTGTCCACTCAATTACCAGCAGAAAATACGGATGAAAAGAACAAATATCAACTTCATTTCGTTTGGATAAAAAATAATAGTTAACTTTAACATATATAAGAAATATATAAGGTTCATTCAATGATCAAGAAAAAATGAAAGAAAAAGGAAAGAAATGAGATAACAAATTTGAATCCTCCAACTTACAATTTTGACAAAAAAAATTAATAAATTAATATTACTGATAAAAAAAATTACATATTAAATTACATGATAAAGAACCACCAAAGTTGTGCATATCGGAATGTGGACCATTTTCAGTACTGGTAACATCCAAAAACGTAAAAAATGGGCATTGAAATTGAGGACGTTTTCCACACGGTCACCTGGCTAAACGTTTCCTGACTTCCTGTCATCACTTTCACGCCTACGTTTTCCACACGATCATAGATAGTAGACTTGTAGCCATTAACAACTCGTCTGATCTTCATCATAGGCAGAGTCATTAACGGGGCATTTGTAATTTTGGAAATACAATCTTAAATATAAAATAAAATGTTTCAGGATAATGTAACGGTGGCACTCAAGATGTTACAAAACAACTTATTTTTTTATATAAGAAATAACAATTCCAATTTTAATGTAGCATTCACAAACATATAGCTTATTTTATAAACAACTTAAAATGAAACAAAAACAGCTGAAATGGAGAAAAATAAGTTATGCCAAACGTCTTACATATCATATTTAATGAGTGGCTCGATCCTACACAAATTTCTTGGCTATCAAATTTCCAAGAATCTTTTTCCAGTAAATATGATCACGTCATTGTTGTCTAGCCAAATGTTGCACCCTGCCCTTAAATAGAAGCACCCTCTCTTACTCTTAATCTCAGAACACATTTCATTTCTTCATTCCAAGAAACCATTCATCAAACAATGAAAGACTCCATAGTTCTATACCCAGCATTAGGGAGGGGACACCTAGTTTCCATGGTGGAGCTAGGCAAACTCATACTAACCCACCAACCTTCACTTTCCATCACAATACTCATCCTCACTCCACCCTCCAACACCCCTTCGACACCCAAGGGTTGTGACTCCACCTCCCAATATATCGCTGCCGTCACCGCCGCGACACCCTCCATCACCTTCCACCACCTCCCTCCCACTCAAATCCCCACCATTCTCCCACCCCACATCCTCTCCCTCGAACTCTCCCGCTCCAGCAACCACCACCTCCCCCACGTCATCACCTCCCTCTCCAAAACACTAACCCTAAAAGCCATAGTACTAGACTTCATGAACTTCTGCGCCAAACAAGTCACTAACGCACTCAACATCCCCACTTTCTTCTACTACACTTCCGGCGCTTCATCTCTTGCAACCTTTCTCCAACTCCCAGTCATTCACGAAACCACAACAAAATCCATCAAAGACCTCAACACGCATTTAAGCATCCCAGGGTTACCAAAAATTGACCTTTTAGATCTTCCGAAAGAAGTGCACGACCGTGCGAGTCAGAGTTATAAACTATTCCACGACATAGCAACATGCATGAGGGACAGTGACGGGGTTATTGTAAACACGTGTGACCCAATTGAAGGGAGGGTTATCAAAGCGTTGAGCGAGGGTTTGTGTTTGCCAGAAGGGATGACTAGCCCGCACGTGTTCTGCATAGGGCCAGTGATTTCTGCCACGTGCGGGGAGAAGGACCTGAACGGGTGTCTGAGTTGGCTCGACTCGCAGCCGAGTCAGAGCGTCGTGTTGCTGAGTTTCGGAAGCCTCGGAAGGTTTTCTAGGGCTCAGGTGAAGGAGATGGCTGTTGGGTTGGAGAAGAGTGAACAAAGGTTTTTGTGGGTTTTGCGGAGCGAGTTGGTCGGGGTTGACTCGGTGGAACCGAGTTTGGACGAGTTGTTGCCGGAGGGGTTTGTGGAGAGAACGAAGGGGAGGGGGATGGTGGTGAGGAACTGGGCCCCACAGGTGAGGATACTGAGTCATGACTCGGTGGGTGGGTTCGTGACTCACTGCGGGTGGAACTCGGTGTTGGAAGCGGTGTGTGAAGGGGTGCCAATGGTGGCGTGGCCACTCTACGCGGAGCAGAGGCTGAATAGGGTGATAATGGTGCAGGACATGAAGGTGGCTTTGGCGGTCAATGAGGACAAAGATGGGTTCGTGAGTGGGACCGAGTTGCGGGACCGAGTTAGGGAACTCATGGACTCGAT
Source organism: Glycine soja (assembly GCF_004193775.1). NCBI lineage: Eukaryota > Viridiplantae > Streptophyta > Magnoliopsida > Fabales > Fabaceae > Glycine > Glycine soja. The sequence continues at coordinate 29,752,725 of NC_041010.1, forward strand.
GAAGGGAAAAGAGATTAGACAGAGGGTTTTTGAGATGAAAATAGGTGCAAAGAAAGCGAAAGCAGAAGAAGGGTCTTCACTTGTTGCGTTCCAAAGGTTGGTTCAGTTATGGAACCAATAGTGATTGATGATTAGGTGTTAAATTATGGTACAGAGCTTAACCCCATGTAATACTCGTCTTTTCTTTACTTTTGTACGCCACATGTTTTAGTTCTTAAAAGAAAAGAAAAAAAATGTAGAATAATGATATATATATATATATAAATTATTAATTACTATTTCTATAAATTTTGGATTAATTATATAATAGGAGTAAACATTAAGTGGGATTACAAATTAAAATAGGAGTAAAAAAACAGTGTTATATGTATTGAAAAAGTGCAAATATAATTTGCTAATATTCTAAGTTAAATACTAGTAAATAATAAAGTATTCTTTAATTGGATTTTACTCGATTTTCCTCTCTCATATATGTAGTTCTTTTTCTCTTCCGAGTCAGCTTCTTGTTCTTTAGTTGGAGTCAACCATGAAGACTAGTTAGTTATCCCCTCCCAAAAGCTGAGTATAGAATTATGGAGTCCTTCGTGGACTACTCATGTTGATTCAAGAGAAAGTCTTTGTTCTTTTCCTCCCCTGATTCGAAGTAATTATTGGGAGGAATGGTGGGTGTAGCTACGTATATGCTTCTTGCTAAATTTATCGCCAATGTGGGAAGTAGCATGCTGCGTGAAAATTATTATATAATCTGATACTGTTACGTACGTATTTATGATGTTACTGCTATATAGTTAATTTTATGTGATACATAACTGAATTTGTTAATTTTTTATAAATTAATAACTCAATTATATATAATATAAATATTAATTAGTTGCAATAATTATAGATATATGATACTCTCAATTTATATAATAATTTTTTACTTATTTTCTATTTTATTTTCATCATATCAAATATGATATTTATTATATTTTTATTAAAATTCTTATTTGAAAATAAACTACTTGGAGTACAAATAAAAAATGAGATTAAGAAATGTTTACTTTATGCTTGTATTGTATGCGTCTGTGCTTCTAGAAGATTGAATAATTGATGCCTACATGACTTTGTGTTCCCATGAAGCTGTATAATGTGATATGTCCCTATTAATTATTATCTTTCTCTAAATTTGAGGGATGTATTTTTTTTATTCTTTCAATTTTTAGTTTTTAAATTTTAATAAATTATGTTTTTTTTTATTTTACATAATAAATTAATAATTTATAATAAATTTTAGGTATTATGAAGTTTTTTAACATTTTTTGTCAATTTTAAAAAGCAAACTCAACCAGCTAAAAAAATAAAGATTAATTTATGACAGTTAAAAATTATCATAAAATATAAATTTATTATATCAAAACCTAAAATAATAATTTGTCAAAATTAAAAAACACAATTTTAAATCTTACAGACTAAAAATGGCACACACATCCCAAGAACTAAATCAGTAACTAAGTCTTTTTTAAAATTAATTTTGATATCAAAGACCAATTTTTATATTTATTTTAAAATTTGTTGAAATCAGTTTGATAAAAAAAATGAATTAATTTTTTAAATTAAATCATAATATTAATTCATTTTAAATTGATTAACAACTTCTAGGTAATTAATATACAGTGGTGCATATTTTTAGTTGCTATAAATTAATTTTAATTTTTTAGTTGTTTGAATTTATATTTTAAAACTACAATAAAGTGTTAAAATAATTTATCAAAATTCAAGGATTAAAAAAGTCATTTTCAATTTTTAGGACTAAAAAAATTACACCACCAAATTTAAGGATTAAAATACTAATTAAGGCTTCGAGGCTAAGAACAACAATAATGTACTCAGTAACTTAAATTGACTATTTAACTTTTATTTTTTGTATTTTAAGGTCTAATATTTATCTTCAAAATAAAAATAAATAAAATTATGTTGATTATAATAATAAATAAATTCTAGATTAATGTATAATTTTCTATAATTGTTATTTTTTTATCCAAAGATTAAAGAATAATACATATAAATAAACAGAAGTTATTCTTAATTATACGGTATGTAGTAATAAATTATAGTAGTACAAGAAAGTGTAACTAAGAGAGAAAAAGAGAGAAATTTAAATTTGAAATATAATAAATTATAGGATGATAAAGAGAAATAAAAAAATATTATATAAATTATTGTATGAATTATTGTGTGTGTATCACTCTAAAGAACCAATTGTATTGATAGCAAGCTACCAAGGACCACTTCAATAGTTTCCCGTAAAATAGGTACATTGGATTGGCTCAATGCCATTAATGTTGTTATGGTGTAGGACAGAATATGATTCGTATCATACAACATGAAATAAACTAAGAGAAAAGGAGAGAATCAGAGAGAATTTTGAGGGAGTTTAGAAAGATATCTTTAGAATCTTGTAGTATTGAGTTATGTTGTGTTTCTCTGCATTAAGTGATTAGACTATTTATTTCTAGTGTTTGTTTGCGTCACTAATTTGTTGTGAAAGGCATTTGCGACGGAAATGGGCCCTCGGCAAAATCGAGTTGCAAAGTAGTGACAAACGCAATCCCTCATCATTCCTTCGCTAATTACTTACTTCTCACTCATAATTTCTTCACAAAATCCCTCACAAATTATGTGATGAAATGCAGATATTTCCCTCGCTAATTAACAATGATAGAACTCTTGTTAATTCCTTGCAACGACCTTGCTAGTTTTTCGCCGCTTGTCTCTCACTATTCCTTCGCTAATTGTCCCACGCAAATCTTTATTATCTCTCGCTACTCAATTATTCTCACACAAAATGTTGTCTCGTCATTCACTTGTTATTCTCACAAAATATTCACTTGTTATTTCCATGCAAAATGAAAAAAAAGTCAACACAACTTTGTCAGAATTCCCTCACAAAAAAAAAAATAGACCTTTTCATTTTTGCACTTGTATTGGAATTTATACAAAATAAAAAAAATATTTATTAATTACAGTTTACTATATATTTGAAATTATCATATAACATAACTGAATATAATTGAAGGGAAATAAGAAAAAGATTAACCCATAAATAATTAAAAAGTACAATAACCCATGTATTAGTCATAAATTCTTACAAAGATAATCTTAATGTAACCCAAAGTGCATTATCCAAATAAAAAAGTAAATGCATGACAACATTCATAATTCTTACAAAGAAACACTTGATTTATAACCCAAAGTACATCTAAACAAAAAAGAAAAAAACAATCAATGATTATTTTTTTGTTGTAAGGCAGTCAATATTGAAAGAAATACGTCCATCTACATCTGCATTTGTTCCTACATCTATTCCTTCAATGCCACACTCATCTTGTCCTTCAATGTTTCCTTCATTTCTTCTTGAGCCTTCAGTTACACCTCCTTCTGCAACTAATTTTGTGTTTGGAATTGGGTTTGCACCTGTTCCATTTGTGACTGATTGTATTTGCACCTGTGTTTGCATTTGCTCTTGCATTAGGGTACCAATAGTAACATGTTTGTGGAAGGACCTACAACTATTTGTGATGATGTAAAAATTTTAAGGGTTTTCTAGATTAACAGTTATAGGAAACCAACAGGATCTTAAAACCTATGATTCTCACAAATAATAGATAAACAATGCATATCTTTCTCCATAATGAGGCTTCTCTCCGGTGCACTTTGATTTCTTGGAAGAGGAGAGAAACAAGATTTCACTCCCTTGACTATTCTTTTTTTTTCTCTACGTTTGTGATGGCCAGAGATTAGAAAGAATATTTTTCTGTCAGGAAGGGAACCTTGTTTCACATTAGTGGGTATTAGCCCCTTTTATAACCATTACTCTCATCAGTAACAGTTACCTTTAGAAACTTCTCCTATTTAACCCATAATTACAATTTAGTCCCTAATTATTATTTATTTATTTATTAGTCCCTACATAAATCACATGTCTCTCACATAAGACATTAATTCTAACAGATGAACCATAGGAGCCACTAATGACAATTTCTAAGCTATGACCGATGTCGTGGACTTTACCCTTGTTGTTTTCACGAACTTCCTGTAACCAAACTTCAAAGTCAACTATGGGATGCTTTGATGTGTCTTCTCCATATTACTCTACTAAAGCAGTTTCATATGTTTTCTACAACAAATCAAAATAATTTAATACCACGACAATTAACAAAAAGTTAAAATACATGTAAAAATACATACAATGAAGTTCTTTGCCTAATTAGAGACAAAGTCACTGTCTTTTTGTTTTGTGGACTTTGGAGTACAATTGATTATAAGAAATAGGTCTCTTATGCTCTACCTCCTGTGGTAACATATTAGTAAGTTCTCACTAACATAAGTAATTATGCATGAAACCCAAACAAGTATTCATTGCTACATTTAAACATGCACATTCACAACCTGAAGACATAAGTAACTATGCCTAAAACCCAAACAAGTCCCCACTACTACATTTACACATATACACAAACTACTTGAAGTTGCATAATAGGGAAAAACCGAAAATGAACCATCATTTAAATGTTGATTTTTCCATGTAGTGTGAATGAGAAAAATTGATTACCATAGATTTCAAGTGTTGCTCAAAGTTTCTTGAGCTTCTAGTGTGCACCTTGCAATCAAGCTTCAAAGCCTTATTAGTTGTTGCAACAATAGACTTTTCTTTTTCCTTTCTGGAGTTGCCCATATACCACATAAGTCATTCCAAATCTTAGCCCTTATTCCTTTTGGCCCATGACCCTTATAATCTGCAGGATTTTCTGACTTTGTTGTTGCTTTTTCCTTAAGTCTTGCTTTAGCCAAAAAGTCAAAATATCTATCCTTGCGCATTTTGTCCCAAACAGTTCTCGCCATGTTGCAATCATACTCAGTTTCAAAACGGTATTTCACCTCCATCAATATAACTTGATTAAATTCATTGATGGAAATATATAATCACAAAATGCATTTTTATTCTCTTCTACACAATCTTCATTTATAGGCATTGATGCACTATCCCCTCATTTTTCCTCACCATGAAGGGTCCAATTTACATAACCACACTATTGCAAAAAAGAGCTACAAAGACAGTTTTGAATCGTCTTTGAAGTCAATATCGTCCAAAGTCAAGACTTTCAACGATGATTCCATAAAAAACCGTCTTAGAAAAGGGTAGCCTTCTAAGATGGTTCTTAACTAAGAACCTTCTTAGAAGGCTACCCTTCTAAGACGGTTTTTTAGATAACCGTTTTAGAATGATTTTTTATAAAAAAATTAAAATAATGAAAATATTATTATTAAAAAATTATATAAGTATTATTAAAAATATTATTTTCTTTATATTCTTTTAAACCAAGAAATTTCATATTTCATGTACAACAACGTATAAAAATTTCATATTAAGAAGTACATTGACATGGTATATATGTAAGAAGTAGTTAACTTGAAAATAATGGAATGAATGGTTTGTTTCATACTTACTCTTCCATGTCTATAAAAATCTACAACAACAGGTAAAGGGGGAGCAAGAAAAAGTACTACAAGCTTAGTCCCAAAAATGACCTCTCGCAAATGGAAGAAATATATCAAGTGAGAGTGAAGAGTCCCTTTTAGTTATATATATATATATATAATCGAATGAGGATATTTTGCATGAGAGTTATATATCATCTCAAAGTTGTGCCTCATATATAATCGAATGAGGTTCTATTTTAATTATCTATATTCTTACTCTACTAACCAGGAAATTGACATCTTGACAAGCCCATAGTATCTCATATTGTCAAGTATTTTTTATCAATAAGTTTCATGATAATATCAATCAATTTTTTTATCAATAAGTTTCATGATAATATCAATCAATAACTTTTCAATAATTTAAATTATGCAGCCAATTTTACTAGGGTTAAATGCAAGCAAAACACATGAAAACCAAGAAGCATAAACTCGGTCAGAGTCATCTCAGCATGTATCCAATTTTGCAATCATAGCCTAATGCAATTAGCAATGGCTGCTAGCATCTTGTGATGCCTTTCCACATTTTTAAACCTTCAGCTCAACGATAATAAAATGTTATTATGCTAAGTGAGTTATTAAAGAAGTGTAGAAAAAGTCACCTGTCTTGTATATATATTTACTTAGTAATTCTTGTACTACACGATACTATATAGTATCTTCACCAATATAACTAAGAATCTATACTTCTTTTAATTGACCTTCAAAAGTCACACAACTACATTCAATGCCCTCCCAATAAAAAAGAAAGAAATGAAAACTACCAACCTCCAAGCATTTACTCAAAGCATACATGCATCAATTTAACATAGAATAGAAGATATCAACAGGAAATTAAAAAGGATCAAACAAATAAATAAAAAAATATAAAATAACTAATCAAACAAAAATTGAAAATAAGACTATTTCTATTTCACTTTTATGTAGGGTTAAAAAAATCATAATCTTAGCAACTAGAAATACTTCCCACCAAGTGAACTTATACAATAATGATTACTTATAGATTGTGATCTTAGTCCTACAATTAGAGACCAACAATGTCCCAAAACAAAAAGGAAATGACGCAACAATAAGAAACAAGAATTATTTTTTGCTTACGACGTATAGCAACTAAGCAAAAGCACCAAATTTTCCTTCTACACGCTAAAACAATTCATATATGAAAAAGTACATTCAAACCTAACCTCTATTTATACCCTTTGAAGTATCGTAGGTAGCAATTATTACACATCGATAAATACCACAATGATTCTGGCACACAAGGAATAAGAAGTGAATAATTGCAATCATAATTTGTAGCCACTGACTAGCTGTAAATTACATAAAATAAAAATGTCATATAGAGAAGCCAACCTCCAATAGACTCCAAATTGTACTTTGACGAGCATATAACAGAGCTTGGATGATGAGTAAAACATATACAATCAGTATTGTGTTTCCTATGGAAAGTGGTCTTCAATAACCTGAAATTCATGGTAAAATGCATAGAAATAAAGCATCCTTTCAATGGAAATCAATCGAACATATCATCCCACTCTGAAAATACAAAGATTATTAAACCCTACAGAAAAGACGTAATTGCAATGAGGCCACCATTTCAATGCCAAGAATAAGATAACGAAAAATAACATAATTTTATTTTCAAAAATAAAAGATTAATAATCTCAATAAGTTGCTCAAAAAGAATAACATCAATAAGTTCAAATAAAAAAATCTTCATGGCCAGTATTGCTACATTCAGAACAAGTGATCGCAACGATAGATATTTTTAGAGAAAAAAGGCTCGCTAATAAATTAATGGACAACCCTAATGGAATTTTCTTTTTCCCTTAACAAGAAGAAATGCCTAAAAGGTGAGAGAGGGCACTAAAATAAAAGTGAAGAAAATGAAATTGAAAGGGGGAAAGAAGGGTTATGAAGTCATAGAAGATGACTCCTATGGACATGCTTTGAACCAAATCATTGTCAAGCTCTGTAAGCAATGTCGTCATCATGTTGGCGGTGGAAAGTAGCATTAAAGTGGAAAGAAAGTAAGAGAGTAGAAAAATCCCAGGATTTTGAGCGAAGACTGCAAAATCTCCCAGGGAAAGGGAATCCTATCCAGTTTCCCTCCCATATCATCAAGTACTTGAACTTTGCACGATAGAAAACTCCAACCCAATTATTTGCAGATGGCACGACAATAACAAAAGAACACGACGGTGGGGCGGCCTGCAATTGATGGAGGGCACGATCTCAATTAGGGCACGAGGCATTGTCAGGTTAGTGAGTGATGGCTAGAGAGAATGAATGAAGGACTAACTCAGTGAGTGCCTATGAGAGAAATCACCAAGTGTCGCAACCTACCCTTCGGCGGGAGGGCGAGGCAAAATCAAAAAGGAGTCTTCCAAGAAAGGAAAATGCATGGGAGTCGCCACCAACGTTTATTCTAGGGAAAACGTTAGAAAAACCAAAAAGGGGTCTGCGGATTTTCAAAATGAGGGTTCGGGAGTTGTATACGCATAGGGAAGGTATTAGCACCCCCCACGCTCATCACAAGGGACGACAACCTTTAATCGAGTGTGCAAAACATGACTTCAAAATTTTGTATTTTCCCTTTTTTTATTTCTTATTTTTTTTGGGGTCGAAAAGGGTATTGCCCTTGCTCCTATGTATCCTCAGGTGCGATGAGGAATTCAGACCTACGTAGTTCTTTAAGTCTGAAAGTTTGTGTTACGTTGATTTTATGTTTTTTTTTAAAGGTTTATTGTTATTGCGAACAAAAGTTGTTTAAGGCATTGGACCTTGAAACAATGTTTTAAGCTTTAAAAGCAGAGAGAGTCATTTAAGGCATTGGACCTTGAAATGACCTCAAGTGATGTTTGATGAAAAGCGGAGAGAATCATTAAGGCGTTGGACCTTGAAACGATCTCAAGTGATATTTGATAAAAATAAAATATTTATGAGTTGGTTTTATTTTGGTTTTTGTTTATTAACCTTCAATCCTTTTTTAAAGATAACTTGCAGCACTAACGATCTGTTAAACTTTACTTTACAAAAGAAAAGCGATTATCGATGATAAGAGAAGGAGATGAAGATGCACAAAACAATAAAGAGGACCCCTAAGGGTCCATAAATCATGTTAAATCCTTAAAGACAAACACTAACCAGACAAAGAACGAAGGACGAACAAAGAACGAAATAAGAACGATTACGGTCGCAATTCGGCAGCGATTTAGCTTCTTTTTCTCTTCTTCCTTCTTCTTTTCTCTTCTTTCTCTCCAATCCTTCACCTCTGGACCTCAGAACCTCTTTCTCAGCCCCTCTTCATGCTCATTTATAGCAAAACAAGGCATTTGGGGTCATGATAGCTTGCCCATGTGAGCTGAGCTCGCTTAGGCGGGTTGTTACTTCATACTGAAGTAACCTTGCTCACCCAGGCGAGCTGGTTACTTCACCATGAAGTTATTTGGTGGCCCAGGCGAGCCAGAGGCTAGCCTGGGTGAGCCAGGGTTTAGAAAAATCCTTAAAATGACCCTTTTGCCCTCCCATTTGGTTATTTTCTGTGTCCTTTACCGAAACGTCAAAAAACCATTTGGATCGTGTGACAACTGGTGTCAAGCAGCTCAATTCGGCTAGCAAGAATCAAAATGTCAGCAAATGACATTAATTTCATTTGAGCAATCTTGCTATTCGACCGGGCAATCAAGGAAGTGAAACCGAGAAAACATGAGGACATTGAAGTTATGTAGAGCGGAAGACATCTGAAATTGTTTTTTTTTTTTTCAAAGCATAGAGACAGAGGACGTCGAGTTCTATGAAGCACAAACAAGGACATTGAGTCCTATAAAAGACAAAAGATGTTGAAGTCTTTGAAATGTAAATGAAGACATTGTAGTCTTTTGAAAGTGTAAATGACTGAAGACATTGAAGTCTTTTGAAATGTAAATGAAGACATTGTCGTCTTTTGAAAGCATAAATGAATGAAAACATTGAAGTCTTTTGAAATGTAAATGAAGACATTGTTGTCTTTACGAAAAACTCTATAGTCTTTGAAAAGTAAAGGAGCAGATGACCTTGATTGTCTCTGCAAGACAAAAGACTATGATAGTCTTTGAAAAGTAAAAGAGCAGATGACCTTGATTATCTCTTGTCTCTGCAAGATAAAAGACTATGATAGTCTTTGAAAAGTAAAGCAGCAAATGACCTTGATTGTCTCTGCAAGACAAAAGACTATGATAGTCTTTGAAAAGTAAATGACAAAGGACTTTGAGTCCTATGAAAGCATAGAGACAGAGGACTTTGAGTCCTATGAAAGACAAAAGCGAGGACTTTGAGTCCTATGAAAGATAAAGGCGAGGACTTTGAGTCCTATGAAAGAAAAAATCGAGGACTCTGAGTCCTATGAAAGATAAATGCGAGCACTTTAAGTCCTATGAAACAAGTCCATAGCACTATTAGAAAATATGTTTTTTGCATCGGTTATTTATGACTTTCTACATCGGTTTTTAACCGATGTTGAAAGTATTATCGGTAACATCAGTTTTTCAAAACCGATGTTAATGTAAAATTGATAACATCAGTTATTTAAATAATCGATGTTATATAATACGAATTACACCAAAAAAATGTATGAATGTTGACAGTTCATGTGGCGTCCCTAAATTAATGACTGGTTTAATAGTAATAATTTAAATAACAAAAACCATGGTAAATTTTTTTTTCTTTTTCTTTTTCATTTCTATCTCTTTTCACCATAACTAGGTTTAGAAGGAAAATCCTCACTACAGAGTCCTGAATGGCCAGTTCACAACTCTATTCGGAGTCATTTCTTTCTTACCGCTCAAAATCTCTAAACTATTTTGCTGTTTCAAAAGGAAGAATGTACCAGCCATTACTTTAGGTCATCACATGAAAATAAAGAAATAAAATACGGTCGATAAACTCTTTTACAAATAAAGTTGCTAACGCTTTCTTTTCAAATAACAAGATCGATCATAAATGCATTCATCATTTTAAAGCTGTCCAAAATATGGGAGTTTTACAAATACATAGTGTCATCCAGAGCAAAGGTGTCCATAGTGGTGGCTTCAGCCACATGTATACAATAATCAAATTCCTATACATCAAGTCTACCCATACAAAACAAAAGAGTAAACCTAACAGTCAGTCCTAGATACACCCACCCTCAAAAATACACAAAACTAATCCAAGGAGCTGTCCACTCCACCGTGCGCTGAAGCGTCCGTGCAGGTTCATCTGGATGCACCAAAGAAGTAGCCGTGAATCGAATGGTGTCCCGCAATCGGCACCTCGTGTTGCCTTCGAGGGTCTCCCAAGCTCCCTCTAGGCACTCCATCTCTACTCAATCACGGATTAGCTGCGCCGCCATCACGATCTACAAGAAAGAAAAGAAAGGGGTAGACTCTTTCACAAGAATCTAACTGCACTGCACACCATTTGTCTCATAACCACTACATGCAAGTAAAAGGAGTATTTTAAGGCTTTCCATCTCTGGTAATCGATTACACAGCCTTGGTAATCGATTACCAGAGGCTAAACTTGAATTACACAGCCTCAGGACATGAAATATGCAATAATGCACTGTGTAATCGATTACACATGCCTGGTAATCGATTACCAGTGACCCATTCCTCTGTGTAATCGATTACACAGGCTGGTAATCGATTACCAGAGGCTTCCACCATCTCCCAGTTCCCTTTTTAAGCCTGGTAATCGATTACACCCCTTGGTAATTGATTACCAGAGGCTTCCCTAGCTTCCTGACCTCGTTTTTAAGCCTGGTAATCGATTACACCCCTTGGTAATCGATTACCAGAGACCATCTTAGCCTCCTATCTTCAATTTTTAAGCCTTGTAATCGATTACCCACCCTTGGTAATCGATTACCAGAGGCCACAATCCACATATCACACAAAATTCACAGCTGGCCAGCCACCACAAGCCTCCTTGCTTTGTGGTCTTTGTTCCTTTTATCTGTTGACTGCCAGGAGCTCGCCTGCTTAGGTACATCACAGGTTCTCACTGACCGACTATGCCCAGGTTGGGTCGGGATTGGTCAAGCTTGGTTTTGGGCAATAGCACCCCACCTGACGTCCCCAAGGTCTCCTGACCCCCGCGACATATCTCCAGGTACCACTCTGTGGTCAACAATAAAAGCAGGAAGTTTCACCCTTCAACACTTCCTCATCTTAAGCTTGTAGGATTATGGGGTACCCATCACATGTGGTACTAGGTGGCGGTCGGGCGATGGTGCACAACAAGTTTTCCACATCCACAATGCGCGCATAAACCCACCATCCCCTGTTGCCCACCTCCATCTGAGCTCACGTACTCCCACGTAGCCCATATCCTCGTTTCTCTCAACACCGGGTCCCCATCAATCCTCCCAAGCTTCCACAACATCCAAGCAAAACAACATTCAAACAGCACAAGCTATCACAGCCAAGCAAAACAGAGCAAAGGCAGAAAACTCTGCTCAACACATCAACCAAAATCACAGCTTTTCTCACTTAAAGACCACAGTAACAATTCCTTCGATCCAATTCGTTAACCGTTGGATCGACTCCAAAATTTTACTGGAAGTCTATAGTGCATAAGCCCACATTGTGACCGTTGGGATCTACTAGCAAACATCCAGAACTCATTCTATACTACTCTTTCCCCAGCCAACCACACACAAGCATTTTCTGCACCAAGCTAAAATCCTGTTGCACCTATTTTGACAGCAAAATTCTGCATAAGTGCAGATTTTGAAAATCACACTTCCCCTCATCCAATCTTGCTCAAATCAAATCCTACAAGTCCCAAATCATGTATCGATCATGTCTAAACCAAAATCAAGCTTTAAAGCATAGCAACACAGAATCTAGGCGTCCAACACCCCTCCATTCAATGGGTTTTCTAGGTTTGAAAAGTGAAATTTAGAATGAGGTAAATTTGAAGCAAACTCTCACCTCACACCAGTCCATAACATCTATTTAGACTTGTTCAAACTGGATTTACACCTAAAATCTCACCGAATCAAAATTTGACTCTTCAACACCCAATTTTGCCCTAGAAATGGCTCTTTATTCACTTTGATAATCTGTTTTTCTCTCTAGCACAGTCCAAGCTTCTTCCCAAGTCCTAAATGACTTTTCAAGCTAGTATTACCTCACTTCAACCTCCATTTACCACAGAATTCAGACTTAACCTTCCAACCCTCAAAGCCTCACTCTTTTTCCACTCACAACACCACATTCTCACTTTCCAACCCTAGGTTAACTCTACCTTTCGTCTCTAACAGTTTTCCATGAGCAATTTTAGCATATAACATCACAAACATAATCACAAAAACCCTAAAACAGAATGGGTATGTTTAACTCATCCAAACATGGCAATTTCAACAAGCTTTCAGCAAATGTCTTCACAAATAACTATCATGAAGCAGAAAACTAGCAAGACTACCCATCATATCTCCCAAAACCCCATACCCACGAAATTTAAGAGAGAAAGAAGTCCACCCAAACCTGAATTTTCGAAGTCCCACTCGTAGCCACGCACTTCACGACTCCAAAAACGCCCTCCTTTCACGATTTGGGGCAGAAATGGGCACCAAAGGTTGAAGCTTTGTTGGGCAACAATGGTGGATGGGAGAAAGAAGAAGAAGGCTGCGTGAGAGAGAGAGAGAGAGCTGTCTGAAATTTTGTGGGGCTGAGTGAAGAGAGAGAGAGAGTTGCTTTTTGGTTTTTAAAGGCTTTTTCCTCTTTTCTTATTATTTTATTCAAGCAATGCCACATGTCTCCATTTGAGTGGAGCAAGAAGGGCCCACTTTCTCTTTTTGACTGTGACCCATACTCAGCCACAAAAGTGAGAAAAATCTGACCTTTGAAACGCTAAAATCCTGCCTCAGTTTGCGTGCCGTTTCTCTGATTCCAGTTTCTCGCGTTTCTCTGCGTCCGTCGGGGCCAGTTTTCGAAAGTAATCAATATATATATCAAAACGCTCAGAATAAAACCCCGAGCGTGGTTCAGAGGTTGGTTTCGTTAAATTTTAAGTTGCACGCAAAACGATGATTTTTAAACTAATTACTTAGGAATAAACCCATAACCTCCCAGTTATGGATTTCTCTTCCTTAATTAGCCTAACCCACATATCTTGCCTCCACTATTCCTACCCTCACCAAGAACATATATGCATATACACTGAATAATACTTATATATATATATAATCATTCAAAATACATCGTTTCCAAAAACTCCAGGTAGAAATTTCCAGGATGTTACAGTTCACATCGGTTTTCTACAAAAACCGATGTTAACATATACGTTAACAATGATTATTTATAAAAACCGATGTTAACTTCCAAACGTTAACATCGGTTTCAGTCAAAAACCGATGTTAACTTATACGTTAACATCGGTTTTCTACAAAAACCGATGCTAACATTTTTATGTTAACATTGGTTTTCAACAAGAACTGATGTTAACGTATAAGTTAACATCGACTTTTTACAGAAACCAATGTTAACATTTTGGATATTAACATCAGTTTTTTTTAAAAAAAACCGATGTTAATATACACAAACAACATCGGTGTTTTGAAAAACCGATGTTAACTTATACGTTAACATCGGTTTTTTGGAAAAATCGATGTTGTTTGTGTATATTAACATCAGTTTTGTTATTAGGAATTTTTTTAAAATACACTGTTTTTACAAAAAAAACCCAAAATTTAACCTGTAAATTTCAAATCAGACCACACAACGCAGCACATATGATTTGCATTCTGCTTTCAAATAGTTTTTAGCAGAAAACTAGATAGTAGACTATCAATTGTAAAAAATCAATTGATAACTATGAATAAATAATTTATTAATAACTATCAATAAAGAATATTCAATGTTAAAATGAAACAACAATTGTAAAAAATGTAAAACAAGCTAGTAAACTAATTAAGTAACCTAAAATTACATAGTTCGCTAACATCCTAAGTTTGATTTCTAACTTTGAGATAATATTGTGCCCACTAGATGCGAAGCGCCTTCAATCTCTCTACTTCCAATGGTCTAACATCATTAAAATACTTCATGATCAAATAAAACATAAGTTAATAATGTAATACCAATGATAAGAAAATCAACTTTGTTTGAAATAAACAATTACTGTTTCCCAATTATTCCTGAAAGTTCCTAAGATTATCGTGAACATCCAGTGCATGACGTAATAGCCACACTCAGTGCTTCTTTTTTATCTATTACACTAAATACATAATGAAATTTGGATATTAAACGTTGACTACAATTAGTATACACACACATAAAATATATATAAGTAGAAGTTTTATTTAAATCACGTACCTTAACAACAATCCACCTAGCACCAGCCTTGGATTTAGGTTGTGGAGTATCATTAAGTCCTTTCAAAGCACCGTTGAATACAAGGAACATTAAAATATTGATGTTGTTGAGTTATGCTAATGCAAATGTATTGAAAAACAACACTGACTTGTTAATTATTCCTTTAAGGTAGTTATCTGGCCTGTTATGCAAGGAACAAAACCAGACAACAAGATTTTCCTCAGGCAAAATGACGACCATTTGCCAGTGTGCGCTGCAGTGGAGACCAATATGGGTTATTGTAGTATTATACATTATTTAAATTCAATTGTTAAGTTTGACTTACCCATTTAGGTAGGCTCCAAGGTAGACATCGCGTTTTGAACTTTGCATCCAACTTTTCATGTAACTTTCTGATTCAAATTGTGATTGCCCAGATCTCTGAATGGATTATGGCTCGAGGAATCCATACACATCAGAATTCCCCGCTCACATACTTGTCTCAGTCAGATGCATATTGTTGTTTAGACAAAGTTAATTATGTATGAATTTAAAACAATAACTTAGGTAATTAACAATAATCTAAATTGACTTATAGAATCCACAACTATATAACAGATATGCTGAGACATTGACCACTGTGTGTAATTTTAGAGAGATTTTCGTGCTTTATTACAAAAGGAAGTGTTCATTAAACACCCCGAACATGGTAGCATCCCACATAACCTGGAGAGGCTTCAAAAAAAGCTGTGGAATGGTCAATGTCATCAAATGTAGGGGATCATCGACCTCATGATCTGGCTTATCTGGAGGTTTTGCTGAAGACATAGCTACCTGTTTATCCAACATAGTTAATTAACATAATTTAATTACAATGAACAATTCAATTGAAAAAAGAAGCATATAATGAGAGTAAAATACCTGTTGTGATAAACACTTCATGAGATATGTCGGCCAAGCAAGGAAGGTGTTAAGTGCCTACCCCACTAAAATAACCTCCTCAGTGGGTATAGGAACGGGAGCCTCTGCATCTTTAACCTCCTCAACACCAACCTTCACTTGGCCATGAAACAAAGGGATGTTGTGAACCGCTATGGATCCCTCATAAACTCTTCCTAGGGCAACCAGGCGGAAAGGATTTTCTTCAATGTACAATCTGCATTTGTCTGAGTCACCTGTGTATGGATCGGTCACTAAGGGATCAACACAACTCCTCTTTATGCTGACACAAGTAGCTAAGGGACCAACCTCAGGCTCCGGAGGCAGTGCAAATCCCTGTGATTGGATTTGCGATTGCAACTGGGACTGCATCTGGCTGAAGGATAAAATCAGCTGTTGTGTCACTTTTTCTATGATCGACTCCTCCAGCTGGTCCCTGATTTGTTGAGTTAGCTGCCTGAGTTCTTCGGGAGCCATGGAGGAAGAATTGCGGAAGGTTCATGGAGCCGATCCAAAGTATTTCTTTATGGTCACACCGGCTTCAGCAGAATGCACACGGCCAGGGTGTTCTGGTCGCCCAATGGCAGTAGTCAGGAGATCCTGACGTCCATGGGGGACAAACGAACCCTGTGACGCCTGCTCCTCCAAAGAATCATGTACATAACACATATATTTGTTTAGTCATTCACAAAATAAACAAAGATCGTTAAAATTCTTAATTGAAAATGACTTGCAATCTTGTAAGCAATTTCCTTTGCTATCTCAAACGTCATCTGCCCAGTTTTCTTGGTGCGGGCCATCTCCCACTTCACGTGTCGTCTGATGGGAGATGGAGGGTCAATCACGCCCTCAATGCTTCCGATTTAGCAACTTCCTCCAGTTTTTTCTTTGTCTTCTCAGCCATTAGCTTTTGTTCTAAATATTCATAACCTCCACGAGACAACACGTGGGGGGCGGTGTTTTGCTTCTGGATGGCCTGTGCCTTTTTCTGCACATCCTGCAAAAATCGAACATTAATGAAAATCATTACTACAATGTATTATAAGAACTGAATTTTTAGTGGAAAACAATTAAAATAACAAAGTACATACCTCCCAGGAGGGGTCTCTGCGAGTCTGACAAAACTGGGCCCATTTTTCCTTGCTAATGTTGTATTTTTCACAAGCAGTGTCGTCCACACTGTCCTTGTCGGCTGCAAGTGCCCATTTCCTCGTCAAATCAGATTTAAACTGTCTCCACCGCTCCCCGACAGTCTGAAGTACTTTTTTCTTTGTCCTATCGTCTGAAGCTTCAGGGATATCAAATTCAGCCTGACAAAAAATAAATTAGGTTTTATTGTTAGTAAATTATAAGTTTTGGCTAATAAAGAAAATGAAAGATGAAAACTAAAATACATAAATATCCTCCCATATCAAATCCTTCTGAGCAGCAGGGACTTCCTTCCAAGTCTCGTATGTCACATCGACCTTATCACGAGGGACAATCCCTAAATATGTTCTTAATTTCTTCTTGTGGGGACCGTTGGCCTTCCCGGTCGCAGGATCAACGTGGACCACCGGTCTCTCTGCCCCAGGTGGAGAAGGAGGTGGAGAAGGAGGAGGAGAAGGAGGAGGAGAAGGAGGAGGAGGAGGAGGCAAGGCAGGTGGAGTAGCCATGGGCCTGTAAAGAAAAAAACTTGAGTTAGTTAACATTATCAAAAAAACTGAATCAATTATGTAAATGAATGTACCGAAATGAAATACATAATTAGAAAATTACATTAGACGATGTTAATTAATTCTCCTTCATCATGATCATTACGATTAGCATGAACGTCAGCTTCTTCTTCTCCGACGGTGTTAGGCGACATTTGTGTGGACAAAGGACTAACATAAGTATCAATGTATGAATCATCATCTTCTACATTAACACCAATTGTTTTCCCGTGTAGAATCACGAACCACCTTTCATCACAAGGGTCTTGCACATAAAATACATGTTTAGCTTGTTCTGCCATGATGAAAGGGTCATTGTGGTAAGCTAGTTTCTTTAGGTCTACCAACGTAAATCCTACATCGTCGGTCCGCACACCGGTGTTGCTGTCAACCCATTTACATTTAAAAACACATACAGTAAATTTGACATAGTCAAGCTCCCAAATTTCATCAATGAACCCAAAGTAAGGGATGGAGGCTACACAGGGATTGTCATCATGTACACTTGCAAAGTGTTGAGATTTAGCCCTTAGGGTGACCCCTCTGTTTTGCATTGTACTTTTCTCGTCTTGTGCTTTTGTATAAAAGGAATACTTGTTTATGTTGTATCCTTACCGAGTTATAACATTTCTTTTAGGCCCATATGCTAGCTTTCTTAATGTTTTAGAAGCATTTTCATCAGCAAAGATTGTATCTTTAAACCAATCAAAGAAAGTCTTGTTATGCTTTTTCAAGACCCATTTCTTTGACATTTTTGGATTACTTTGTTTGACTAAACCTTCATGCTGAAGTATGTATGGCAAAACTTCATTACTGTTATTCAACACATACAAGTGAGCTTGTAACAAATCTTCTACAGTTGGAGTGATAACATGCAAACCTCTTGAACCCTTGCCGCCCACTCTGTCATTTTGGTGAGACTTAGGAAGCCCAACAGGTTTAGCCTTTTCAATGTACTCTGAACAAAATTCAATGGCTTCTTCTGCAATGTACCTTTCAACAATAGATGCTTCTAGATAATGTAGATTCTTGGTATACCCTTTTAAGATCTTCATGTATCGCTCAACCGGGTACATCCACCGCAAATAAACAGGACCACAACATTTGATTTCTCTGACCAAATGAACAATTAGGTCAACCATGATGTCAAAGAAAGCAAGAGGAAAATACATCTCCAACTAGCACAGTATGATTGCAGCCTCGTTTTCTAGGTCATCAAACTTGACGAGATCAAGGACTTTGCTACATATGGCATTGAAGAAAAAGCACAGGCGAGTTATGGCTAACTTGACTTTGTTAGGCAAAATGTCTCGTATGGCCACAACTAACAATTGTTGCATCAACACGTGACAATCGTGAGACTTTAACCCTACCAGCTTAAGCTCCTTCAACTGCACAAGACTCTTAATATTTGAAGAGTATCCTTGTGTGACTTTGACCCGGCGCAGACACTCACAAAAATTGATCTTCTCCTTTCTGGACAAAGTATGACAAGCTGGAGGCAGGTATATTTTTTTTACCATCAGACCTTGGATGCAACTGCGATCGTATACCCATGTTAGCTAGATCTTGACAAGTATTTAGATCATCTTTCATCTAGCCTTGAATGTTAATGAACGTCCCAATGACACTATCACATACATTTTTCTCCAGATGCATAACATCAATACAATGTCTAATATTTAGACCAGACCAGTACGAAAGATCAAAGAAAATGGACCACTTCTTCCATATGCAAGTCTTACTTTTTTTCCTTCTTTTGGGTCTTTCCAAATACAGTATTTAGGTGTTGAACCCGCTGGAAGACCTGCTTACAGTCAATGGTATCGGCACAATTTCATGCTCTTGACTTCCATTAAATGCTTTTTTCAATCGCCTGTAAGGGTGATGAGGTTTTAGAAAATGCCGATGCTTAGTGTACACTGTTTTTCTACCATGTTTCAGTTGTATGTAGCTTGTGTCTTCTTCACAGATGGGGCATGCATGATGACCCTTAACACTATAACCGCTCAGATTCCCATATGCTAGAATTAATGGTACAAAAAAGCATTGCACGCATTTGAAAAGTCTCATTGCGAAACCCATCAAACACTAAAACCTCGTCATCCCACAACTTTGTCAGGTCTTCATTCAACGGACTTAGATAAACATCAATGTCATTTCTTGGCTGTCTTGGGCCCGATATCATCATAGACAACATCATGTACTTTGGCTTCATGCACAACCAAGGAGGCAAATTGTAAATTACTAGTAGAACTGGTCATGAACTGTGTTGAGTGCTTAAATTGCCATATGAATTCATCCCATCACTGGCTAGTCCAAGCCTAAGATTTCTTGTCTCCTTCCCGAAATCCGGATACAAACGATCAATCTTCTTCCACTGGGAGTAATCAGTCGGATGACAGACCATTCCATCAGAGTTTCTTCCATTTACATGCCAGGTAAGGTCTTTTGTGTCGTCTCCATTAGCAAAAAAATGCATAAACCTTGGAATGATGGGAAGATACCACAACATCTTCGTTGGAGGGCCCTTCTTTAAGTTTTCATTAGAACTGCAGTCCTCATCATCCTTCACTTTGTACCGTGATGCCCCACACCTAGGGCATTTGGACATTTCTTTGAATTCATGCTTGTACAATATGCAATCATTGGGCCAAGCATGAATCTTATGATATTCCATACCCATTGAACATAGTATCTTTTTTGCCTGATAGTAACTTTTAGGCAACATGTTTTCCTCTGGAAGCAGATCGTGCACTACTTGAAGCAGTGAACTAAAGCTTTTGTCACTCCACCCATATATGGCCTTGACATTAACTAGACTTAACACTGCCAACAACAACGTTAAGGAATTCTTGCACCCCGTATACAAAGGCTTCTTTGAATCACTTTGCAATCCTTCATACATAGGGGCATGTGCTTGCTGAAAAGACTCTTGTCCAAGGTCACAAATCATATCCTCTAAGCGTTCTCCCATTTCTACATCAAACGGTTCAGATTGGGACCCACTCTGTATGTCTGTCAATTCACCATGCCATATCCACGTCGTGTAATTCTTCTTAATCCCATCAGACAATAGATGCTCCCATATGTCATCCAGTATTTGTCATCTTCCGTTCAAACAATTGATGCAAGGACTATAATATTTTCCATCTTCATCCGGTTGACTGCTTTCTGAAGCAAATTGCAGAACTGCTCGACGCCTTCCTCATATTCTGGGCTCATGTGACTTTCATTCATCTAACTTCGATCCTTCTAAGTAATAACTCCGTGATACTCACAAAGTTATTCGATGAATGAAAATCTCACTTTTTTATTATAGGTGTGGCCTATTAGCTTCCGGCAAGTGCACTGGATCACACAAGTAGTATAAAACGGTAAGAACTGAGTATGGAACTCTCGAGGAACTTGTGTTACTTGGTAAGCTATTTCAATGAATAGGTGTCTAGTGTGAAAATCTAAGTGTGAATATGAATAGGTATGTAAACTATCTATGCAAAAAGGAAAATCACGCGAGAGAAATGATGTGTAAAAACAAGTAGAAAACGCGTTGGTCTTCCTAATAGGTGCCTGATGCTATAAGATACTTTCTATCTAACAATGTTCATGTGTTCCTATGGTGTCTCCTGAGATGCTAAACCTTGATTCCTCATGATAGTTTAAACTAATCCTGATCAAGCATTATCCTCAGATTCCTCTTGTTGGACTAAACTCAACCAGGACCGCATTATGACAAACATACTACAACTACATTATCGCACCCCAATTCCTCGTGATAGTATGACAACTTAGCCCTGTCCTATCAAGGTCATCAGAATCAGACCAGTTTTCACTGTTGAATGACCCTAACAAAGCATGAATCTACGTGATCAAGGTAAAGGCATACTAGAATGAAAAGCTGATAGCACAGAGAACACACAAAACATCATTAAATAGATAAAAAGATATTTACATCAAGTACCTACGTGGAAGATCCAACAGAGGATTTTAGCTTTCCATAACTCGGAAGCCTCCTTTACAACAAAGAGAAGAACAAGATGAAAGATTTTAAAAATACAAGTGGTGAGGATGTCTCCTTCACCTCTAGGATCTCACAACCACTCACAAACTCATCTCAAGCTCTCAGAATGGCTTCCGCTTCCAGCTCTGGACTTTGCAGATCTTCACACAGCAAAATCTCTCAAAACTCTCTGGAACTTGGACTTTTCTCTCTCTAGAATCACTAGACATGCAAAGCTTCAGCTCTCAGCCCAAACTCCCTTCACAAAATTTGATTTCAGGCTTAAATAGGTGGCCTTGTTCGTGCTCGTGCGCTTAGCGCAATTCTGATCCGCTTAACGTACATTAGTGAATTTCGGCTTAGCACGTGCTTTTCTCGCTTAACGGATGGACTGAAGTAGTGTGCTTAGTGAGATGAAACGGTGCGCTCAGCAAACCTGTACAACTCATCTTCTCCCAGATTCTTCCTCGCGCTTAGCTAATGAGTGTTGCACTTAGCAGACACTCGCTAAGCGAGCAGACTGGCTTAGCAAGAAGGTGAAAAACAACACTTTTCAGAGTCACCTAATTAACCTGAAATTGAGAGAAAATGATTATTAAACACACAAAATGGAAGCACTAAGTATTTATTACCTATACTTAACAGAAAGTATTTATAACACTACAAAATAACCATTAACTGGGAAAGTTTGATACAATTTACACAGGTTTTATACACAAAAGTTAGTCATATTCATCAACTAACAACTCCCCCAAATTTACATTTTTGCTTGTCCTCAAGTGACAATAACATGTAGTGATCATGTACAAAGGTGTATGCAGCAAAAATTACTGATTGCATGATAAGAAAAATGAAGCATTATGTACTCATCAATTGTCTTTCACAAAATATGCAACTATTCAAAGAGAAGAATAAAATGTAAGTTGCACTATTAGATGAAGTTAATCATAAGACAAAAATTTTGGAAAGTAGCTTAAACCACAGTCTCACGGCTACTGTTTCACTCAAGCACAAGTGTTTAAGCTATTCATTAATAACAACTAACAAGAGATCCAATCTTTGAATTTCATCTCATGCCATAAAGTCAGAAATGTATAAATAGAATCAAAAGGACTTTCCCAGGCTTGTAGTGAGGCTTGGCTACAAAAATTCATTGGTTTTTCTAGGATTCAAAGATTTAGATTCTAAGAGAGCACAAATCCTTGACTTATCCAAGTGATCTTTTCCATACAAGTAGCTTTCTCACTAACTTTTCCTATTACTTTTCTTCTGACCTTATTATAACAACACAATTTTTTTTAACACACATCTTATTTGTTGTGTGTGCTGATGCTTTACCCTTTTCTTTACATCCCTATTAACTTCACTCCCCCAAATTTGGGGTAAATTTTCCTTGAACCATATGCTCTCCTAGAATCTAAGCAAGGTATCTGGAGATAATTATTTAAGTTCAGGGTTCAAATTTTTGACAAAATCATTCAACTCATAAAGGGTGCAAAGGATACAATTATCATTCAAGGTAAGCTTTTTGGTCAAAAGGCTTGTATATGCACAATCATGGCCTTCATTATGTCCTCATTTATACATTTCATTCTAAAATTCAGAGATTCATGCAAAGATTATTACTCACAGCTGTTCACTCACAGTGTAAGATTACACTTTCACTGGTTTTGGTTCAATCTTTTCTTTCTCAATCAATCTGTCTATTGACTAACAATTCTAATTGCAAGTTCAAATTCTTGTTCTTTCTTTGTCTAACATACACACCTGTTCAAATTCATGAAAAGGAACACAAACTCCATCACAATCATGCATTCAATTCAAAATAAAAGAATACAACCATTTTCACAAATCAATAAAAGTGTTTCACCGCCATATCATTAAAAACCAAGTTAAATTGTTCAAAATGCTTCAAGATGAGAAAATCAACTAATCATAAATAAAACTAGCAGTGTATGTAGACATAAAGGAAATATTGTACTAAAACCATAATTATAATAATAATAAAAATCCGAAAAGGAAATCAGTGTCCAAACTGGAGAATCAGTGAGAGCCACATCTTCCTCAAATGAGAAATCGGAAAGATCAGTAGTTCATCCAATCAGAAAAGTCAGAACCATCATTTATGTTGCAAGATGGTGAATCAGGAGGGGCAACAACTTCATCAGATGATTCATCGGAGATGATTATCAGAGGTGGAGTTGGTGGAGGAGACAATATTTCAAGCTCAGGAGAAGGAGGTGGATCCACTACTGTAGGTTGGGGTTCAGCTGATATCGACTCAGTCCTTGCTAGTGCGGGCTCAGGAGGAACAACCTCATGGGATCTCTCCAATGGAAGCTGAGCTTCAGGCCAAACTACTTTTTCAAGAAAATGCTCCATAGATATGATTGGCCTATTGTGAGCCAACTCTTGCTGGTTATACATGATCATCAACTGCCCCCTAAATAAACTTTGCAGCATAGGGATTACAGTATGTGAGTGTTGGACATCGGGTTCCATGGCTGCTATCGGAGGAGTTGGGTTGGATGATGAAGAGATTTCATCAGTTCTCGCCCTTTTTCTCGATGCCATCTACAAGAAAGGGATCCAAACAACTACAAAAGTCAAGTTGAGAGAAAGATAACAACCGCTTAGCGAGATAGGATTCGCTTAGCGGACCTTTGCAAAATATACTACCGCTTAGCACAAGGATATGCGCTTAGCTCCTCATGAGCTGCGCTTAGCGGCAATAAACAGAATAAAAATTTCACTAAGTATGGGAGCTTAGCGAACAGGGTCGTTCAGCTTAGAAAATGCCGCAACGAATTACACTTGGCCTATGGAAGCTCGGCTTAGCGCGCGGCTATCAACAAAATTTTTGACTAAGTTACCTGAGCTTAGCGAATCAGCCTCGCTTAGCCACAGGTACTTCATCAAGAGAATGAATATTCATCCTCAAAAGATAAACTCGCTTAGCACGGTAGGCGCGCTCAGCGAGTTCTTCTAGAAAACACATATATTCAATGAATATTGATGAACTCGCTTAGCGTAGCATGCTCGCTTAGCAAGTTCATCGTGTTTTCCAGAAAAAACACAGAAAACACAACTCATTTTCTTCCAATATTGAGGCCTCTAATAGGCATATCACACATGCAAAGTTCTCAACGTATTTTACACAAGACAACCTACACAGAGTCCTAAACTCTAACTACTTCCAAAAATATTAAAATCCTATAATTCTCAAAGCTAGATTTAAGGTTGTCTAACCTAAGGTTCAGCAAAATCGCAGAGAAAAGGTAGTAGGGAACTTACTTGTATCGTTTAAGCTTTGGTTTGACTGAGATAATGCAGTAAGAAAAATCTTGGGTGTGCAGATGTAAGATTGAGAGATTTTGGATGAGAGAGAGAAAAGGGAATGTTTATGCGAAAATGCTTGGGCACGTGTGAGTGTACTGATGTTACACTTCACTAAGCTATTTTTGACTCTCTCGCTTAGCAAAATGTTGCGCTAAGCGAACTCGAGAGACGTTTGGTTTCTCAAGGCCTGTCGCTTAATAAACCCTTGCGCTAAGCTATTTTTTTTTTATAAATTTAGAGTTAGGCTTAGCGCGTGGATCAGACCGCTTAGTGAGATCTGCAAATCAGAAAACCTTTAACTCTCGCTAAGACAAGCTCTGGGCCCGCTTAGCTAAAATCATGCATTTTGAGTGCAGAGGAGTGGGCGCTAAGCGGGCAATAGAATCACTCAGTGCTAAGACTGTCGCAAGCATTTGAGCTTAGCTGCCATGAATGGCGCTTAGCTCAATCAAATTAAGTTTAGGCCGCAAGAAGGTCAGCTTAGCCACCATGATTGGCACTCAACTCCATGAACCTCAGTTCTGGCCGTAAGGAATTTAGCTTGGCGATAATGGGTCGCGCTTAGCCAAGGATAAGCTGTCGCTTAGCAGTTAGGCTTTTGCTTAGCCAAATCCAGATCGAATTGGATTTGGCTCAGCTCAGCCTTGGCTAGCTTAGCAGAATGAATCAACCTAAGATGCAAGGGTTGAGCGCTAAGCGCTTGAGACTCGCGGCTTAGCGCATGAACAATTATGCGCTTAGCGAAAGGACTATTTTTTTTTCCAAAATAAGTTGGGATTCATTTTTCAGTCCTTTTTCCAAGGAATTGAAACCCTTATATCTACATTCAAAGATAGGCTAATAAACTCCAATGTACAGATTATACAGCAAGTTCTAAATGATCAAATGCATGCAAAAACAAAGATAACAGAAATTAAAACTGGGTTGCCTCCCAGGAAGCGCTTCTTTAACGTCATTAGCTTGATGATTTTACCTCAATGGGTGATCAAATGAATAGTGCTATGTGTCCTTGTAAATTCTTCACCATGGTACAGTTTTAACCTCTGGCCATTTACAACCCATGTTCTATCAGGAGTTTGAGATTGTGGGTCATATAGCTCTATTGCACCATAAGATCAAAATTTATTGATAACGAAGGGTCCAGACCATTTGGACTTCAGCTTACTAGGAAATAATTTCAATCTTGAATTAAAAAGTAGTACCTATTGTCCCGGTTTGAATTCTCTCTTCAACAATTTCTTATCATGATATGTCTTGACTTTCTCTTTGTAAAGTCGTGAGGATTCATAAGCTGTTAATCGTATTTCTTCTAGCTCCAACAATTGGATCTTTCTGTGCTCCCTCGATGCCTTCTCATCAAAGTTCAGAAATTTCAGAGCCCAATATGTCTTGTGTTCCATCTCAACTGGTAAATGGCATGATTTGCCATACACCAGTTGAAAAGGAGACAGACCAATTGGAGTTTTGTATTCAGTTCTATAAGCCCACAATGCATCTTCCAATTTGGCTATTCAATCTTTTCTGGTTGATGCCACTGTTTTTTCTAGTATTTTCTTTAATTCTCTGTTGGATACTTCGACTTGCCCATTAGTTTGTGGATGGTAGGGGGACGCCACTCTATGATTCACATGGTATTGACCCAATACCTTTTGAAGCTGAGTATTACAGAAGTGCGAACCACCATCACTGGTCTCGATTCGAGGTACCCCAAATCGAGAAAAAAATGTTCTTCTTGATAAATTTCACCATAGTCTTAGCATCATTCCTTGCAGTGGCCATAGCTTCCACCCATTTAGACACGTAATCAACATCTACCAGAATATATTCATTCCCTACAGATGAAGGAAATGGACCCATGAAATCAATACCCCAACAATGGAAAACTTCAACTTCTATAATGTTTTGTAGAGGCATCTCATTTCTTCGGGAAATCCTCCCCATTCTCTGACATTGGTCACACTTTAAGACATGATGATGGGTGTCTTTAAAGAGTGTTGGCCAAAAAAATCCTGACTGTAAGACCTTGGCTGCTATTTTGTCTTCGCCATAATGCTCGCCACATGGTGAATTGAGACAATGCCACAATATGCCCTTGGCCTCCTCACTTGTCACACATCTCCGAAGGAGATTATCTGCACCTACTTTGAACAAGTGTGGATCATCCCAAACATAATGTCGAGCATCATAGAAGAATATCTTTCTATGCTGCCAATTAAGATCTTTAGGTATGACACCTACTGCCTTAAAATTATCCATGTCAGCAAACTAGGGTCTGCCTAAAATCAGAAACAAAGATTCATCAGGAAATTTATCTCTTATTTCAGCCTCCTTTGAAGTGCCATCACCATTCACCAATATGGATAGGTGATCTGCTACCACATTTTCATAACCTTTCTTGTCCTTGATGACTAAATCCAATTCTTGAAGCAACAATATCCATATGATCAATCGTGGCTTGGAATCAGCTTTGCGTAACAAATATTTAATTGTTGCGTGATCAGTGTAAATCATTATCTTAGATCCTACCAGATAAGACCGAAATTTCTCAAGTGCAAACACAATTGCAAACAATTCTTTTTCAGTCGTGGAATAATTAATTTGAGCATCATTCAAAACTTTGCTAGCATAATAGATGGTGCGGAACATTCTGCCTTTCCGCTGCCCCAACACAGCACCTACTGCATAATCACTTGCATCACACATTAATTCAAACTCTTGTCCCCAGTCTGGTGATGTAATCACAGGAGCAAAAACCAGTTTAGCTTTTAAAGGCTTCTAGACATTCTTCATTAAATACAAATACAACCTCCTTGTTGAACATATTGCTTAGGGGTTTAGCAATTTTTGAGAAGTCTTTAATGAATCATCGATAAAATCCTGCATGACCCAAAAAACTGCGTATTCCTTTCACATTAACTAGATGTGGAAGTTTATCAATAACATCTAATTTAGCTTTATCCACCTCAATTCCTTTTTTAGAGATCTTGTGTCCCAACACAATGTCTTCTTGAACCATAAAGTGTCATTTTTTCCAGTTAAGCACCAGATTGGATTCTTCACAGCGTTGTAACACTTCCTCTAAATTTGCTAAGCAATTTCCAAAAGATGCACCAAAGACTGAAAAATCATCCATAAAGACTTCAATAAATTTCTCTACCATGTCAGAAAAAATAGCCATCATACATCTCTGGAAAGTAGCAAGGGCATTACATAAACCGAATGACATGTGGCGATAAGTAAAAACACCAAAGGGACATGTGAAAGCTGTCTTTTCTTGGTCCTAGGGATCTACTGCAATCTGATTGTAACCCGAGTATCCATCCAAAAACAGTAGAAAGATTTCCCTACAAGTCTCTCAAGCATTTGATCCATGAAGGGAAGCGAGTAGTGGTCTTTTCTCGTGGCTTAATTAAGCTTCCTATAATCAATACACATTCTCCATCCTGTGTCTGTTCTAGTAGGAATTAGTTCATTTTGATCATTTTTTACCATTGTCATCCCTCCTTTCTTTGGAACGACTTGAATAGGACTAACCCATGAGCTGTTTGAAATTGGATAGATGAGGCCCACCTCTAATAACTTGAGCACTTCTTTTCTTACTTCTTCCTTCATTATAGGATTCAACCTTCTCTGAGGGTGTCACACAGGCTTATAATTGGCTTCCAAATTGATTTTGTGCATACAATATGATGGACTGATCCCTTTTAGATCAGAAATGTGCCAACCAATAGCCGCTTTAAGACATTTTAAAATCTGCACCAATTGATCCTCTTCTTCTTTCCTCAAAGTGTTGCTAATTATAACAGGTTTAGTCTCATCATCTTCCAAAAATACATACTTTAAATGTGCTGGAAGGGTCTTTAATTCTGCTTTGGGCTTTTTTGTTGGTCTAATTTTTTCCAATTCTTCAAAAACCACATGATCAACACAATTGTCTTTTGGATCATCAAGCTCTTCATCATAAACTAAACAATCTATCCCATAACCAGGTTCTCTTTCCAAAGGAGACTGTAGTACCATGGTTGAAGCTAATAATGCTATTTCCTGCTCCACCTCTTCTTCCTCGAAACAAGCATCACCTATATTTGAGTGTTTCATGGCTTCAAAGAGGTCAAAATAGATTTTTTATCCTCCACACTGAGTTCCAATCTACCTTTATCTTTCCCTCCAACATAACCAACAGTGGCCAAGCAGTGGTATTCCGGGGTGTTGGAGACTTCATGCTTTTCTTCTTCATTGGTCAATTGATGATGGATTGAGGTAACTTGAAGAATGCTTTCTTGATGTATTTCAATCTCTGCATGCTCTTCCTCTTTTATGGCCACCGCATTAGTCATGTTATCTACCAACTTACTAATCTGAGTTTCAATCCTTCTAAAGGCTTGTTGCATTGACTCTACTGTATCCCTAAATTGCATTAACAGATCATTCAGATTAAGAAATCCTTCTGCTTCATTGTGATAATTAGTTTGCCATTGTGACTCCCTTTGATAATCTGCAGAAGAATAGTCCATTTCAAATTGAGTTCCCTGCTGTTGCATAGAATAACAGTAACCCTTAGAGCTAGCTTGGTATGTCATGAAGTCTGACAATATACTTTCAAGATCAGGGGTTCTTTCTTTCTCATGGTAGTCGTACATGGCCAGTTCCTGTCTCCGGTCAAAGTTATTTATAGAGTAAAAATAACAACTGTCCTGTGATGCTCTCCTTCGGCTAAATCACAATTCATTAGTGGAATAGAGATAATAATCTTCATGATATAATAGTGAAAGGGTTGTCTTTCTGAAGAATAACTAGATCACCTGTAGGAGAGTCTATACATGCAGAAAACTAACAGAACAGCGGTTATCCAATTCAATAAGAGAAGACAAATATGAACTAAGAAAAAATATTAACAAATAATCAAAGAATAAATAATAAAGAATAGGCACCTAAAAACGATCTAACTTACCAAATAAAAAGAAGTTCCCCAGCAACAATGCCAAAAACTTGTTCGCTTCCGGCAAGTGCACCGGATCGCACAAGTAGTATAAAATGGTAAAAACCGAGTATCGAACTCTCGGGGAACTTGTGTTACTTGGTAAGCTATTTCAGTGAATAGGTGTTTGGTGTGAAAATCTAAGTGTGAATATGAACAAGTATGTAAACTATCTATGCAAAAAGGAAAATCACGCGAGAGACATGATGTGTAAAAACAAGTAGAAAATGCGTTGGTCTTCCTAATAGATGCCTGATGCTAAAAGATATTTTCTATCTAACAATGTTCATGTGTTCCTATGGTGTCTCCTGAGATGCTAAACCTTGATTCCTCATGATAGTTTAACCTAATCCTGATCAAGCATCGTCCTCAGATTCCTCTTGTTGGACTAAACTCAACCAAGACCACATTAAGACAAACATACTACAACTAAATTATCGCACCCCGATTCCTCGTGATAGTACGACAACTTAGCCTTGTCCTATCAAGGTCATCAGAATCAGACCAGTTTCCAGTGTTGAATGACCCTAACAAAACATGCATCTACATGATCAAGGTAAAGGCATACTAGAATGAAAAGCTGATAGCACAGAGAACACACAAAACATCATTAAATAGATAGAAAGATATTTACATCAAGTACCTACAAGGAAGATCCAACAGAGGATTTTAGCTTTCCATAACCAGGAAGCCTCCTTTACAACAAAGAGAAGAACAAGATGAATGATTGCAAAAATACAAGTGGTGAGGATGTCTCCTTCACCTCTAGGATCTCACAACCACTCACAAACTCGTCTCAAGCTCTCAGAACGGCTTCCGCTTCCAGCTCTGTTCTTTGCAGATCTTCACATAGCAAAATCTCTCAAAACTCTCTGGAACTTGAACCTTTCTCTCTCTAGAATCACTAGACACGCAAAGCTTCAGCTCTCAGCCCAAACTCCCTTCACAAAATCTGATTTCAGGCTTAAATAAGTGGCCTTGTTCGTGCTCATGTGCTAAGCGCAATTCTGAACCGCTTAGCGCATATTAGTGAATTTCGGCTTAACACGTGTTTTTCTCGCTCAACGGATGGACTGAAGCGGTGCGCTTAGTGAGATGCAGCGGTGGGCTCAGCAAACCTGTACAGCTCATCTTCTTCCAAATTCTTCCTCGTGCTTAGTCAATGAGTGTTGTGCTTAGCGGATGCTCGCTAAGCCAGTAGATCTGCTTAGCGAGAAGGTGAAAAACAACACTTTTCAGAGTCGCCTAATTAACCTGAAATTGAGAGAAAATGATTATTAAACACACAAAATGGAAGTACAAAGTATTTATTACCTATACTTAACAGAAAGTATTTATAACACTACAAAATAACCATAAACTGGGGAAGTTTGATACAATTTTCATAGGTTTTATACACAAAAGTTAGTCGTATTCATCGACTAACATATCCCATTCAGGAAGACCATTTTTTATACTAGCTTCATACGTCAGGGTTAATTCTATTTTTTAAATTTGACAAAATTTTGGTAGCATTTCGCATTGGTCTGCAAGTACATGACATGAAATCGGTGAAATTAATTTCCCGATAATCAAGTATGCACTCAGAGAACAACTAGAAATGTATTGTACCAAAATTTCATCAAATTAAACAAAATAATGTTAACCTTAACACATGAATCTACCATAAAAATATCAGTCTCCCCAAACTGTCCAAACGGACAATTCAAGATTAAATACAATGATTAATGCAAACTGTCCGCAAGAATCATTGCATTCAGTCTCAAACGAGAATCTAAGGTTCACTCATAATGAACACAATTTGTATATCATATATCAGTTGTCATTAATGGCAGTGAACAAGTAATAAAAACATTAATTGGTAACAAACATTTGTACCTGTGATGATGAGCAGCACGGTCCAAAATGAAAGGACCAATCTAACAAATAACTCAATGACCACCTGCATCAATCATCATTCGAAAAATAGATATCAATATG
This sequence comes from Glycine soja, assembly GCF_004193775.1. Lineage (NCBI taxonomy): Eukaryota > Viridiplantae > Streptophyta > Magnoliopsida > Fabales > Fabaceae > Glycine > Glycine soja. The sequence goes on from NC_041010.1 coordinate 29,784,498, forward strand.
TGACAATGAGTAGGCTTAAAGTATGACAGATATCAATTGACACCGTCAATGTCTCAAAAATCATAAGTCTAACTAGCATACACAGTAGTGAGGACAGTCATACAATGTGAATAAGTCAAGTTGTTTCAAAATTTTACTTTTGTAAGTAGTTCTTCAAGATAATCTTCAATTCTTAGGACCCATCACTCTTTGTTGATTTCTAGGTATTGGACTCCTAGGAATTATTATAATTGGACTACTGATTATATGGCACTGCAAACCAAGATGTGTGTCTGATTTCTATTCAAATCCGTACCCCGAGAGTGGGAACAGGAGATGATGCTTGTTTTGTGATTTATATTACTGTGTTATTCTTGTTTTGTGTCTGGAAAGTCCACTTGGTTGCTTAAGCAGATTATGCTAGGTTCTGGAAAGAACTAGGAAAGTGTTTCATGATCAGTGTCTTGCTTTTATTGGTGGAGCTTAAGCAGATTATTCTAAAACCATGTATATCTTACAACCTTAAAGGAAGCTATTCGGGAGCAAAAGCTGGTTGTAGTTATTTTTCTTGTCTATGTGGGTTGGTCAAAAAATGAGGTAGCATTTTTAATAGAAGTTAAACAAACATTCTCCATTAGCCAGAGCATGAAATTTAGCAAGTAATGAAGCATTGAAGCTTACTATTTAAATGGGGTTTTGTAATTTGAAATATCTCGTTTGTTTTACTTTTGGATTTTGTCTTACTATTAAAACTTCTTACTACAGTTTTAACCTTAAGGGAATTATCAAATAACTAGCATTATCCAAATCTCAACTTCAACCAGAACAATTAGAGTTTTAAACCATAAATCTAGCAAAAGCTGAGCCATCCCTGTTGTCTTTAGTCTTGAAATTGTGTCTTATTTTGGCTTTTATAGAGCTGTTCTAAGTGGTGATTCTGGTAGACCATGAGATAGCTTTTTTACTACTTTCTTTTCGATTTTCACCCATTCACCTAACCTGATCTGTATCTAATTAAAATAAATTACTCATGAGTTATGGAAATGGAAAACCTTTCTTTTTATATAATTTGTAAAGGTTAATCCACGAAAATTGTCTCTCTAAACTGGTAGTGAGGTGTGTATCTCTATTAGGACCCAACCTAACAACGAGAATTGCAGATAAGTTAAATAAATCTAATTAATTTAGGGAACAACAGTAAATTAAATCATTAACATTAGCTTTGGAATCTGCTGCAATTTTTAAATGTTGGTTTGTGACTTGCAAGATAAATAGAAAGCTTCTAGGTTTTAAGGAACTGAACTGCTACTGATTTTTAATAACTTGAGTTCTACGTCTTGATGACATTTGATACTATAGCTGTCATATATTTCTGATCCACTTTTATTTTGTGGTTCTCTGCACATGCTTAATCATTTAACCTGTATAGTTTCTTCTTATTTGAATTATTTTAGCTCGTAGAGTGACAAGCTAAGTAGCTATGATTGTCTTCTCTAATGGAAGAACTTGTTGTGGATTATTAATGTCAATACTCGATACTTTTTCCTTGAAGCCCACAAATAATTCTTGAATTATCATGTCTCATGTATTTGTTGATGGTTATGTGGCATAAGGCATTCTTTTGTTATCGTTTTAATACTACCTAAATTGCTTCACAAATATGGCAATGTTAGAAACTGGTTCGGGTTCAGCACATAGAACATGATGTTATTGATGAACACAAAGAATGCACAATTTCCCTGGATATTCAAGAGATCCGAGACTCTCCCTAGCCACAATACTAACTCTCCAATTGACTAACTACTCTCAACCCCTCCTTCTTCCTATTTATAGGCAACATCCCTTTCTATGTGCTGAACTTGAACCACCTCATTATAATCATTGTTTAAGAAAAAAAATTGTCTCAAAATAATTGTTATTTTAGTTTTTCAATGTAATATTAATTAATTAAGTTTTCGTAAACAACAAATCTATAAATGAATTAATAAGAATATACGAATAATTTTATAAAATTATTATCCTCTTTTATTTATTTATTTTTTATTGGTCTATGTGAAATAATTTAGAGGACCATGATTTTGGGACGGATAAAGTATAATTGGAGCTGGTGGTTGGACAAAATGTCAATCAACCAATAACTAGGGGAAAATTGAGTTTACAAATTCTTGGTTAGTGCAAGTATAGAGAGGTTTATGAAATATTTCTTAGCACTTTATTATTTATATGATAAATTAAAATGTATATTATTTAAAGAGTGTGGTTCTAATTTACTTCATTTTCCCAATTTAACATTTTATTTCTTCTTTAAGACTAGGTACATGCGATAGTTTGGTTTGCATAGACTTGATCTTATAAATTCGTAAATAAAAGAGTTAAATCAATTGGCCGCGACATGAATGAACCTCTATAATGGATGGTCTGTGGCTATAACCAAACATAAATAAAAGGAGCAACTGAGCCAAATAATATTTACTTATTTTTTTTTAAAAAAATTAAGCATAAGAAAAAGCTTATTTTACAGTGTAAATTTACGAAAAGGAGCTTTTAAAAGAAGTCCCCAAGAGGAGCTTTTTCATAGGCGTTTGCGGGGCTTATTATGCCAAGGCTCCAGTTCGATTCCGTATAAATCCGTATTCTTCTTTTTCAATTTTATTTTCTAAAACAACTTTGAATTGGACTCTTAATCGGTTGTGTGTAGTAATAGTATTGCGTTTTTATAATTAAATATGTTTTTAGCCATTTAAATGTAAGTTATATTTTTTTCCTTTAAATTTAAAATTTCTTTAAATAATCCTTGAAATTTGTAAAATATTATTTTTAGTGCTTTCGTAATGTGTAAGTTAAACAAGAAATAAAAAAATTACAATTTTTTTATTTTTATTTGTTAGAATTTAATTTTTTGTTTATATCTTAAAGTATAATTTTTTTACAATTTTAAATTGATAGAGTCAAGTTAACAAAAAAAATTAAAGCAAATTTCAAAGTGGTTAATAAATTTTTAAGTTTTTTTACTCATTTGATTAAGAAATTTACGAATTGTAAATTAAAAGTTCACAATTCGAAAATTTCTTATTTCAATGTTGTGAATGTATGAATGCATGATTTTGATGATGACAAAGAAGAATCAAACAAGGTTGTTTCAAAGGATAAACATTGTTTCAAGATTAATACAAGGTTGTTTCAACAAACAAAGTCTTGCTTCAAGATTAACTTAACATCAAGGATTGCCTCAAAACAAAGTGTTTAGACATCCAAGACTCTGGTAATCGATTACCAGACAGTGTAATCGATTACCAGAAGACAATTTTAAAAAATAGTTATTAAAAAGGGTTTTGAATTTGAATTTTGAACCTGCAATCGATTACCAGATGTTTGTAACCGATTACCTGCAACGAAACTCTTGAAATTCAAATTCAAAATGACCCTTCAAACTATAACTGTGTAATCGATTACCAGATACCTGTAATCGATTACTAGTGAAAAAATTCAGAAAAAACTTTTTAAAAAGATACATCTCTTCAAACCATTTTAAAAAGGCACGAACGACTTATATATGTGTTTGATTTCAAAAAATAAGAGAGATATTCCAAGAGAACTTCATTGTCAAATGCGCCCTCAACAACTCTTGGGCAAACACTTGCAAATTGTATTATCCACTCTAAAGGAGAGAAATCTTTTTGTTCTTCTCAAAAAGTCAATTGTAATCAAGAGACTGGTTGTCTCTTGAATTGTGAGTTTTCTAAACACAAGGGAAAGAGATTCTTTGGGTGTTCAGAAGATGTAAAAATGATTTTTTTACAAAGATAATGAAAAATCTCAAGTGGGTTGTTTGAGAACTGGACGTAGGCATGGGAAGTGGTCGAACCCGTATAAATCGAGTTTACATTTCTCTCTTCCCTTATCTCATTTATATTATTGCAATCAATTTTGTCTTGCAAGTTTAAAGGATTTATTAAATTGATCTTATACATGATTTATTAAGGTCACTTGTTCAACAAGCTCAACACATGTTTGACTTACACGTTGAAAAATTACAAAAATATTTATAAATTTCAAGGACTAAAAAATTTGAATTTGAAAGACAAAAAAAAAAACTTAAATTTAAAGGATTAAAAAATATTTAATTTTTTTTATCATTTGCAGCAATAACAATATTGCTTCTTCGTGGATTCTTTATTTATTCAGCATTTTTAACGTGATTTCATATTATTGAATTATATCTTTTTTTTTACTTCTTTCTAAATATTATTAAACAATAAATAATTAATATATATTATTTCAAATCATCATTAAAATAAGCTAAAGTAATTAAATATTTATACTTTAATATTTTTATTTACTTTTATAATCATTAAAATAAATTGATGAAAATTAAATTAATGTTTCACAATATTTTTTTATTTTATAAATATTTTTTATTAGATAAGATAACTAATTTTAATTAAAATTGATATTTAAAAAAAAAGTAAACGGCTGTTAGCTTAAAAAGAGCTTTTAAGTTAAAAATAATGAAATATAACAAACAACTTATACATATTTTTTAAACCTCTAATATTTAACTTTTACTTCAAAAAAAATTAATTCAAAAATAAGTTGGGCCAAACACATTCCTAGCTAAAAGCTAAAAAAAATATTTTCAAAAAAGCTAAAATATTATAATTAAATAAATAAAAGAAAAAAAAGTATGAAAAGATAATACTAACAACTAAAAAACGTTAAATTGTCTTAGTCCTTTTTTTTCCGGTGCAAATTGTCTTAGTCGTAAGTATATTAGGATTTTTACTTCTCAATTATCATAAACAATTAATCGATCGATTTAACGAATCTCTATTCAATTTCATTCAGACTACAAATATTAGTTACTTTTATTATTTCCCACTCATTTTTATTATGACAAATTATATCTTTATAAATATTTATTTTATTAATATTATACACTTCAATATTTATCAATTGCTAAAAATAATTATAATATAAAAATAAATAAATGGTTTTCACTTTAAAATAAACTTTACGTGCATCACACGGACCCACAAACTAATTAGAATCCAAAGGACAAAGATTGAGCTTATCTCAGTCATCATAATATGAGGTGTGGATCAATGTTTTATTTTTTTTATAAATCAAATATTACTTACAGGAATATAACGAATACTTTAACTCAGACATAACATTTAGGTAGGAGATACACTCTTGAACATAAATTAATCAACAAAACTGCGCGCATTCAAATCCAATAATAAAGAACATGTATGACTCTTCAAAGAAGATAATGGAAAAAAATTATCGTGTGTAAGATAAATAGAATATGTTATTGGTGTGTGGTGATTAATCTGTGAATGCAGATCGCTTAGATAAGGAACATGCATGTGGCTATCGCTTAGTTATGTTGTACTTTTTTTATTTATTATTTTTAACGTTTGGATATAGTTTTATTACCTTGCTGACTGCCAGACATACCTGTTTGATTTATGTTGTTTTCACCACAAACGGACCCATGATGCAAGTTTATATAGCAGAAGCAATTATCAGTTTGGTTCATGTCAGAGAAGATTGACGTGCATTTTTTTGAAGGAAATCATCAAATTAGCTATTTTTAACTTCAATTTTATGGATTGGAATTGGAATTTTGTCAACATGTGCATTATTGAAACGCAATCAATTAAGATATACTAAATGTTTTCGTCTTCCGTCAGGCACCGAATTAATATGAACATTATTAGACGGAAAATATACATCGAGTAGTCCTGATTTTTGCGATGTTTATAAGGCTCGTTTGGTTGTCCAAAAATAAGGACTCTCTCCGAAACGAAATAGATCTGAAGTATACTAGTATATTACATGGATATGTTTAATTTGACATGGCTCATCAAATTAATTTCTAACATGCAAGTTTATTCGAACACAATGGTGCCGTGCCGTGTTCTGCTAAACTTGTTCCAAATTTATAACTCCCAAGTTCATTAACAACAATTAAGGAAAGGAAAAAAACAAGTTCGGTTGGCATTTTTCTGGTGTAGACATTAAAAGAAAGAAAAGGAGAAGTAATTAATATAGGACTAAATATCATGACCGAATTCATAATTAATCTTCAGAACATTGATAGTACTCCATATGAACTCGTGCTCATTCATTATTGAGAAAGAAATTTAGTTCTTTAGTTCTTTTGATTTTCTGAATCACATTCACCTTTCTAAATGATTCTCTTAAGTCTCTCTCACTCTCAAATTTTATACTATTAATGCTCCTTCCATATTTCTACCAACCTATTCAATGCAACTACGGAAGATCCACCTTCAGTCATTGCTTCGGTGGCACTTATTTTCATTTTGAAAATCTTCTGTTTAATCTCTTTTCCCCTATCCGAGTCCATGAGCTCCTTGACTCGGTCACCCAACTCGGTGGAACTCACTAACCCATCTTTGTTCTGCTTCACCGCCAAACCCACCTTCATTTCCTCCACCAAAACCACCCTATTCAATCTCTGCTCCGCGTAGAGAGGCCACGCCACCATTGGCACCCCTTCACATACCGCTTCCAACACCAAGTTCCACCCGCAGTGAGTCACGAACCCGCCCACTGAGTCATGACTCAGTATCGCCGCCTGTGGGGCCCAGTCCCTCACCACCATTCCCTTCTCCTTAGTCCTCTCCAAAAACCCTTTCGGCAACAACTCGTCCAAACTCAGCGGCTCCACCGAGTCACCATCTTCGTACTCGCTCCTCACTACCCACAAGAACCTTTGCTCACTCTGCTCCAACCCAATAGCAATCTCTCTCAACTGCTTCCTCGAGAATCTCCCCATGCTTCTGAAACTCAGAAACAGAACACTTTGACTCGGTTGTGAATCGAGCCAACTCAAACACTCGTTATCATCCTTTCTACAAGGAGCAGAAGCAATGACGGGTCCAATGCAAAACACTTTCGGCGTGGTTCCTTCCATCAACCCTTTGGAAAAAGCTTCTACAACCCTCTCTCCCATGGCTTCACACGTATTTACTATAACCCCGTAACTTCCCCTCATGCACGTGGCTATGTCAACAGAAACCCTATAATCTTCATTTTCACGATCGTTCGCTCCGTCTGGCATGTCATCGGTGTGAATTTTTGGTAACCCTGGGATTTCGACGTGCATTTTGAGGTCCTTGAGGGACTTTGTGTAGTTTTCATGAAAGATAGTTTGATAAAGGAGAACAGCGAGGGTGGAGGCGCCCAAAGTGTAATAGAAGTAAGTGGGGATCTGACGCGTGTTAGTGACACGTGCGGCGCTGTAGTTCATGAAGTCCAAGACTATTGCTTTGAGGTTTGAGGTTTGGGAGATGGAGTTGAGGATGCGGCGGAGGTGGTGGGTGGTGGCGCGACAGAGCTCGAAGGTAAGGGCCATGGGAGGGAGCGCTATGGGGATAGAGATCTGAGGGATGCGGTGGAAGGTGATGGAGGGTGTGGCGGCGGTGATGGCGGCGATGTATTTGGCGGTAGCATCGCAGGTGAAGGCGGTGGGGGAGGTGGGGGTGTCTTGGTTGGGGGGTGGAGTTAGGAAAAGAATGGTGATGGAAAGTGAAGGGTGGTGGGTTAGTATGAGTTTGCCTAGTTCCACCATGGAAACAAGGTGTCCCCTCCCCAAAGCTGAGTATAGAACTGTTGGTAGTTGATTAGATGATAGTTGATAGTTGGTAATTTTAGAGAATTGTTTTAGAAAGAAGACTATGTCATTGATTTCTTGGATTGTCAATTACAACATACCAATTGTCTATTTATAGGCTCAAGTCACCAACCTCTCAATGGTGGTGAATGTTTCTACATTACTTTAGGTCTTTCTAGAATTTTCATGATAGATTAGTATCATGATAGTTCTAGATTCTTCTATCTTATACATACACTTATAGTTCTAGATTGTTCTACCATATTCATACACATTATAGTTCTAGATTGTTCTACCATATTCATATACACTATAGTTCTAGATTGTTCTACCATATTCATACATATTATATTTAAGAATATTCTAGAAATTTGTAGCAATTTCAACACTCCTCCTTGATGCAAATTTCTATGACTCCGAGCATAGCTCTTAATTCTTCAAATCTTGGTCTCGGCAAAGCCTTCGTGAATATGTCTGCAATTTGATCTTCTGTTCTGCAGTAGTCGAGTTTGATCTCTTTAGTTGCTTCAGCTTCTCTAATAAAGTGATACTTGATTGCTATGTGTTTTGTTCTGCTGTGATGAACTGGATTCTTCGCCATTGCAATTGCTGATTTGTTGTCGCAATTGATTTTAGTAGGCTCATCTTGTTTTTCTCCCATGTCTTCAAGTATCCTACGAAGCCATATAGCTTGACTCATTGCTTCAGCAGCTGCCACGTACTCTGCTTCTGCTGTTGATTGTGCTACTGTAGCTTGCTTCAGCAGCTGCCACGTACTCTGAGGTACTCTTCATGTCATCTGCCAAACCTGCCCAATCATTGTCAGTGTAGCCTAGTAATTCTGAGTTGGTTTCGGTAGTATACCATATACCGAACTCTTTTGTTCCTTGTAGATACCTCAAAATTCTTTTTCCTGCTCCAAAGTGTATTTGACTTGGGCTTTGCATGAATCTTGATAGAAGACTTGTAGCATACATTATGTCAGGCCGTGTAGCTGTCAAATATAGGAGGCTTCCAATTAGACTTCGGTATTTAGATGCATCAGCTTCTAGTACTCCATCATTCTTCTGTAGTTTCTCATTTGTTATGAGTTGAGTAGCAACAGGTTTGCAACCATACATCTTGAATTTCTTAAGTAAGCCTTTTGTGTATTTCTTTTGCGAGATGAATATCCCTTCATTTTTCTGACTTACCTCTATGCCGAGGAAGTAACTCATCAAACCAAGGTCGGTCATCTCAAAGGTCTTCATCATGTCTTCTTTAAACTCCATCATCATCTTAGTATTGTTTCCCGTGTAGATAAGATCATCTACATATAGAGAGAGTAAGAGAGTGTACTGACCTTGAGACTTGATGTAAAGTGTAGGCTCACTCTTGCTCCTCCTGAATCCTCGATCCATGAAATACTAATCAATTCTGCTATACCATGCTCGAGGTGCTTGCTTCAAACCGTAGAGTGCTTTTCTTAGTCTTAACACTTTGTTTTCTTTGCCTTCAGACACGAATCCTTGTGGCTGCTCCACATAGATCTCTTCTTCAATTATGTCGTTAAGGAAGGCGGATTTGACATCTAGTTGATGGATACTCCATCCTTTTTGTGACGCAAGAGCTATTAGAGCTCTTATGGTATCAAGATGAGCTACTGGTGCAAATGTCTCATTGTAGTCAATTCCGGGTTGCTGTGAGTAACCCTTAGCTACTAGCCTCACCTTGTGTTTCTGTATGGTTCCATCAGGGTTGAGCTTTGTCTTATAGACCCACTTAACCCCAATGATATCTTTTCCATGGGGACGATTTACTAACTTCCATGTGTTGTTTTTCTCGATCATCTGTATCTCTTCTTCCATTGCCTTGACCCATACTTCCTGCTTTGGCGCTTCTTCAAAGCTTCCAGGTTCAAGTATGGCCAAGTTACAGGTTTCATATATGTCCACCAAAGATCTTACTTGTCTTGGAGTAGACTCTGGTGATGATAGTTCTTGATCTTGTTGTTGTGGTGGAGGTGAAGGTGGTTCACCTGGGTCTTCTTCCTCAGCTTCTTCTTGAGGTAGTTGAGTGGGTATAAGAACGTTCTTCTCCACTTTTCTTCATCCCAATTCTAAGAAGCATATTCATCAACTTCAACATCTCGACTGATGACGAGTTTCTTAGTTTGCAAGTTGTAGACACGATAGCCCTTAGAGATATTGCTATACCCAAGGAAGATACCTCGTATAGTCTTGTCTTCAAGCTTGTGCCTCTTCACGTCTGGAACATGAATGTAGCATATAGATCCAAACACCCTTAGGTGCTTTGCTGATGGCTTCTTCCCATTCCAAGCTTCAATTGGAGTCTTGTCTTTTACATACTTAGTTGGACATCTGTTGAGTATGTAAACAGCAGTGTAGACTGCTTCAGCCCAGAATGTGTTAGGTAGTCCCTTCTCCTTGAGCATCGATCTAGCCATTTCCATAACTGTGCAATTCTTTCTCTCAGAAACTCCATTTTGTTGAGGAGAATATGAGACTATAAGTTGTCGCTCAATGCCTTCATCCTCACAAAATCTTTCAAACTCGCGAGAGGTGTACTCTTTGCCGCGATCACTTCTTAGTACTTTTATCCATTTTCCACTTTGATTTTCAGCAAGGGCCTTGAACTTTTTGAATACTCCAAAGACTTTTGATTTTTCTATTAGAAAATATACCCATGTCATTCTAGAGAAGTCATCAATGAAGAGTATGAAGTACTTGTTGTTCTCATGTGATGGCGTCCTCATTGGTCCACAAACGTCCGTATGTATCAGCTCCAATAGATCTTTCGCTCTCCATGCTCCGCCTGTTGCGTAAGGAAATCGGTGTTGCTTACCAAGGAGACATCCTTCACACACTTCATTGTTCTCCTTTATGCTTGGAAGATCTCTCATCATGTTCTTCTCATGTAACAACTTCAAGGCATGTGTGTTGAAGTGGCCAAATCTTCAATTCCATAGCCATGAATCATCAACTTGTACCTTCATGGCAATGTTTGATGCATATTTTAAATTTAGAGGGAAGCTTCTATTGCTCTTATTCATCTTTACTTGGGCTATCTCAGACCTTTTATTTTTGTTGTCTAAAATTTTGCATACACCTCCTTCAAAGTGAAGTGTGTAGCCTCTCTCCATCATTTGACCAATGCTTAGAAGATTTTCTTTTAGGCTGGGAACTAGTAAGACATCATGGATGAGTAGCGTACCTTTATTTGTCTCCACCATGACAGTGCCTTTGCCTTTTGATTCAACCACACTTCCATTTCCCAGTCGAACTTTGACTTTGACAGACTCATCAATACTTTTGAAAATAGTCTCATCCTTGGCCATGTGATTGCTACATCCACTATCCAAGTACCAGCTTCCTCCCTTTTCTTTTATTGAGTCTTGAGTGGCGTAGAACGTACATTGTTCTTGATCATGCTCCTCCGTGATATTAGCTTGATGCCTATTTTTGTTGCGACAATTTTTCTCTACGTGCCCGAACTTCTTGCAATGGTTGCATTGTGGCATATCACGGAACCAACAATTTTTCTCTGCGTGGCCTTGCCTTTTGCATATATTGCATGGAGGATTTTTATTTGTTTTTTTCTTAAAGAAATTCCTAGAACCTTCTCTTCTTTTGGAAGTTTCTCCATAATTTTTCTTTCCTCCATTTTCTTTGTTTTGGGGCTGAAATTTAAACTTTGACTGGAAGGCATTTTCAATTGTATCTTCTTTATGCCTATACAGTCTTTGCTCAAATGCTTCAAGAGAGCCCACAAGTTCTATCTCTGATAGAGTGGACAGATCTTTGGTTTCCTCAATCATTGTCACGATTGGGTCAAACTTTTGGGGCATAGTAATTAGAATTTTCTCAACAATTTTCTAGTCAATAATATTTTCCCCAAAAGCTCTCATTTGATTAAATATTCCTTTAACTTTAGAATAGTAATCTTTAACTGTCTCAGACTCTTTCATCTTCAATAGTTCAAAATCACTTCTTAGAGATTGAAGTTTAACGGCACGTACCTTAACACTTCCTTGAAACTCCTCCTGCAATGTGTTCCATGCTTCTTTGGCAGTCTTAGCTCCCATAATTCTTGGGAAAATTGGATCAGTCACCGCTTGTTGCAAGGTGAACAACGCCTTTGAATTTTTCTGTTTATTTTTCTTCAACTCTTTTTCTTGGGATGCATTAAGAGCTGAAGTATCCGCGGGAATGGTGAAGCCTTCTTCTACTATGTCCCATAAATCTTGAGATGAAAAATATGTTTCCATTTTAACACGCCAGAAATCATAATTTTCACCATTGAAGATAGGGACAGAAATAGTTGACGATTGAGTAATGTTATCCATAGCTTAGAAAAAAAATATTATTAGAGTGGGTTAATAGTACAAAGGAAATTTTTGAAGTAGTTGGGAGGATTTTGGAATGGTAGGTAGGTAAGATAAATACGCCCAATGTATAACCGAACGTAGCTCTAATGTCACTGTTGGTAGTTGATTAGATGATAGTTGATAGTTGGTAATTTTAGAGAATTGTTTTAGAAAGAAGGCTATGTCATTGATTTCTTGGATTGTCAATTACAACATACCAATTGTCTATTTATAGGCTCAAGTCACCAACCTCTCAATGGTGGTGAATGTTTCTACATTACTTTAGGTCTTTCTAGAGTTTTCATGATAGATTAGTATCATGATAGTTCTAGATTCTTCTATCTTATACATACACTTATAGTTCTAGATTGTTCTACCATATTCATACACATTATAGTTCTAAATTGCTCTACCATATTCATATACACTATAGTTCTAGATTGTTCTACCATATTCATACATATGATATTTAAGAATATTCTAGAAATTTGTAGCAATTTCAACAAGAACTATGGAGTTTTTCACGGTCATGATGATTCAAGAGAAAGTCTTGTTTGTTTTCCTTTGTTTTTTCTTGCTCTTGTTGTGCAAATTCTAAAGAGGGTGGATTGGTGTGTGGAGGGAATGTGTTTGTCATGCTCTATTTATTGCCAGCATTGGGAGGTGTAGGTTAAGAATGGAGAAATTATTAGATAATTTGAATCATTATTACATCACATGATTATGGATTGAGATCATAAATAATTTGGTGATCTTAAATTATCTAATACTTTCTTCTTAATTTTTCTCCTGTGTCTTGGATTGTGTTGGATTATATGTCGGCTGCTATATTTTTTATTTTTTGATAAGAAAAAAGTATAGAAGAATTAGGTCGGTTCACCAAGTAAAAATAGGTCTCAAGGTCAAATGAGCTCTTAAGAGGTATTTACTGATTACATACGAAATAAGATTCTTATATTAGTGATAAAAACCCAATTCACTGATATATGAATTAGTATTTACCTACTAGATCAACTTTCTTTGCTCGACTGGTATATTCTAAACCTACAAGGAATTAAAAAGTGTAATATATTACCTATGGTTATACATGGTGTGCTTCTGAAAGTTAAATATTCAATGGCTTTTTACTCAAGTCAAGTGTGTTATCCTGTTCGCTTGGAGCGGTGTGGTGTGGTACCGTGATATATAATGCGTTGCTGTTTAAACCCTCATCTATTAAAAATAGTCAACATGCACCGAGTGAAATGACAAGTGTTTCTATTGGTGTAAAATCTCTATCCCTTGAGATTACATGTTATTTATAAATATTTTTTTTCTCTCATATCATTGTATTATATTTTATAAGAATAAAATTGTTCATGTAGATGTAAGGACCCTACGGTTGTTTGTGAATTTAAGGTCAGACCAATAAGAAATTATTAAAGAAAATAAAAATTGGATGAAAGTGAGTTATAGGAAAAATTGATGGGTGAATAAACGTATTGGTTTTACTACGACACCAAATTCTATGGTATATTTTAAATCTAAAAGTTTAATTTCGGTGTTGTTATTGAGATTCTTTATAAGGCCGGGGAGTATAGTTAAATCTCTTAGACTGTTGGCCTAAAAAATTGAGTGTAGCAAATTTATACACGAATATTTCAATGATTAATTTTTCTTTTCAAGAACAGTTCATATTAGATGAAATATTAATTTTTTTTATAAATTAAAGTGTCATTACAAGGAAAATGACTTATACTTATAGACAAAAATTGTCACTAGAAGTCCAAAATCTATAGGTAAATATATAAAGGACTTTGTCCTATGGATGTTTTAGACGTCAACTTTGAAGGGACATATAGTGACAACTAATAATCTGGCACCATAGGCTTTACCTATAGATATATTTTTACCTATGGTCAAATTTGACTATCACTATAGGTAACACCTATAATTTTAAATGTGTAGGTAAAAGATATTAATTTATACCTATAATCTCTAACTATAGGTAAAAGTCAATTTACTTGTACTTACAGTCTTTTGTAGGTACAACAACAACAACAACAACGCCTTATCCCACTAGGTGGGGTCGGCTACATGGATCAACTTCCGCCATAATGTTCTATCAAGTACCATACTTCTATCCAAATCATTAAGTTCGAGATCCTTTTTGATAACCTCTCTTATAGTCTTTTTGGGTCTTCCTCTGCCTCGAATTGTTTGCCTTCTCTCCATCTGGTCTACTCTCCTCACTACAGAGTCTACCGGTCTTCTCTCTACATGCCCAAACCACCTAAGTCTATTTTCCACCATCTTCTCTACAATAGGCGCTACTCCAACCCTCTCTCTAATAGCTTCGTTTCTAATTTTATCTTGTCGAGTCTTACCACACATCCACCGCAACATCCTCATCTCCGCTACACCTACTTTATTCTCATGTTGGCTCTTGACCGCCCAACATTCTGTTCCATACAAAATCGCCGGTCTTACCGCAGTCCGATAAAACTTTCCCTTTATCTTGATCGGTACCTTTGCATCACATAACACCCCCGATGCTTTTCTCCATTTCATCCATCCTGCTTGAATGCGATGATTCACATCCCCTTCAATTTCTCCATCATCCTGTATTACAGACCCAAGATATTTAAACCGTGTGACTTGAGGAATAATATGGTCTCCTATTTTCACCTCTGAGTTAGAAACCCTCCTTCTTTTGTTGAACTTACATTCCATATACTCCGATTTGCTTCTGTTTAGGCGAAAACCATGTGTTTCTAGAGCTCGTCTCCAAGTTTCCAACCTCTCATTCAACTCCTCCCTCGACTCTCCAAGGAGGACTATGTCATCTGCAAAAAGCATGCATCTCGGCGCTATCTCTTGGATTTGTTCCGTGAGGACATCCAGAATTAAGGTAAAAAGGTAGGGGCTAAGGGTTGACCCTTGATGCAAACCAATTGTGATGGGAAAATCGTCTGACTCTCCACCCTGTGTCCTAACACTAGTCGATACCCTATCATACATATCTTGGATAGCTCGAATATATGCAACCCTAACCCCTTTCTTCTTTAGAGCTTTCCACAAAATCTCTCTAGGCACTCTATCATACGCTTTCTCCAAGTCAATAAAAATCAAGTGCAAGTCTTGTTGGTCCATGCGATATTGCTCCATCACCCGCCGTAATAAATAGATCGCTTCCATGGTCGACCTTCCCGGCATGAAACCAAATTGATTCTCAGTAACTTGAGTCTCCTTTCTTAATCTCCGTTCGATCACTCTTTCCCATAGTTTCATGGTATGACTCATGAGCTTGATTCCCCTATAATTTGCACAATTTTGTATATCCCCCTTGTTCTTATAGATTGGCACTAACGTGCTTCTCCTCCATTCCTCCGGCATGCGTTTTGACCTCATAATTTCATTAAAGAGTTTGGTGAGCCACTCAAGACCTCTATCTCCAAGAGTTTTCCACACTTCAATAGGTATGTTGTCTGGCCCCACCGCCTTACCGTTACTCATTCTTTTCAACGCTTCCTTTACTTCCTGTTTCTGAATCCGACGATAGTACTTATAGTTCCGGTCCTCTTCTCTTGTGTCTAGACTGCTAGAGTCATATCCATATCCATCATTAAATAAGTTGTGGAAATACGCCTTCCACCTTTCCTTGATATCTTTTTCATGCACTAAGACTTTGCCTTCTTCATCCTTAACACACTTTACTTGATCCAAATCTCTAGTCTTCCTCTCTCTACCCTTAGCAAGCCTATATATAGATCTTTCTCCGTCCCTGGTTCCTAGAGCTTGGTATAGTCCGTCAAAAGCTTGGGCTCTTGCCTCACTCACCGCCTTTTTGGTTTCATTTCTAGCTATCTTATACTTATCCCAAGTTTCAGAATTTCTACACCTAGACCACTCCTTGAAACACTCCTTTTTTACTCTAACTTTGCTCTGAACACTTTCTTTCCACCACCACGATTCTTTATCCCTAGGTCCAAAACCTCTAGATTCACCCAACGTCTCTTTAGCCACTTTAATAATCTCTTGGGACATCTTGTTCCACATATCATTTGCACTTCCTTGTGATTGTCCACACCATCCCTCCCATATCTTTTGTTGGAAGATTCCTTGTTTCTCACCCTTCAAGTGCCACCATTTGATCCTTGGTGCTACCATAGGACTTCTTCTCTTTTCCTTATCTCTAATTCTTACATCCATGAACAAAACTCTATGTTGGGTAGTCAAGCTCTCTCCCGGGATAACTTTACAGTTCAAGCAATACTTCCTATCAGACTTCCTGATAAGGAAGAAATCTATCTGAGAACATGTCCCTCCACTTTTGTAAGTGATAAGATGTTCCGCTCTTTTCTTAAACCATGTATTGGCTATAGAAAGATCCAAAGCCTCCGAAAACTCCAAGATGGATTTACCCTCCCCATTCATCTCCCCTAGGCCATAACCCCCATGCACCCCCTCAAAACCTCTAGCCACGCTACCTACATGTCCATTGAGATCCCCTCCTAGGAAAACTTTCTCTCCTTAGGGTATATCCTGAAGTACCCCTTCTAGATCCTCCCAAAATTTTACCTTAAAGTGTTCTGCTAACCCAACCTGAGGTGCGTACCCACTAATAACATTAAAGGTGTCCTGTCCCACTACCAATTTTAAGGCTATGATACGATCTCCTACTCTTCTTACATCCACGACATCCTTCTTCCACTCCTTATCCACAATAATCCCTACCCCATTTCTTAATCTGATTTTGCCCGTATACCACAGCTTAAATCCCGAGTTGTCTAATTCTTTCGCTTTTTCACCTGTCCACTTAGTTTCTTGTAGGCACATAAAATTGATCTTCCTCCTCACCATAACATCCACTGTTTCCATAGATTTTCCAGTAAGTGTGCCTATATTCCATGTACCAAAGCGAATCCTCCTGTCATGAACTAGCTTCTTTACCCACACCCGTTCACGAAAATGTGGGAACCCTTGCTTACTTTTCACTACATCCGGGCGGCGATGCAGCGGCCCTTGCTCTTTTGACACTGTACTCGAGCCATACAGCGCGTTGCTTCCGGGCAACGACCTAGCATTCACATTATTATGTAATTGATCCATGTCATAGAGATTCGACAAAGTTTTACGTTGGCCGTCGAAAGCCTAACACAACCCTCTCCTTTTATCCGGGCTTGGGACCGGCTAAGAATAGCAAAGCTAACCTAGGCAGGATTACACTCATATAATAATAATAATAAAAATAATTCCTAATTACACTCATTGTTGATTATAATTTTTAATTAAATATATTTTATGTTTTCTTTGAAAAAATAATATAATTGAAAGAAGGATTGTTGAAACTTGAAATAGAAGGAACCACCAACAATTTATACACTTGAAAGTTGGAACTTAAAATATTGTTTTCTATATCTTTTGTTTGAATTTTTTGTGTATTTGAATTTCACAAGTCAATGGGTAATGACAATAAAAAATGTCAACATATTAATGATTAAATGTCAACTTACTACATAGATAGTACAGATACACTACAGGCTATATGCTAACACAAATGGTATTTTCAACATATTAATTATTAAATTTTAACTCACCTCTAGTTGAGATTGTTTGTAGTTTGATGATTTTTACTAGTAGAACCATTTGTAGGTACCTAAATTAAAAGAATTTTTTTTCTTTGTAAAGTATCATATCACGTTAAATCTTTGAATAAGTTGAATTATAAATTCATACCTCCCGATCTATAGCTTCTAAGACTTGATTAATTTGTGGATCTTCTGCAAATCGCACTTTAAGGACAACAAGGTTTTCAAGCAAATTCTCAAACTTTTGAATTATATTGTTTGCATAAGAGCTTTGAGATGAACTTGCTTGATGTGGAAGCTTGCCAAGACAACACACACGCCCTCTTTTTTCAAGTCCTTTGACTTTTGAATATATATCATTTGTCCAATTAGTAGAATCTTGGGTGCTTTGTAAATTTTGTGAACTCTCTTCTTCAACCATTTTCTTTTTTAGTTCATCCTACATAAATACACCTTACAAATTTTATAAAATTGAGAAAAACAAAGAAAAAGTATTGAAATAAAAATTAAAATTCTTACAATTACAGTAGCAGCCTTTTCAGTAACAACGCTTCCATCTTTTCGAGTTTGAGTGTCAATATAAATTTCTTCCTGAGAAGGTTGCACTCCCTTAGCCTTTTTTTTCTAACATTAGTTAAAAAAATCAATCATCCTATTTGTATTAAGCAATTTAATATTAGAAAAATATAAAAAAAGACCAACCATCTCATGAATCCGTCTTGGAAGATTCTTGGTTCCCATGCAATGCAAGTCCTCATATTTTGAGCGGTTCCTTTTGTTAATGTTGCTTATTTTCTATAACCAACAAATATAAAAAGTCAATAATAAAAATAAGCATATAATATGTAATTGTTATGTTAGCCAAAGGTTGGTGACATTGTCATGTATACTTGTCCTTTCTCAGAACACCAATAATGTACTAAATCATGATATTGAGAAGGATCAACCTTTGGATCTGGGATTTGAGCAACCATTTCCTCCTTAGTATTTGCTCTCATCATATCCTTTTGATTTCAATTCATATTTAAATTGCCTCCATTTCAGACTCATCTCATCAATCAATATTTCCTTTGTTCGTTCAGTTAATTCAGGAACAAATCGAAACTTACTCTATTATGAGTATCATTAACAAACAAAAAAGATCATTTTGTTAGACATTACAAAACATAAAATTTTACAAGAAGCAAGATGAAACAACACTGATAAGGTTTTATACTAGACCTAAATCAATTCAACCATGTCAGTAATATAGTCCTCAGGCATGTCTTTCCAGCTAAGAAAATTGATAAGAGCACATTGGTGTCTCCTTACCAAGCTCCCAATTGCATTCAGTAGAGTTTTCCCTTCCCAACCCATAGAATTTCTCCAATGATATACTTCAACAAGTATGAATTCTCCATCTGGCAAGTCCCACACAACTAGCATATGTGTATAACCTATGGTCCTCTTTTTACCTAAATCATTCATGGATATGACATTTATCAAATATACATACACACACTCACACACCCTCCCACACACACACACACACATATAAAGAGAGAGAGAGAGAGAGAGAGAGAAGTGTATATACTTGCATTGTTAAAAAGACCAAAAATTATAATTACCTTTAGTTGAACTTTCACTTGCACTTTCAAGAGAAGTATGAGACTCAACATGACTTTCTTCTTGTATGTGTTGTTTAGTTTGTGATTGTTGATTTAGTTAATAAACAATCGTGTTATAAATAATTTAATATAAAATAAAGAAATTAAGTTAATAAAATCTTTATACCTCCTTCAAATTGTGCATTTTCTTCAAGTATAGAGTTGTTATTTTGGTTCGCTTCAGTAGAACTTTCAATTGATTATATTTTTGCTTGTAATTGACCATCATTCTGAATGATATTCAACTTTCTATGCTTTCCCATAGTATGCTGAATAAACCAGTTCAAAAAATAAAATAAAATAAAAATTAGATATAGCTACATTATTGACTATGATTTTTTAAACACCATGCCAAAAAATAAAAGAAGAATAAAGTAGTAACAAATGGTGTGAATGTAATTTACCTAAAATGCGAATTTAGATTGCTTTTAAGCTCTTTTTTTCACCAATCTCCAATCACCAAGAATCAAACTGTTGATGAAACAACCAAACAAATTTTGATAGAAAAGTAATAACATCATTATATTTTGAGTGATTTTTATACATAACAAAAAATAAACACAAGAGTAATGAATAATAAGAAAAAAAACTAAAGAAAGGAATAAGAGTATATAAATGTGACAAAATGTTCAATACATGTATACTAAAAATATAACCAAATGTTCAAATAGAACAAATAAAAACAAATCAAAAGAAGTTTGCATCGCTCTCATCATCATCTATATAATTATCAGCCTTGTCATGTGGTAAAATGTTCTCCATAGGTATTGTAACTTCAATGATATCATCAGCTTCTAGTTTGATCAAATCATTATGATTTATCTCTTGTAAGACTTGTTCATTCCCTTGATCTATGTCATTGGATTGCTCATCACTCATATCATATACGTCCCAGATTTTAGCATGCACAACAACAAGCCAATCATTTTGAGTTTTATTCTTCACATAGAATACTTTCTTAGCTTGAGATGCAAAAAACAAATGGGTCATTACATATATCATTCCCTGTATGTTGCAAATAATTGAAATTCACTAATTTCATACTGAAATTATCAATTTTGCAGCCCCTGTTTATATCAACCCAATCACACTTGAAAAGTATAGCCTTATATTTTCCTAAATAATCCAATTAAATTATATCTATTAGTGCACCATAGTAGTGGATTTCTCCTTCCTTTGGGGTTTTATCTCTTGAACTCACATAACTTAATGTCTTAACAGTTACAACAATGTCATTGTTTTGAGTCTTCAAGCACCTTTCACGTGTCTTTATATGAAATCTAACTCCACTAATAATGTACCCGCTATATCTTCTCACTATTTTTAGTGGACCACGTACTAACCACTTGATATCATTTGTCACTAAAGTGTTGTCTTGCTCTTCCAATTGAACAACCTATCACAATTTTATTTCAAATGGTTACAATTTTAAATGAATGCAAAATTTAACATTATTGATGCTTCCTAAACTTACTCGTTCACAAAACCAATATGGTAATTCTTTACTATGAATTTTGTCAACTTCATATGGAGATAATCGACGATTTTGTGTCTTGATAAGATCGGTATGGGCTCTATGTAAAAGAGGTTAGAAAAAGTAAGCATTATCATTAATAGAAAGATATTATACAAAATTTCAATAACTAAATGAACATGAAAAAAATTGTATTACTTTCAAAAGTGGTCAACATTGTTGCTATTGAAAAGCACATATCTATGTGCTTGAACCAATTCTTTCTTATCAAGAGAAATTCGAGAAGCTCTTTTTCTCTTCTTCACATTGAATTCAACTTGCTTCTTTCTCTCCAATGGTCTACCTCTAGGATTTAAAACACTTACATTTTCCACAAAACATGAATAATCATTTTGAACAGATCGATTAAAACGAGTATCCACCCTAGATAGATATGTTGAACAAAATATCAAGCACTCATGAGCGAAATATCCCTCTGCAATAGATCCTTCTAGATGTGCTCGATTATGAACAAATGACTTTAGATTCTAAAGGAACCTAAAAAGAAAATTTTAGGTTACAAATTAAGATAATATAATTTTACTTTATAACTCAAGAATGTTTTAAAATTATTAAAAATTATTCATACCTTTCAATAGGATACATCCATCGATAATGTAAAGGACCTCTAACTCTTGCTTCATGTGCCAAATGGATTACCAAATGTAGCATTACGGTGAAAAAAGATGAATTTGTTTTAATTGGCATAATGTTAGAGCTACTTGATGCTCAAAGTGCTATAAATTACGCTCATTAAGAACCTTGCCACACAACTCCTTGAAGAAACAACAAAGGTCGGATATAGCTAAACTCACTTTGTCTGGCAAACAACCTTTCATAGCTATAAGAAGAAACTCTTGCATTAAAAGATGACAATCATAACTTTTGAGACCGAATATTTTGTGTTCCTTCACTTGCACACGTCTTGAAATATAAGACAAATATTCACCAGGAGCTTTTATTGTTTTGAGAACTTCCAAAAATGTTTCTTTCTCCTTTGAAGTCATTTCGTAACAAGCTCTAGGAAAATATTGTTTGCCTTTACTTGGATGCATCTTTGGATGTAATTGGCTTCTAATATTCATATCAACAAGATCATAGCGTGCCTTATCATTGTCTTTTGACTTACCTTCTAATATTCATATTGTTGAACACTAGGCCCATTCATGAATGCTCCAGAATCTCCATCCTCCAAATTTATACCTGTATCATCACTCTCATTAGTTGCATGCATTGTGAATGCATCATGAACCAATGTATCCATATCATGATCAAACTCCCCTTCTACTTGAGATGTACCCAAAGAACTAGATGGGCCAACTTGTTCACCATGAAAGATCCAAGTAACATATCCTTTTAGAAACCCATTACTAATGATGTGCTCATAAACATCCATCCAAGAGCGCCACTTGCAATTGACACATTTGGTACAAGGGCATAAAATTTTTCCTTCCTTTGACGATTTCGCAAATGCAAAATCAAGAAAATTTAAAGCTCCTCCAATATACCTCTCTTTATTAAGAGAGTTGTAGTCTATCCAACTCTTATCCATTTGATAAAATAAATTGAAAAAGTAGAATGAAATAGACATAATGAATTAGTGCTTAGTATAACTAAAATATCCATGTATAAATCAATCACAACTGTATCAGCAACTAGAAAATTAATAATGTTAACAGTGAAAAGGGAAAATTATTTTGATTGACCAACTGGCAACAAAATATGAAAAATAAAACATAAGAATACAACCATAACATATATTTTAACAAGATTAATTTAATGACAAATAAAAAAACCTAACATGATGACAAGTAATTTTGAAGAAACAAATTGAGAGTACCGGATTACTTACTTGGTTAAAGCGGCATCAAAATCTGACTCCTTGTTGTAGTTGAATCCATCATCATGCCCAAATTCCTCTTTAATGAGCTTCACCTGAGAAACCAACCATTGGGCTATAAGTTGTAAGTAAAATCAAAGCCTAGCTAGAAGGTTTAGGAAATGGGATAAAAATGTTCCAATTTATATTTAATCGTAATGCCATTAAATATTTTAATATACTAATTCTAAGTGATAAATTAAGCACTTATTCAAAACTCACATGCAAGTTTTAAGTCTATCACTAGTATTTACTTTTTTTCTTTATATAATTATTTTTTGTGCTTTTCATCATTTATAGTTATAAAAATAATATGATGTTACATAATAAAAGCTAGTTAATGTATAGAAATGATATATATAGCCAAGGTTTACCGCATCATAAAAGTAAAAGAGGCATGAGACTATTTAGAACGATCAGATTTTGTTTTCATGAACATGAATGGTTAGGTAAAAGACTATTTTGCATATCAATCCTGGCATGTCACCCGCCTGTGGGAAATCATCAAAGGGAACTCCTGGCCTTCTAGCGTGCATTTGACCATGAGCTAGCTAGCTAGTTACATGCCATAATAAAATAGGCTTCAAAACTCAAATAATAATAGTAATAATAATAAACTATGCGTATTTGTCACGAGCTTGACCATATATATCTAACATGCACAACAAAGCTTGTCTATGTCTCTGTATTATATATATATATATATATATACACACACACACACACACTTGATGCTACTTGTCTTCATGTGTTGCGAGCTAGCTGCCTGTGTGAAAGCTCGAGCCTCTTTTCTCTCTTTGTATGCTTGGTCCAAGCATATTGGTTATGATTTTCCAAGCATATTATTATCTGAATGGAAGAGCCAAACCGAACTCTAGCCAATTGGCTCCAGCCACGTAGTCAGATTTTATCCATTATAGAAATTTCCAACACCAAGCGTTCAAATACCACAAAAAATGACACTCCCCTTTTAACATATGAATTGAAAATTGTATCCCATCTAGGCTATGTATGTTTTCATCCATTAATGCAGCACTGTGCTAGTTATGGATTCTTTTTATGCTAAATTTTTAGGATCACCAACCAAGGCTTACTTATAATATTCTGAAGGCACTACTAAAAAACTTGTTTTTTACAACGCACATTCTAAGACGGTTATACGAAAATCGTCT
The DNA here is from genome assembly GCF_004193775.1 of Glycine soja. Taxonomy (NCBI): domain Eukaryota; kingdom Viridiplantae; phylum Streptophyta; class Magnoliopsida; order Fabales; family Fabaceae; genus Glycine; species Glycine soja. The sequence continues at coordinate 29,808,265 of NC_041010.1, forward strand.
TAGAATGTGACGCGGTGACATTTTTGTAATTAAGATCATTATATTTTATTTTTATGATGCACATTCTAAGACGGTTATTGTGACACAGTGGCATTTCTGTAATTATTGATAACTTAAAGGATGACAGGTTTCTTAAAAAACCGCCTTCGTATTTGTTCCTTTACTAACCCTAGCTTGTTCTCATTCATTTCATTTTCTATCATCCTTTACTAACCCGTGCCGCAGCAACAACTCTCCCCAGACGCTTCCACTCTTTCTTTGGTGGCGGCGTCATTTTCTCTCCACTTTACCCATTCATTCATTCACATTCTTTGTATGCTTTTTTCTCCTCCTCCTCCTCCCTCTAATCAAATGTTTCACAACGTTCTCTTTTTGAGTTTCAAGGGTTTATCACTCCCATGGCCGTTGAGAAGCTTAGAGATTTAAGTTAACCCATTGATGTGCCTTTACTCGATGCCACTGTTGCTGCCTTCTATGGCACCGGATCCAAGGAACAGGTCATGCCTCCTTTCCCTTTCTTACTTTTTCTCTTTCTCTTTTTGCTTATGCCTCTGCGCTTCAACATTCTCCATAATTCGCCTCTTTTTGCTTCACCAATTCTCTTCGCCTCCACTCACTATTCTGCTTCTCCAAACTTGTACTCTTTCAGTGCCCTTTTGTCTCTTCCAATGCCTAAAAATAGTTTAACCATACGAAACTAACTTGCCCAGTTAGAGTTTGCTACTCTTCCAGCTATACGGAGCTATTTTTAATTTTTTTCACCATGAAATTATTTTCGCCTTCCATAATTATACTTTCTCGAGACACTGTCTTGGTTCACTAAGGTAGTAGACTTGGGAAATAAAAGTCTTGGTAGTATTGTCAATGTAGAAAACATGCTATTTTTTTATGCTTGCATGCTTGTTTTTTGTGTGTTTTTAAGTAACCATTGTTTGTATTATAATAATCCAGACGTAGCTTCAAGTCAGGCATATTTTGTAGAACGCTTAAAGCCTTAATACCAAGTTCTTTTCCTTGCAGGTTAGTTTGTTTGTTGATATGCTACATTTGGGGTAAATAACTAATGTTGATTATTTTTCATCTGTAACACGTAATCTAAGAAGTGAAAGAAATTTTTGGATAGTTTACTTTAGATTATTTTGTTGATATAGAGGAAGATTATATGCTAACCACCCTATTATCCTCTTAATTATTGGATTTTCTTTGACTACATATTAGAGTTGTTCTTATGAGATTGTGTACAATCTAGTGGAAACTCTAGTTTCAATAAAAAAAATAAATTGGAAAATGCTCAGGAGCCTGGCAGATTTGTCTGAATTCCTAAACTTACTGAGTTAGATTGTTTCTGAATGATGTGAGAAGAGAATTTTTCATATAATTCTACAATACATTTAATAATCTGGACGGTAAAGAATGCTACCATTCCTGCCTTTCCGAACTTCGTTTTTGCATTTCATTTCTAGCATATAATTTATTTTTCATGCTTTTGTCTTTGGATATGTAGTTGCAGTGTATTACTCATGGCTACTGCTGCTACTACTTACCTCACAATACTAATATGTTTCACATGCCATAGACCCCTTAATGGGATTTAATGTTTCTAGTAGCATGAATTAGATGAAAATTTAGTATTCAATAACAATTGTACATGATTTTGACTTCTTTATATTTTCCAATTGATTGATATGTATCAGGTAGTGGTAGGAAGTTTTCTAACAGGAAACCAGCATGAGCAGAAGCCAAGAAAACAGAAATTGAATAGGTAAGTGTCAGAAAAGTCAAATCCTTTCAATAATGCTTTTGAATACAACACAAATACTATTAATACTATTAATTTTCTTATATGGAAAAATTATTAGGTACTTAAGGGATCCTTGGTATCTATGGTTTCCATAACTTTCAATTTTATACGTATTTAAATATTTTAATTTTAATTTATAATAAAGAGTTAATAATATTCAATTATGTGTTATGTGTAGATTAATGAAAATCATGATAGCTTGAGACTATCTAATAATTTTTCCCTTTATTGCCTTATGTCCTAGTCTTAGCTTCTTGATTCTCTGCCTTGGCATTTGCCTGAGTAAAGGCTTACAAATGATTTATCAATGAACCATTATTTATTTATTAAGTCTTACTTATAAAGTGATATTTATTTAGAAATGTTTTATTAATGAAAGATCACACCTCATATCTAAGACCTTTCACGGGTGCTTTATCATCAATGTAGTTCATTACCATTGCCTGCAAACCTGAATTCAAACTTGGAGAAATCCAGATATTAATTATGCATAATTGGTCTCTGATCGGTGTTGAAATATTTAGGCAAGGAAAGCCCTTCGAGTGTTGAAAGGATTGGTGAAACTACAGGCATTAATGAGAGGTCACATTGAGAGGAAGTGCACAACAGAGTGGCTACAAAGAGTGTGATGGAAGCTGCATTGGAGCTTGTAGGCCTAGGATCTTCTTCATCAATGGATTCTTTTGCTTCTTGTAAGATGAATGGCAGTGTAATGGAGAAAGGAAGAGAGAGATGAGACGCCACTTCAAGGAGAAGATGAGTCTAGAAGAAGCTCACCACCATAGGAGGCCATGGATAAGAGCTTGGAGGAAGAAAGAGATGAATGAAGGGAGAGGGAGAGAAGAGCACGAAATTTTGTGCTCTAAATGAGCTTTGAAATCTGAAGTTTAATATTCAAATGATCAAAGTTGAAAGAAATGCACACACATGACCTCTATTTATAGCCTAAGTGTCACACAAAATTAGAGGGGAATTCAAATTTCACTTGAATTTTGAAATTGAATTTGTGGAGCCAAACTTTGGAGCCAAAATTTCACTAATTATGATTAGTGAATTTTAGTTATGGTTCAGCCCACTAATCCAAGATCAATTCCAAGATTCTCCACTAAGTGTGCTTAGGTGTCATGAGGCATGAAAAGCATGAAGGACATGCACAAAGTGTGACTATATGATGTGGCAATGGGGTGTAGTAAGCAAATGCTCACCTCCCCCTCTAAAATTTAATTGGATTGGGCTTCTACCAATTCAATTAAATTTATTTCCAACCACACACATCAAATATCCAATTAGTGCATGTGAAATTACAAAACTACCCCTAATACAAAAACTAGTCTAGGTGCCCAAAAATACAAGGGCTGAAAAATCCTATATTTCTAGGGTACCCTACCTACAATATAGAGCCCTAAATACAAGGACCAAATATAATGACATCCTAGTCTAATATGTACAAAGATAATTGGACCCAACCTTGGCCCATGGGCTCAGAAATCTACCCTAAGGTTCATGAGAACCTTAGGGCCTTCTTCAGCAGCTCTAGCCCAATCTTCTTGGAGCCTCTTGCTCATGGTTCTAGTGATTGGTCCCTTCCTAGGGAGGATTGCATCATCCCCTTCCCCTTGAAGAGGATTTGACCTCAAATCTGTTAGTTCCTCCTCCTCAATATCAGCTCCACCTGCAAAAGGAGTTAAATCAAAAATGTTAAAAGTGGTGCTGACTCTATACTCTTCTGGGAGGTCCAACCTATAGGAATTGTTATTGATCCTCTCCAAAACTTGAAAAGGTCCATCCTCTCTAGGGCTAAGCTTGGATTTCCTTTTAGTAGTGAATCTATCCTTCCTAAGATGGAGCCAAACCCAATCACCCTCATTAAGAACTAGCTCTTTTCTTCCTCTATTGCCTTTAGTTGAATACACCTTTGTTTGGTTCTCTATTTGGTTCTTAACCCTCTCATGCAACTTCTTTACAAATTCTGACCTAGATTCCCCTTCTTTATGTATAAAAGAAGTGTCCAGTGGGAGGGGAATGAGGTCTAACGGTGTTAGGAGATTGAACCCATAGACAACCTCAAAAGGGGACTGCTTGGTGGTTCTATGAACCCCCCTATTGTAGACAAATTCTACATGAGGAAGATACTCATCCCAAGACTTATGGTTGCCTTTCAGAAGAGCCCTTAAAAGGGTGGATAAAGACCTATTCACTACCTCTGTTTGCCCATCAGTTTGTGGATGACAAGTGGTAGAGAAAAGAAGTTTAGTTCCTAGCTTAGCCCATAAGGTTTTCCAGAAGTGGCTAAGGAACTTAGCATCTCTATCTGACACAATGGTCCTAGGCAAACCATGGAGTCTCACAATTTCCTTGAAAAAGAGTTTTGAGATGTGGGAAGCATCATCCACCTTGTGGCATGGTATAAAGTGTGCCATCTTGCTAAACCTATCCACCACCACAAAGATAGAGTCTACACCTCTTTGGGTTCTAGGAAGCCCAAGGACAAAGTCCATACTAATGTCTACCCAAGGTGCAGATGGGATGGGTAAGGGTGTGTATAGCCCATGAGGCATCACCCTAGACTTGGCTTGTAAACAAGCCACACACCTAGTGCAATGCTTATGAACATCTTTCTTCATATGGGGCCAATAAAACTTTTCTTTGAGTAAGACAAGGGTCTTGTCTATTCCAAAGTGGCCCATGAGCCCACCCTCATGGCTCTCTTTCACAAGTAATTTCCTAATGGATCCTTGGGGTATGCAAAGCTTTCCCTCTTTGAACAAATATCCCTCAGCCAAATAGAATCCATCTTGGGCCTTTTTCCCACAACTCTCATAAATGGGAGAGAAATGTTCATCTAAAGCATACAAGTCCCTAATATTATCAAATCCTAAAATTTGAGCTCCTAGGGAGAAAAACAATGTGTGTCTCCTAGAGAGGGCATCAGCTACCACATTTGTTTTTCCCTTTTTGTATTTGATAACATATGGAAATTGCTCTAGGTACTCTACCCATTTTGCATGCCTCTTGTTTAACTTGCTTTGCCCTCTAATGTACTTAAGTGATTGATGATCACTATGAATGACAAATTCCTTGGAAATAAGGTAATGTTCCCAAGTTTGGAGGGCTCTTATTAAGGCATAAAGCTCTTTATCATAGGTGGGGTAGTTGAGGGTGGCACTATGAAGTTTTTCACTAAAATAAGCAATAGGGTGCCCACCTTGTAACAATACAGCTCCAACTCCCACTCCAGAGGCATCACATTCTAGCTCAAAAGTTTTAGAAAAGTCAGGAAGAGCTAGAACAGGTGACTTAGTAAGCTTTTCTTTGAGCAAAGCAAAGGCTTGCTCTTGTTTTTCACCCCAGGTAAATGCCACATTCTTCTTCACCAGCTCATTGAGAGGTGATGCAATTGTAGAGAAATTAGGAACAAACCTTCTATAGAAGCTTGCTAACCCATGGAAGCTCCTAATATCTCCCACACTTTTTGGGGTAGGCCATTCTTGGATGGCCTTGATTTTCTCAGGGTCCACTTGGACCCCATTTCTACCAACTACAAAACCTAAGAAAACTATATTATCTACACAAAAGGTACACTTCTCTATATTTGCATAGAGGGTGTTTTTCCTAAGGACTGAAAGAACTTGTCTGAGATGTCCTAAGTGATCATCTAGGCTCCTACTATACACTAAAATATCATCAAAATAAACAACTACAAATCTACCTATGAAATCCCTTAAGACATGATGCATAAGCCTCATAAAGGTGCTTGGTGCATTAGTGAGCCCAAAAGGCATCACTAGCCATTCATACAAACCAAACTTGGTCTTGAAAGCAGTTTTCCACTCATCACCCTTTTTCATCCTGATTTGGTGATAACCACTTTTAAGATCAATTTTTGAAAAGATATTGGCACCATGCAACTCATCAAGCAAATCATCAAGTCTAGGAATGGGGTGCCTATACTTTACAGTGATGTTGTTGATGGCCCTGCAATCTGTACATATTCTCCACGTACCATCCTTTTTAGGCACTAACAACACTGGCACAACACATGGGCTTAGGCTCTCTTGGACCCAGCCCTTCTCCAATAATTCTTTAACCTGAGACTCTATCTCCTTAGTCTCCTGAGGGTTAGTCCTATAGGCTGGCCTATTAGGAAGGCTTGCTCCTGGGACTAAATCTATTTGGTGTTCTATTCCCCTTAAAGGAGGTAGCCCAGGGGGTATCTCTTTGGGAAATATATCACCAAATTCATGTAAGAGTTCTTGGACCTTTGGGGGTAAGGTCTCAAATGTAGGAATTGTGGCAGTGCTAAGGGATGTTTCCCTTGATAGGAGAAGGTAGAAAGATTGTTTAAGAAGGAGTGCTCTTTTAATATCACCTTTTGTTGCAAAACGATTTTCCTTTTTAACAATCTTCTTGGAGGAATCCTTTCCCTCTTTTTCCTTCCCCCTGGCCTTTGAAGACAAGGCCTTACTATCCTTCTTTTTCTTTTGTTTTTCTAATTTTTCTTCCTCATCCCTCTTATCTTTCATAGTTAGTTGATCTTTGGCCACCTGTGAAGGTGTTTGAGGATGCAACACAAATTTAGTGCCAAGATGGGTGAGGGTAATCTCATTAGTTAGGCCATTATAAATGATCTTCCTATCAAATTGCCACGGCCTTCCTAAAAGAATATGTCCTGCCTCCATGGGAACTATATCACAATTAACTTCATCCTTATATGTCCCAATGGAGAAAGGTACCTTCACTTGTTGGTTAACTATCATTTCCCCTTGCTCATTGAGCCATTGAAGTTTATAAGGTTTTGGGTGGGGAATGATAGTGAGGTTCAACTTGGAAACTAATCTTGTGCTACAACAATTGCAACAAGATCCACTATCCACAATGAGAGAACAAGTTTTATCTAAAATTTTGCATCTTGTATGAAAGATGTTCTCTCTTTGGGATTGAGATAGATCACAAGATTGACCTCCAAGGAGCCTTCTAACCATTAAGAGGTCACCTTCTTCATGGGGGTAGACTTCCTCACTAGACTCTTCACCCCTTACTTCATCTTCACTTCCACAAGAGGAAGGGCAAGAAGTAGTCTCCTCTTGACTACTATAAATGTCTTGACCCCTCATGATCATGGTTTTCTTTGTGGGGCATTGAGAGGCAATGTGACCTCTCCCAAGACATTTGAAGCATTTAATGTTGCTAGTCCTTTCTTGGGAACTAGTCTTAGGGGTGTATTTCTCTATGGTCTTACCCTTATCTTCCTTGGGTTTTGAAGGTGCAGCCCCTAAAATTCCATGGGCTTGGTCCTTCCTTGGATAAGAGTGAGAGCCATAAGATCTTAAAGAAGGCTTTCTTTTAAGTTGTTGCTCCACTCTTATACAAAGTTGGACTAGCTCATCTAGGTCCCTATATGGAAGGAGTTCAACCTTGTCCCTCACTTCCATATTGAGCCCACTAAGGAACCTAACTATGCTTGTTCTTTCCTCCTTCCTAAGTCCAGCTCTTAAAAGGAGTAGTTCCATTTGTTGTCTATATTCTTCAACACTCATACTCCCTTGTCTAAGCCTTTGGAGCTTGTCCATAAGCTCCCTTTCATAATAGGATTGCTTCAGAGTGCAAGCACTCTTACGCATATAGGCCCAAATCCGTGCTGGCCGGGCCCAAATTTTGCAGTCCCCCCTTCCACTGCCCACCTCCATGTAAGCATTCTCAATTGCCTCTTACATTTAGTTTTTCCTCTCTTTTTCTTTCTTCTTTTTTTATTAAAATTAAAACAGTTAATTGATCGAAGAAGAATGCCAACTTTTGTCTTGTTCTAGTTAGGTGGCTATGATTCCTCACCAAATACTTCCTCATTTCTACAAATACCTCAACATTTTTACTACATTCCATTCCTATTTAATTTGGAAATAGCATTAGTTTTTTTTAAGGCAAACAAGAGAACGTGTGTGTGTATATATATATATATATATATATATATATATATATATATATATATATATATATATATATATATATATATGGAATTATATCACAATACAGGGATTTTTAAAATGTAAATAGTTTTTTGTATGTTCTCTAGGTACCATTTACCGGCACGTTCAATATTCTTTTTGTATTTATGTGTTAGTTTAATAGGACCAACCATGCATGAACCTATATTAATATAGAATTAAAAGTTTATATAAAAATAATATGCAAGTCATGTGAGAAGTGATATATTGCTAGTTTGGTATGCTTTTTAATCTAGAGCGGTAGTTTGGCATGCTAATTTCTTTTCATTTTCATTTATGTGCAGCCATGCACATACATACTGGTATACAATTTACTAGCAGCTAAATTGATTCTATAAATTAATTAGTTAATAATTTGTTTAATTTGATATAAAAGCTTCTGTGACTTTGATGTTTACTTGACATGAATACTTCGGCCTGTTCGCTATTCTGACATTTGTTTGAACATTTTGTTTCTATATTCCTCCTTTTAAATGCTTATAAGGTACTCCCAAAATTTTTTATCATCAATATTCACTTTTTATATTTGCAGGTGGCAGCCCTTCAATTTGGGAATTATTATGATCTGCAGTATGTCTGAGGTAATTAGGCCACATTTAACGTGGAAAATATCACATTTTAAATGAAAAATATTATTGTTTTCACAAGAATTTTTTATAATTATTTTATTTGTCACATCATTTATTTATTTTTTTCTTATCTATCTCTATTATTATAAAAAAAGTATTATGAAAATAACTTTACTCAATGTCGTACTAATTTTTATGTCTTTTTCCCTTTACTTGACAATGTCGTACTGATTTTTGTGCGCTTTATACAGTTCCGAAGTTACTAGATTGCAGTTTTTAGCTGTTTTTCAGCGGAAGGAAGATTTTCAGGAAAGATGGTGCATAAAGGATACAGTGTACACATACATAAGTTTTTATTTCTGAAATTTGAATTCACAATATGCCACTGATTAATTGACCAGCTATGGTGGTAAGCGCTTTTGAATATAGTTTATATTATTTAATTTAGAGAGGATTATGAAATGTGATTATCGTAGATCTGGGCACCACGCCATCACATCGTTCTTAATAAAAGGAGGATAAACAGGGCATGATCAATAAGTTTGAGGGAATATTGAGCTTGTCCTTTTTAGTACATGTAATATATATTTTGTTTTGGTATATTTGACATAGTGTTTGCCAGCAAATTTATCATCAAAAGGATTTTTTTGGAGAAGGGGTTGGGCCGGGTTTTTTTTTGGGTGGGGGGTGGGGAATCATTGATGCCTTTGCCATATACATAGATGCGTAATTGATAAACTTAACTTTATGGATTTCAATTTCTCTAATTGTTTTAGTTTAACAAAAAGCTAATGTTGCATAGCTAGTTTTGGACATTTGGCATGTTCTTATTTGTAGTTTGCGCTTCGGCTTTATTTATATATTTTTCTTATGGTTTTTATATCCAGGTAATTGCACAATGTAAGTTTTTGTCACACATTTAATTTATAGCGGCAGTTGGAAACTTTCCTATTTATTAAGCTTGGTGTGATATCAATGAGGTTAAGGATACATCTTTGATCGATACACCTACGTTTCTTATGTTCTTGCTCATTAAATTAAGATATTTTATTTGCTTTGTCAGATCACAAATGGAATGTAAAGAAAGTGGGGGAGCAAAGCGAGATAGTAAATTGAAACAAGGTACCAAATGGTGATGTTATCTTATTTCTTAATTTGAGGCAGCAGGTTTAGAAGAGAAATGCCAGTAAATTAATCTTCATATTTGTCGTATAGACTTACATACATTAATTATGACATTAAAGTTTTGTAGAAAAACGTTGGCTTCAAATTATTTCATCAATAACCATTTTATGTTAATCTTTAAAAAAATTATTGCTAAAAATTTGTTTCGTCAAAAAAATTTATTTGTCATCTAGTCTTTCAACTATTCTTTTAGGTCATCACTTTATTTTTTTTCATAAGGATATGAATATAATGATATTGTTAATTTTTTATGGACTAATTTAGTAAAATTAAATCTGGTTTGGAACTTGGAAGATTAACTATGATACTTTAATTACCAATTTTTTTTTTGAAAAATAATATGATCGCAAGTTTAGAGAATCAGCTTAAAGGAATTTCTCAAGGCATTTGCTTGAAATTTTTTGAAAAATAATATGATCGCAAGTTTAGAGAATCAGCTTAAAGGAATTTCTCAAAGCATTTGCTTGAAATTATATACATATAGGAGTTTGTTATGCCAAATAAATTGTAAAGCTCTTTTCATTTTACTGCAAAAATTAGGTTAATTTACCTCCTATTGTCGTGCTAGTGATATCAAGGAATACGTGTGTTGTGCTCCAGATACTCCATATGATGGTTTGTTTACCTCCTGTTGTCATCTCGCATAATGTTTTGAATCTTACTGGTTCTGTGCTTTTGTTCGAATGTTATTGGTCCTATGTTTCATTTTGTTCTTTCGAAGGCATGTGGGAAATGTTCTTAGTTTTTATGGTGTCAACTTTATTTCTCTTGAGCTCCTTTCTCTCTGTATACATCTTAGATAACTATATATGTGAGGCCTCTTGTGATGTGATTTGTGACATGTGACATGAGAAACTCAAAAACATGGAGTGATTACTATTTTGTGTTTAGCATAGTTTTACTTCTTTTATCTATATTATTTCCTCCATGTAATTTGTACTCACCTGAAACTCACATTCTTTGAAAAACAAATTTAATTTGTGCTTGAATTGCATATTATTTTAACTCATGAACATGCCAATGCAGTCCTTGGATTGGATGATGTACGTGTTGTGCAGGCTTTTAGTCAAACAAATGATATTGATCCCACACTCATATACTTAGTCAGCATTCAATGGATAGGTAACTCTAGTAGCAGCTTCTTGTTATTTAATTAAATAATATATTGATAATATTAGCAATACATACTGACAACTTCTATTAGAAGTATTGATTAAATGGCATAAAAAATAGTAGTGGCAGACTCGCATAAGTAAATTAGTTTTTTGTTTGGCTTGCATAAGTAAAGTACTAAAGTAGGGAAGTATCACTACTAGAAATAAAACTTTTTACATTGGTTATTTAGTCCTTTTTACATCGGTTATCACCCGTTGTTGTAGCAGGAGACGTTAAAAACCACATACCCTACTATATTAGTTATTGGACCGATGTAGAAAGTCATGGAAACGAGGGCGGTCCTCAAGTTAGACCCGCCTTTGAATGATGCACATTCTACGTCGATTCTAAAGACAAAACCGATGTAGAATTGTGGCAATTCTAGGATGGGTTGTTTGAATGGTCGTGGTAGTATTCTCTGAAATCTACATCGGTTGACAGAAAACCGATGTAGAATGTTAATTCTACATCGGTTTCTTGGAGTGACCATCTTAGTATGTTGAATTATCTACATCAGTTTTTAGCCAACCGATGTAGAATGATGTCCTAATACTTAATTCTACATCGGTGTGTTGAGGAATCTACATCAGTTTTTTTTATAATCAATATAAAATGTGTTTTTTTTGTTTAATAGAATTCAGCCAACAATATATGCAAATACCAAAAGTCCTGGTGAAATTTCAGCAATCAACCATCATTAAAATAGCATTAAAATTGTTGTACATCATGTAGTATCCATGTCTTGGAGTAGGACCAGGTCGGGTCGAAGGGTTTGATGCGTTCGAGGCATATCAGGCACGAGAGGACGCACGATGGACGACAAGACACGAGACACAAGTTGAGAGGCAAGATTGAAGCTTTATAGGCGCGTTTCAGTAGCTATGTTTTGTATTTATTCAGTCAACCAAGACGGTCATCGACAAGACCGTTGTTGTCGTCGTTCCATGTTATTACAAAATTGCCACTAGGTGACATTCTAAGATGGTCATAAGGAACTGTCTTAGATTCTGCGACGTAAAAATAAAATAAAATTCCGTTAATTACAAAAATGCCACCGCGTGACATTCTAAGGCGGTTCTACTGAACCGTCTTAGATTCTAGGTCGTAGAAAACTACATTTCTAGTAGTGTATTAGATGAAGAAATATATTATTAATTTTGATAATTTATAGTTAAATATTTTAGATAAAATTTAATTACAAGTAATAATCAATAGTTAATTGTTAAATTTACTGAATTTATGTTTTCAATAAAAAAAAATAAAATCACTAACTATAAATAACTTATAGAATATAATTAATGATTGGACCTCTAAATAAGGCTACACCTCAATTATGGTACAAAATGACTGCCGACATGACAAGTAAATATTTTACTCTTACGGTTTGAGTTGTGTTGGTCTTATTTCATTTCATTCTGCTTGTAATTAACTTATATGTTCTTGCTCATTAAGTACCCACCTTGATAATCATTATGTATTGAAACCTTGAGAAACGCTAGCTCAAGGAATTCATTGTAGTATCTATCTCATTTTTCATTTCAATGGAGGAAGTTCAATTTTTTTAATATTCTTTTTATTTTTTTTAAATAATACATTCTAAGACGGTTTATGAGAAAACCATCTTAGAATATAATATTCTATGACGGTTTTCTCATAAACCGTCTTAGAATCCTCAATATTTTTATTCTTTTGAAAAAAAAAATATATTCTAAGACGGTTTTTCAAAGAACCGTCTTAGAAGATTTACATTCTAAGACTGTCTTTTAGAAAACTGTCTTAGAATCCTAAATTTATTTCATTTTTTTCAAAAAAAATTATATTCAAGACTGAAAAACCGTCTTATAAAATTTGCGCATTCTAAGACGATTCTCAGAAAAACAATCATCTTAGAATGTACAGTTTTTCTAAGCCGGTTTTTCAAGAACCGTCGTAGAAAATTTTGACTTTCTACGACGTTGACTACAAAGATGGTTCAAAACCGTCGTTAAAAGTGCCTTAGAACCGATGTAAAATCCTCTTTTTATAGTAATGAGGAAGACAATTTTAACATGAAAGCTTGAGTTTTGGTAAAGTGATTACTTTTAATTAACTATCTTATGCTCAAACCTACCATGACATGACGAAATTCCGCAAGCTTTAAAAGGTCCCCACATGGTAGGATGCTATGCCAATTCACTTCTTTTTCTTCTACTACTTTAAACCATGCACCTAAAACTCACAGTTTCTAAAGTTCCTTATGGTGATTTTAGAGATCTATGGGCCCTTCACAACTTTCAAATTGATTGGTGATGCCAGGATTCAAGTGCAAGTAAAGAAGCCCACACTTTGAAATCCATGGGAAAAACCAAATATACTAATGCCATACAATTATTTGGTCATGAAATTTGGCTACTTTTTGTTCAGCATGGCAAATTGGTTTCAATTGTAGTCTTATGGATATCTTAGCTCATAACAAATGCTATAGGCTCATAGTCAGAGCCACACAGACACATTAATATACTATGATTGCTGATAGAGCCACACTGACAAATGTAAGGTGAGGAATATCAATCATGCCTTATTTGTCTTTGAGATAAAGCTCAAAGCAAATCCCCCCAATCGTTAGTTATAAGTTAATAACTTAATTTTTATTCTCTAAAGCTACTTTGTTCCTTTTTCCTTAACATTACAATTATATGCTCTGTGTAATCCTGCTATGTATATGCCATGAATAACTTGAAAAACAAAAACTCCTCTAATTTATAGTATCTACAAATCACAAATCATTTCCATATCAAGAAGCATTACAATTAATACCAGGGCATTCAAATTCTTGTCCATGATACCAATTATATAGTGTATTTAAAAGAATAAGTTAAAATGTATTTTCATGGCTATAAGTTAATTTTGAGAAAGTAGTGCATGCTAAAGTCAATTTTGAGGGACCAATGGGCTTGGAAGAAGATCCTCATGCCCACGAAGTACATATCAACTATATATGCTCTAACCAATTATCAAGCAGTGCATCCTATGATTGACTCCCAAGTAAATTGAACAAATTAAAGTTGCAAAAATCAATTTTCAATGATATGTCATTGTAGAAATTAAATTAAACCTATAACACCACCTAAGTTAAGGAACCAAATTTAACTGACAATGAAACAACTCAAACAAGACATCATGAAGAAACCACAATCAATGAAAAACTTGTTGAACAAGTGGCCTCAATAACTTAAGGGGAGTGAATTAAGTTTCAAAATTTCCTACTAACAAACTTTAACCCCCCTTTTAAATGATAGGCTTAGAATGCAGAAGAAGAAGAAGAAGAAGAAGAAGAAGAAGAAGAAGAAGCAATCAATTTAACAATGTTCTTTTAAATGCGCAAGACAAAGTAAAATGAAATAAAATAACTGAGATAAGGAAAGAGAGAAATGCAAACTCAATTTTATACTGATTCAGCCATGCCTTATGCCTACGTCCAGTCCTCAAGCAACCCACTTGAGATTTCCACTAACTTTGTAAATCCCTTTACAACTTCTTAACCACCTAGGGATACCCTTCCCTTGTGTTCAGAAAACTTTACAAATCAAGAGACTCATTGTCTCTTGATTAACAATAGTTTGCTTTGAAGTACAAAAGAATGTTTCTCTCTGTTTTAGAGAAGAATGATACAAGTTGAAGAACTTAGAGGAATTTCTCTCTTTTTAGAGATGATAATACAATTTGAAATTCTTGGATGAACTCTCAATATATTTGCAAGTGTTTTCCCAAGAGTTATTGAGAGAGCATTTGACAATGAAGTTCTATTAGAATATCTTTTTCATGCTTTTTGAAGTCAGACACACATATATATAGGTCCTTCGTGTCTTTTCAAAATGGTTTGAAGAGATGTGTCTTTTCAAAAAGTTTTTTCTGAAATTTTTCACTGTTAATCGATTACAGGTTTCTAGTAATCGATTACATAGTTATATTTTGAAGGATCATGACTTTTCAAATTGAATATCAAGAGTTCCATTGCTGGTAGTCGATTACACATCAGTGGTAATCGATTACACATTCAAAATTCAAATTTCAAACCCTTTTAAGAAGCTGCTTTGCAAACTTGTCTTCTGGTAACCGATTACATTGTCTGGTAATCGATTACCAGAGCCTTGACATGTTGGAAACAATGCGTTTTGAGGCTAAACCTGATCTTGAATGAATCTTGAAGCAATACTTGTTTGTTGAAGCAACATTGTCTTAATCTTAAAGCAATGTTTAACCTTTGAATGTTTGTTGAAGTGATCTTGAAAGCAACCTTGTTTGATTATTCTTTGATATCATCAAAATCATGTATTCAAACACTCACAATCTCCCCCTTTTTGATGATGACAATCATTATCAAGTGAATTCTTCTCAGCATTATCAAAACCTGCATTATTCACATTCTCCCTCTTTTTGATGATGAGAATAATTATCAAGCAAATTCTTTTCGGCATCATCAAAACCTGAAACCTGCATGATTCACAAAACTATCAACAATCTCATCAACAACCACTGCATTTGCTAATAATCCAGTCTCATAAGAAGAACACCTTAGCCTCTGAGGTGAGTTTTGCGGCTGACACAAACAACAAGGTAACAACCTCAGTGGTGAAGTCACAAATCACTCACAACTTGATTCATTCATTCATCCATTCACAAATATAAATTCTACTAGTTCTCAATTTTTCACAATTCAATGCTTCAAACACAAATAGAGTTTGGAGAAATCGAATAGAAGATGAAGACATTCAAAGGAAATTCAAAAATGTCCCACACAGACACTAATAGGTGAAATTAGAGGTGAAGATGTAAGTGAGATACCTGAGGTTAGGGATTCTTCAGCTCCGCTATAAAAAAATCATTGTGAATGAGTTCAAATCTAACGGTTTTGAATCTTAAACGAGATAAACGAGTTTGAATGCTAAGAGAGAGAGAGAGAGAGAGGGAGGGAGGGAGGGAGAGAACTCTACGAGAGCGAGCATACAACAAAATAGAGAGAACTGAGAAGAAAGCGACCAAGAATCGAGAAAATAGAGAACTTACTCTCTTGTGAGTCTGTGAAAATAGCAAAATTGCGAATAGAGCTCATTCTCACTCTCTATGATAATTGTGAGAACTAAGAAGAGAGCTCACTTATTGCAAAATGAAAAGTTAAGATGGGGCAAGTATTCATGATGGGCCATTACCGTCGGTTCAAACCAAGAATTATATTTTTTAAATATTTTCTCTTTTATTGAGTAAACAATTTAGGATAAATTAAATTAATCCATAAAAAGAATACTAATCTAAATTAAAATTAATTCTTAAAATTATTACTTAACATATTTTCTTTAATTAATATATTTATTAAAAAAACAAGAGACTGGTATTTAAATTCAAACAATTTTCGGAGTTTTACTTGCACAAAGTAATTGTAGGTAGAATTTTTTTTTTTTTTTTAGTTTTAATAAATTTACCCACACCAAATAATCGTAGGTATAAGTTGTTGAATTTTACCTACATTAATCAATTGTAGGTAAAAGTATTTTTAAATTTTACCTACACTAATTTATGTATGTAGACAAAAAACGTCCGTAAGCATAGACCATTTTTTTTAGTGTGTGAGGAAGTTTCACAACAACCCAAGAGATCCCACGTAGATTAGCACCTCAAACACAATTTATCCTAAACCACTCACCTTGAAACTTTATTGAAAAAGGGATAAAGGCAATACAAAAGGGGCATGAGGGAACAAAACCAAAACATAAAAATAGATTATGCACAATATCAAACCTCCTCAAAAATTATAATGTTATCTAAATTACAATCTGTATAGATTAAAATAGTCTCAAATATATTTGAAGAAACGATAGAAAGGTTAATATAAATTAGTATAGTTGTGATGAAAATTAAAAATCTATAAGGAGATTAAGTAATGTTTATTTTATGCTTGATTATACATCCATGTATTTCTAGAAGATTAAATATTTAATGGCTATATCACTTAAAACTGTGCTCACTGGGTTTGACGTGATTTGTGGTTTGTCAGTATTTGAACTCATATATTAATATTTGTTCACTTTGTATATATTAGTTGGATATAAGTGCTTCCTAAATTATTATCAAATTCAGCCTAATTCAAGGTTGTTAGTTTTTAATAATTTAAATAAAATTGATTATATCAGTTTTTATGCCTTATTTATTCTTTTTTTACGACAAAAGGGTGGATTATATTTCATCAGTAGAAAAAACAAATTAAAAATCAGTGCATCCGATTATAACTTAGTCAAGGAGAATATGAGGGTTAACTAAGTGGGAAACTGACTTTAGAGCCAGGGACATATGTTTTGCTGTCTCACTTATGGCCTAAAAATAAGTCGCACCTCGTATAGGTTTACGTTTCCTTGTCTCTCTATATGTGTGTTATTTATCTGTGCACTTGATATTTATAATCATCTATCCTTTTTTAATTTAATTATCTTTTATATCTGTTTTTAAAATAAATTTTATAATGTTAGTAATTAAAAATTATTTCATTATAATATAAATTAATTTATATGTTTAAAATATTTATTTATTACAAATTTTAATTACATGAAAATAAACATTTAATTATTATGGGTAATGTAAACAGTAAAATACTATTTAACTGATAAAATTATGCCATCATCGGTATCACTCCAGAATAATATGCCAAGGATTTTAATTTTTAAACTCGCTTTATATATATATATATATATATATATATATATATATATATATATATTAAATTTGTATAACATTTTTTTTCTTTTTCGAATACAATATATGCTTATATTGGAGATATTGGCATCATTGAAGCCTCAGAATATGGGTCAACGTCACGTAATTGAACTGAGCCATTATTTTGTAAGTTGTAACTAATTTAATCCAAATATCAGCTGCATTTGTCGTTGTGCTTCTGCACGGTTGTCCATGCATCATGCATACCTAATGTTGACATGCATGGGTGAAAGGAAGAGACGTGCGATAGAAATTAAGAAAATAAATAAGAGAGATATTATATATATTCATGACATCCAAATGAGTTGATTTTGATGACTAATAAAGAAAGAGATAAAGGAGAGAAAATGGAGTGAAAATGAGATAAAAGATAAGTCTGCAAATATAATAAACCTGTCGAAAACTATTATTTTGTTTGAGGAGTGCGTCATGTATAATACTACTATATACTTGTGTTATATGTGCTGTTTGCAACATGGTGTAAGAAGCATACAACTCTTCCATTTGTTATGGCTTATATGTTTAATTTTATGGTTCCCATATGGTTATGATTGCTTGCTTTGGATTTATTGTTTCTATTCCAGGACCAGGTCGTCCTAATGCATGCCACAACATATCATTTTTCTTTTGTGTACTTATCAAAATTTAGAATTCGCACACTTCAAAGTAGACATGGCTGAAGGTTGACTCTTGAATTTCACACGTCAGATTGAGAGCTCCCTTAGTTGATAGGACAAAAGAGAAACCTGTAAAACAAAGGACTCTGACGCTCAAGTAAAGAGTCAGGAGAATAAGAGAGAAAGTATGAAAGTGTATGCACATGTGTGTTTGTTTGTATACTCGTATGTTGGTGTTCGTGCTGAGAAAGTACGATGAAACCTAATACTTATAGAGTGTAATAGAGTTGTGGGTCCTAGCTTGTTTGTAGGAATTGTTATCGGCTTGTAGATAATAACCAGTAGCTTATAGATAAAGTTAAAAATAATATATAGCTTAGAGATAATTGTTGCATACAGAGATGATAATATATTCAAATAATTAAGTGATTAGAGATAACTTGTCAAGTATGTCTGTTAAGGGCTGGATGTCCTACTCGGGTGCCAGAGCTTACATGGAGGATTGATGCGTGTCTCATAGTGTGATGTAGCATGACACATGTATTTTGTAAATCATGAACAGTACACTTTGCATGTTATTTATTTATTGTACGAAATTAACATGATTTTGTTTACTGGTTTTGCTGCATGCAAGCTTTTCTGTTTTGTATTATTGTTCGTTCTGTCTAATGTCTACCATAGTGTGTTTATTGCTCTTACGTTTTGCTGTAGCATGGTGTTTGATTACTTAGCCATGTCATTGACTTCATGGTTCAGAAAGATACTATCTCTTGGAGCCAAGTTGTAGTAAGTTGAATTTGTCTTCACATGCATTATTGGATCTTATATACAATTAGCTTGTGCTTTAAAAAGAAGTTTGAGAATTCGATATCAAGATTTCCATGGTTTAGAAACTTATATTATCTACAATGTTGTCATGTGCAAATGTCATGTAATTAATTGCACTGAGATATTCTTGGGTGAGCACAAATCTAACACCTCACCCTTGCACACAATCAATACAAATTTGACAAGTAATAAAAATAAGAAAAAAATATTTACCATTTATTATAATTAATATGATTCCTTTTAATAATAAATGATATATTTATTTCCTTAAAAAACCATTTGATCTTGTAAAGATATATTAAATATTTACATAATAATTTATTTTCCTTTTGTTTATACTAACTAAATCATTTTTTTATAAATATACTTTATATTTTTTTTTAATATTATTAGTATTATTGATATATTTATATATATTTTTAAATATATTTATTTTTTAAAAGTAGAACTGAAGGAGGCCGACCTATCCATTTGATGCCAAGCTTTCGAGGGCTAGGGAACCTCCTTGCTCACAACGTGAAACCTAAGAGGAGCAATGGAATTCGCAGCGAAGGAAGAAGTGTTCAGGCATGAGGGAAAGCATAGAGAAGAGAAGAGAGAGAGAACTCAGGAGGAAGAAGAAGCTTCTGGATATTTTTCTTATCCATTATTCAAAGTTTACAGCTATTTATATGCTCATGGAACCAAGCTTAACCGTAAGTGGTTAGTTAGTTGCCATGCCCTAACTAACTAACTACCCAAGCTTAAAACCCCCAATAACCACCTTTCCTGCCTAAGGTCCTTATGACCAGCCCCTACATGAGCCTTCTCAGCCCATCTGATAAACGTCCCAATGCTTGGGCATCTTCTTCATTCGCCTCGATCGTTCCTGCGTCGCGCCTTCATCTTCACCCAGGGCCTTGTCTTCTTCGTTCATAACATCCCCCCGTTCTTCAGACAAAACCTTGTCCTCAAGGTTGTAGAGTTCCTTCAATTGCTGCCAATCTTCCCACGAGGCATCCTCTAAGGGTAATCCTTCCCACTGGACTAACACCATTCGCCTTGAACCTGCTTCGGAAGGGACTAGCTTGGAATCAACAATGGTCAAGGGAGTTACTATTGTTTCATCATTGATTATGGTAGGTAACGGATCCGCGTTCGCTGCCTCGGGGTCTCCTACAAATGCTTTTAGTAATGATACATGAAAAACAGGATGAATGCGACTGTGAGCTGGTAGTTTCAGGCGATAAGCAACCTTTCCTAACCTCTCCACCACCTTAAACAGGCCGCATTATCTCTTCGTCAGCTTTGAGTAGGGTGTTTCTGAAGCTGTGATTTGACGGTGTGGCTTGAGTTTTACCAAGACCCAATCACCTATGATGAATTCTTGAGGTCGTCTATGCGCATCTGTAGCCTGCTTCATCTTCTGCTGTGCCTTGAGTAACTTGCGTCGAAGCAATTTCAAAACTTTGTCTCGTTGACTTAGCATCTCGTCAACCGCCTCTACCTGTGATGTGCCACCTAAGTATTCAGGGATAGCTGGTGGTTTCTAGTGATTTCAAACAGGGTTAACCCCGTACTGGAGTGGCATGAGGTATTATACGACCATTCTGCCCATAACAGGAATTGTCCCCACGACGTTGGCTTGCGGTGGACGAAGGCCCTCAAGTACTGCTCTACTATCTGATTTGCAACTTCCGTCTGGCCATCTGTTTGTGGATGGTAAGACGAGCTGAGTATGAGCTTGGTACCACTTAACTCAAATAATTCATTCCAAAATCTACTAAAAAACAATGGATCCCTGTCCGAGATAATGCTGCGAGGTAACCCATGAAGACGACTCACCATGGCCGTGAACAGCTCCGTCACCTTCCTCGCTGAATGCTTAGTGGGTAACATACCCAGATGTAACCCCTTCGAGAAATGATCCACAACCACGAAAATGCATGTGTGGCCCTTATAAGCCGGCAACCCCATGATGAAGTCCATACTTAAATCCTCCCACGGTCGATATGGTATAGGTAAGGGACACAATAACCCCGCTGGCTTGCGGTTGTCATACTTCGTAAGTTGACAAGTCACACATGCTGCGATGAATGTACGAACATCACTCCTCATGGAGTTCCATGTGAAATTTTCCTGCAGCCTTTGTAGTGTCTTCTAAATTCCATAATGGCCTCCTGTTAGTGTACTGTGAAATTCCTCCATCAATAATGGAATAATGGAAGACCCAGATGGGAGCCAAATGCGTTGCTTGTATAGGATCAAGCCATTCTCAAGTTTATATTCAGAAGCTATGGCAGGGTCCTTTTGGATTTTCTCCTTCAATGTTAGAAATTCAGGGTGTGCCGCTAACTCTCTTTTGAGATCAACAATGAAGGAGAACTATGGTGTCGAAAGCAGGTACAAGGAGGCATTGTCTTCTTCTCCGGCGACTCTGGACAAAGTGTCTGCCACACCATTCTCGCAACCTGGCTGATATTGGGTGGTGTATTCGAATCCTAGCAAGCGGATTAGATAACGATGTTGCTCCGGCGTCTGCACCGCCTGAGTCATTAGGTCCCGTAAGCTTTGGTGATCAGTGAGAATCACAAAATGATGGCCCAACAAATAATGGTGCCACTTTTTAATGGCCGTAGTTATCGCTGCAAGTTTGTGAATAATAGCCCCTATTCCGGTACCATAAGCGTCTGTCTCCACCACAAATGCGATGGGATGACCTGCCTGGGAAATAATAGCCCCTATTCCGGTACCAGAAGCGTCTGTCTCCACCACAAATGGAATCTCGAAGTTTGGAAGTGCAAGCACTGGCGCGGTGGAGACTGCTTTCTTGAATGCGTTAAAAGCTTCAGTCGCCATCTCCGACCACTGAAACTGGCCTTTGCACAATAACTGGGAGAGAGCTGCTGCAATCTTGGCATAGCCCTTAATAAATCTCATGTAAAAACCCACCAAGCCCAGAAAACTTCTTAATGCTTTAACTGTTCGAGGGAGTGGCCACTCCTGAATCGCGTGCAACTTATCCGGCACCGGTTCCACACCCCTCCCAGAAACCACATGTCCCAAATATTCGAGCTGTTCCTAAGAAAATGTACATTTAGAACGCTTCAAGGAAAATTTCCCCGAGATCAAGAGTTGGAACGCGTTCTCCAGATGCACCAAATGGTCTGTCATTGTCTTGCTATAGATGAGCACATCATCGAAGAAGACGATGATGAACTTTCGCAAGAAGGGTTGAAATAACTGATTCATGGTCGCCTGGAGTGTAGATGGAGTGTTACACAAACCAAAAGGCATCACTCTAAACTCGTAATGCCCTTGATGCGTTCGGAATGCGGTTTTGTTGATGTCTCATTCCTTCATTAGAATATGATGATAGCCTTGCATCAAATCCAACTTGGAGAACCATCGAGCTCCACCCAGTTCGTCTAAAAAGCTTATCCACCGTTGGAATGGGGAATCTATCATGCACTGTTATAGCGTTAAGTGCCCTGTAGTCGACACATAACCGCCACGACCCATCCTTCTTCTTCACCAACAGGACTGGGGAAGAAAATGGACTAGCACTGGGCCGTATGAATCCCTTATCTATCATAGAGCTTATCTTATCTTCTATTTCCTTCTTCTGAAAGTGAGGGTACCTATATGGTCGCACATTCACCGGAGCTGCATTGGGTAGGATGTTAATGGCGTGATCAGTGGTTCTCGAGGGTGGAAGATCCACTAATGGATGGAACAGTTGAGAGTATCGGTCAATCAAATCCTCGATTTCTTGGGGTATCAGAGTAATTTCCCCGAGCGGGGACGAGTGGGGCTCTAATCGAATGTGAAACAACATGCTGGTACTATCTGCGTGTATCATGCGGCATAACTATGATGAGGAGATGGATTCCAGGGCCTGTTCGTGCTCGCCCTGTAACTCCACTAGGTGGCCGGCGACCATAAATTTCATCATCAACGTAGTATAATCAGTTAATACTGGCCCCAATGTTTTCAGCCATTGAACTCCCAACACTAAATCATCACCACAAATAGGTAAAACATGAAAATCTATAACAAAGGCGTGGTGTTGAATGGTTACCTCTATATCTGGACAAGTTTGCTGACACTATAGCTCGTCTCCATTGCCAACTGTGACCCTCAATGGTGACGTTGCAGTCATGTTTAACCCCAGTGTCATAACTACCCTGTGATGCACGAAATTGTGCGTACTGCCTCCATCTATCAGAATACTCACTGGTTGTCCTCTAATGTAACCCTGCATCCGTAGCGTTTCTGGCACCACCTAACCAGACAATGCATTGAAGCTTAACTGTGCTGGTGGAGGATCTAGAACGGGTTCTAGAAGAAGAGGTTGCTGCTAATTAGACTTTGAAGCCGCATCGTCGTCTTCAACAATTAGCAGGAAAAGGGAAGAGGAACACTTATGTCTTCTCGAGTATTTTTCATCACACTGAAAGCATAGTCCCTTTTCTCGCCGTACGGCCAATTCTTCTGGAGTGAGTCTCTTGAATGGAACGCTGGAAGACGTTGTTCGTGCAGGTGTTGGTAACAGTGGTGAATTGGTGGATGGAATGGGTAATAGCGGATGTCGAGAGCTTGAAGAAGCTCCTACAACTGACGAAGGTCGAAATGTCCTTCGTGCGTCATTCTACTTTTCTTCTTGCAATCTAGCATATGCTACTGCTTGACTCAATGAAACTGGTTGCAGAACTTGGACCTCACGGTGGATTGCCGGATTTAATCCAGAAATGAAACAACTCAAGGCAATTGAAGACGACAACCTTATGATTCGATTTGCTAAAGCTTTAAACTCAGAGAGATAGTTGTTTACCGTCGTTCGCTGCTGCAATTTGCATAGCAAACCAGTTGGAACTTCGTATGTTGTTGACACAAATCACGAATGAAGAGCATGAAGGAACGCTTGCCAAGACAATAATTGGCCGTTTCGATGCATCCACTGGTGTCCTTCCATATAAAATGATGCGATCGTTAATCTTTCATGGTCTGGTGTTGTATGATACTCAAAGAACTGCGTTATCTTGAAGATCCAGCCTGTGGCGTCAAAACCGTCAAATCTTGGAACATCGAGCTTCATCCGATGCGGTGCTGTGTGCAATCCTGATGCCGAGAATGATGTAGTCTCCGGTTGTGTTTGTTGTGGATTGTACCGATTTGCTTCGAGGTGCGACATTCATTCTGCAAGGTTCTCCATCTTTGCCTCGAACGACGCTGCAAATTTTGTGAACAATTCCTCCATTTTTTCCGATGACAGAGCTTTCGACCGCATGCCTTCCGCCATACTTGCTACGAAATGCGTCAATGAAAGCACCAATGATGCCAAGCTTTCGAGGGCTAGGGAACCTCCTTGCTGACAATGTGAAACCTAAGAGGAGCAATGGAATTCGCAGCGAAGGAAGAAGGGTTTGGGCATGAGGGAAAGCATAGAGAAGAGAAGAGAAAGAGAACTCAGGAGGAAGAAGAAGCTTCTGAATATTTTTCTTATCCATTATTCAAAGTTTATAGCTATTCATATGCTCATGGAACCAAGCTTAACCGTAAGTGGTTAGTTAGCTGCCATGCCCTAACTAACTAACTACCCAAGCTTAAAACCCCCAATAACCACCTTTCCCGCCTAAGGTTCTTATGACCAACCCCTACATGAGCCTTCTCAGCCCATCTGATAAACGTCCCAATGCTTGGGCATCTTCTTCATTCGCCTCGATCGTTCCCGCGTCGCGCCTTCATCTTCACCCAGGGCCTTGTCTTCTCCGTTCATAACACCATTTCTCTTCTGAACTTTTTTTAAACTTAAACTCTTGATTTTTTAGGTGGCAACCTGACCCACCCATTTCTCTTATGTAATTTTTTTGTTTTTTATTACTTAAGTATATTTGAAATATGTTATGTAAACTATATTATATACAATATATCAAATAGATTATTATGTATATACTTTAAAATCTATTTATATATACATTTTAAAATACATATAAATATTTTAGAAAATCATATAAAATGATTATTCTAAGTTTTTTTTACTGCATTCTAGGCTAATTTTTAACAACTTAGATTATGAAATATTTTAAAGTTTGTTTGATTAAAAAATCAAGTTTTACATAAGTATTTTATTTAAGTTTAACTCACCAATAATAATAATAATAATAAATGCATATAAAATATATTTATAAGATTTCTCATTTATTTAGTTAGGTATTTTATGTCACACAAACAAAAGATAATAAGAGAAATTGAATTTTTTATTATATAAATATTTAATATATCTTCATATGATAAAATTGTTATTTAAGGAAACAAATTATATCATTTTTTATTAAAATGAATTAGATTATTTCTAATAAGTAATATTTTTTTATATTTTATTACTTATTAATTTTTTATTGGTTGTTTAAGGATGAGATGTTAGGTTTGTGCTCATCCAAAAATATTTCCATTGCAGTACATGACATAAATTCACTACACTGTTCTGACTTCTGAGCCCTATGAATTTTTTTGTCGTAGTTCTAAAATCCAAATTAATTTAACCTTGTCCAACTATAATATGAATCTATTGATTCCAATAGATTTCCCAATGTAGAAATATATAGTATTAATAAGGCAGCATACACCTTTGATAGGAACTCTGTCGAGGTTTTCTGGAAGTAGCATTGTATACTGTGTGTAGACTATATATTTACCAAGTGGGATTTTGGTCTTTGTATATTGTGGATTTGTAGTTTTGCTATTGGATTACTAGCTCGTCCAACAGTAGGTTTTTTATTTTGATTTTTAGAAAAATCGAAACCTTAAGGTCGATTATTTAGTATTTGTGTTGGCATTACCAATAGTTTCGCAAAGATATTTACTTGATTCACTATTTTTAGGTAAAATAACTAGAGAATGTGTTTTGTCAAAGATATTACTCACATGATTCACTATTGTTAGGAACTATAATTAGAGAATATATGAGTGTTGAATTCTTATTTGTACCATGCAGAGATCAAAGGAACAATTACCAGGTGTTCAACTTTTTTTGAAGCATCCTCATCATGATATCTGATACTCAACGTGCACTCTAAATTTGGGGTGTACGCGCGTACAAGTAAAAAAAAAATTGATAAATATAATAAATTATGTTATAAAAAAACAAAGAGAGATAAGAATCTAAATTATAAATTATAAATAAAAATAATGTCAAATTTATTTAAAGATACAATTGAAAAGTTAATATAAATTTTGGTATACCTGTGATGAAAATTAAAAATCTATAAGGAGGTTAAGTTAAGTTTATTTCATGCTTAATTCGGTTTGAATTGAATTAGATCGATTTTTAAATTCAAATTGATCCAATAAAAAGTTCATTTTTTTTAATTTTTTATCCGTTTAATTTTTGTTTTATTTGGTTATCGGTTTTTTAGATCGATGTTTCGGTCCATATTTTATTGAATTGGTTTATTAATGTACAACCCTAAATGCTATGATATGTGATTTGTCATTAATTATTTCGATCACATATATTAGTATTAATTCACTTTGAATTAGTTGGATTTAAATGCTTGCTAAAATATAATCAAATTATGTCTGATCCAAACTTGTTAATTTTTCATAATTGTCTCAATGTGCGCCACGATGGGACGGTAAAATAAAATTAGATAAATTGTTTCTAGAAAAAAGAAAAACTTGAGGAATCACCATTAATGTTTATTTAAGAAAAACATCGGGAAAACAAAAAAGATAAGGAATGACCTATGATTTGAGAAAAAAAGATTTGGAAGTTTACGCATGGAAAAAGGTGTTAACACTCCACACGCTCGTCATGAAGACAATAACCTTTAATCGAGTGTGCTAAAAATAAAATGACTTTTAAATTATTACTTCCCTTGAGAACATGAACTATGCTTGCTATATTTTTTGCTTATTTAGGAAAAAAAGAAAACAATATTTTAGAAAAAAAGAAGAAACTTTATGTTTTTTTAATTTTTTTTTTTACTTTTTTAGGCCGTCAAGGGTTTGCCCTTGTTCCTACATATTTCTAGGTGCAATGAGAAAATCAAACTTACGTAGTTCTTTATAAAAAAAGAGCTTGTGTGTTTTGTTGATTTTATTTTATTTGAAAGATTTTAGTTTTTTGGTGAACATTGTGAAGTCAAGCAAGTTGGAGACCCAACATGACATTCATAATATTTACTCACACTTTATTAAAAAAACCATCAAGCAAATCACACTTTAGTTTTGTGATAAACTTAGTGAACTCAAGCAAGTCGGAGACCCAACTTGATATTCATAATATTTACTCACGTTATTGAAACACTACCAAGAAAGTCGGAGACCAAGTATGGAGTGCACAAAATGTAAGCGTGTACTAAAAAGTACTAATGCGGATTTGCAAAAATAAATAAATAATTGACATACCGCTAAGAAATCAAATAAATAGAATAGGAATAGAAATGAATAAATAGAAGTGGGGAGTACACTTATTAATTAAGAATGCACGATTAATACATGATGGAAATAAGATGAATAACGAGATATTTATTTTAAATTATTAATTAAATAAACTAACTAGGCAATAATAAAAAGAAAATCACATCGAAGAATAAAATATATGATAGAGACAATAATAAAATAAAGACTTGTCCACTAATATTTATAATTATTTTTACTTTCCTTTTTTTCTCTTTTGTTTTTTCAAAGTCAAAGGGTTGACTTTCACTTAATCAACATTGACGGAGTGTTGACATGGCGGGCCTGACCACCAACCTAAGTGGCAGGGGTGCATGTGTTAAAAAAGGGGTGTACATAACCATTTTTTAATTTATTTTAGACTTAAAAGAAATAGGTTAGGCCCAAAAGAAAAGGAGGTGTATATGTTAAAAGGGGTGTGTAAACAGTATTCTTTTTGGGCTAAGGTTGGAACTGGGTCAAGGGTGACTTAACCTAACTTGCAATTAGGAAATAGGGTTGAAAAAACCCTAAATGCCTAACCTCTAAAACGACACAGGAAGGGAGTAGCACCTCCACGAAGGGTGGCACTCTTCCCCGGTGCCACAATTGCAGGACCCGCCGATGCAAGACCGCCATAGGGGCGGCGATGGCACGACGACACAAACGATACAAGAAAGAAGAAACTAAGGTGATTATGGAACGTGTGAAAAAAAAAAAACAAAATGCAATAACGAATAGAAAATAGCGATTCAATCCACAGGAACCTCGCTGGCAGCCAAGGTGCTCATCGGTAAGATAGAAAGGAATGAAGCAACTGTTAGACATGTGGCCTCAGAAATCTTAAGAAGGGGTGAATTAATTTCCCACTAACAAATTTTTAACCCCCTTCTAAAAGAAGAGATAGGCTCAGAATGTAGAAGAAACAACAATCAATTTAATAATGTACTTTAAACATGAAAGACAAAATTAATTGCAATAAACTGAATGAGATAAGGGAAGAGAGAATGCAAACACAGTTTTAATACTGGTTCAGCAAAGTCCGTGCCTAAGTCTAGTACTCAAGCAACCCACTTGAGATTTTCCACTCCCTTTGTAAAACTCCATTTACAAAGTCTGAACCACACAGGGACAACCTATCCCTTGTGTTCAGGAATCCTTACAACTTAAGAGACCCTCAGTCCCCTTAAGCAATCTCTTTGAATGAGAAGAAAGAAAGAAGAATTCTCTCTTGAAGAGAAGGATATTACAATTAAAGTCCATGGAGAAACTCTTAATGGATTTGCAAGTGTTTGCCCAACATTTTCTTTTAAGAGAGCATTTGGCAATGAAGTTCTCTTGGAATATCTCTCTCATACATTTTGTGTCCCAAGTCACCTATTTATAGGCCTTTGATGACCATTCAAAAATCTCTTGAACAGATGTGACTCTCAGGAGTTATTTTCTGAAGAGTTGTGACTCTTGGGAGTTATTTTCTGAATTTCTGAATTCTTGACTTGGATCAAACTTGAGAAGCGCTTATCTTTGACATCATCAAAATCATGTATACACACATTCACATTTTCTCCCTTTTTGATGATGGCAATCAAGTGATTTCTTTTTGACATCATCAAAACAACGCATGATCCACATTCTCCCCCTTTTTGATGATGATGCTCATTATCCAAGGCTTGATCTTTTTGACATCATCAAAATCTTCATGATTTACATTCTCCCCCTTTTTTTTATGATGACAAGTACCTGTAGGTTAGGAGCAACGACAACAAAAAAATATCCATTTGTATATAGTTTTACTCCCCCCCTTTGTTTTGCAATGATTGCTTATATGAGACAGTTGAAGATTTTATATATAAAAAGTTGTCTCATAAAGATTTCATATATGTTTTATCTATCTCTCTCCCTTTGTCAACATAAAAAAAAATTATGAATAGAGAAGAGAAAAATGTTACCATTTGTTGCAATGTATGATAATCATGTGATACCAAAAAGCATTAAAACAATCATTGATCGAGGCCGTACCCGAATCAAATAAACATTAAAAATGCAGTATTTAGGAAGTGATCCTAGGTCGTCTCCCAACGAGCAATGGTCAACGAAACGTTCATAACAGATAGTAATAAAATAGTAACAAATTGGGGGGGGGGGGTTATTTGTTTTTGTAATTTAAATAGCGTGCAAATTTTAATTAGAAAATAACAGAATTAAAACATGTTGTTTCCCCTTGATTCACAAGCAAGTCTCTTATCCTAGGTTACGAGAATTTATCCTTTATCAATTCAACCACTTAATCCAACCTTAAATTAAAATACTAAGCGAAATTTAATATAAGGTTGTCATTATGTGATTAAGTAACACATACACCAATTAATCATGAACGAAACTGATCATTAAGCATGAACGTAAATTAAGCGCAGAGACAATTAATCAAGCACTAAGCATGCATGGATTAATAGCAACAAATACAGAGTAATTGGTGAAGAGGAAAAACTGATCAGAATTCAATAGTAATAAAAAAAACCTCAAAGAGAGTTGTGCTTGATCCTCAAGAGAAAACAACACTGGAGACTTAGACTTCCAATAATTAGTAGAAAACGAAATTGCAGATTGAAGCAGAAAACGAATTTTATTGCTACGTGAATAGTACGCATGAATAATAAAAACTGGAATTGCAAAACCTAAAATTATTCTCCTCTCCAAACGAAAAAAACTCCCTAAAACCAAAACCTTAGTGCTGTTATATAGTTTCTCAACCCCAAAGCTTACAAATCTGTTTTAAGTCCAAGCCCATAAATAAAATAAAATCTGGACAAGATAAGATAAGATTTGATAAAATAAAATCTAGATGAAATAAAATCTAGATAAGATAAGTTAAGATTGAATGAAATAATATCTAGATGAGATAAAATCTGGATAAGATAAAATTTGATAAAATAAAATTGTCTGCTCTCTTCAAGTCCAAACCCAATTTCGGATTGAAGCCCAATTGCTTATAATTCTCATGAAATTAAATTAAAAACACCAAATTAGTCCAATAGGCCCAAATGATAAAACTGCATAATTAATTTGACAATTAAGGCTAATCGATAATTAAAATGGTGACAAAAAGGATTAAGAAATAGGAGAAAATAATGACACATTAAATCCCCCCACACTTAGCCTTTTGCACTCCTGGCCAAAATCAAAAAGCAAAGCAAGGAACAAATCCAGAGACATTAAAGAGAAACAAACAGACACAAAAACAATTACATATTTCTCAATGAGTCTCAAGGAATGAAAAGAATGGGTAACATCCAACACGTAAAGAGTTAAAGAATCAAGGCCGTCATGAAAATTATCCAAGCATCTCAAACATGGCAAGATAGTCAATCAACTCAAGAATGAAAAGTGATAAAGCCTCACAAGATATGGACTCTATCTCTCAAGTTTCTAGGCTATTGTTTACTCTCAGAGCACCCATGAAAACAAACACCACATAGACTTGGCAAGACTCTAAAATTGACAACCTCATCACAAACACATGCACATGAGGATCAAAAGGTCTTTTAAGGTTGTAATGGGGCCAAGGACAAGGTAGAGGAAAGTATGGGATAGTAGCTAAAACCCAAAGGAATAGAGGAGCAATGGGGAATAAGTGGGAAGTAAGAAAAAGTAGTAAACCCCAAAACCAAAATTACAAATTAAGCTTTAAAAAGTAAACCCAAAACAAAATCAACCAAGTCCTCAAACCAATCCAAGTCTTCAAACCAAGACCTCATTTATTCGACTTCATTCTTTTTTTGTTTTTTTTTTCATTTTTTTATTTTTTTGTATTTTTTTTAAACGTGAACAGTAGCAATTGAAAGCATTTGAAAAATAACGCAACAATTAGGCAATATATGTATACATCAAGCATGGCCAAAATACATCATCAAGCATGGCCAACAAAAACATATCACCCAATGAAACATACCCCCCCCCCCCCCTCACACTTATTCCCAAAACAATTCCAAAGCTCCAAAATTCCTTAAGGGTAGGGTGAAATCATGGTTTTTCACTTATGGCTTGTAACGAGCTTCAAAACAAAGAAAGGGGAACATAGGCTCAAAGGGGCTATCAAAGGAATTAATTCAAGGTAGGCTCA
This sequence comes from Glycine soja, assembly GCF_004193775.1. Classification (NCBI taxonomy): domain Eukaryota; kingdom Viridiplantae; phylum Streptophyta; class Magnoliopsida; order Fabales; family Fabaceae; genus Glycine; species Glycine soja. The sequence goes on from NC_041010.1 coordinate 29,839,707, forward strand.
TTTGGCTAGAGGCTTATAAGAACAAAATGCCTAAATCATCTCCCAACATGCATGTGAAGCAAGAAGTATCAACAAGAGTCAAGCTAAGGCTATTGTGCAAGCAATCAATGGGGCAAAACACACCGAATAAAATAGATGGTGATGGCTCAAATTCTCACCAAGGGTAAATCTATCACTTTCAATTCGAACTTTCAAAACTAACTTAACATGTAGAGAAAAACAAGGGTCTCAATTCACAAAATGCCAAGAAACTCCTATTTCAAAAACAATTACCCATTACATGTATATAACCCAAAATTCAAAGAGAAACATGCAATGTTGTACACAAAACATAAAACCAAAATAACAAAATTAACCTAGAAAAACCTAATAAAATTAAACTAGAATACCCAACAAAATTAAAGAACAATCTCCCCCCCCCCCCACACTTAAGCAACACATTGTCCTCAATGTAACACAATCATAAGATCAAGAACAATCAAAACAATCAATAAATTTGGACAGGTGCAATAAAAGTAAAGAAGGAGACAGAAAAAGAAAACTCCCTAAGTCATGGCAGAAGAGAAGTAGGGTGAAGTAAGGAGGTCTCCTCCACCACTACATCCACTAAGCAAGGACTTGTGAGGAATGGTTTCAGCCGGTGTCCACTGACCTTGAAGCTCTTATCTGTGGATTCACTTTTGATCTCAACTGTACCATAAGGAAAAACATTAGTCACCACAAAAGGACTAATCCACTTTGACCTCAACTTACCACTCATGAGTCCGAGCCTAGAGTTATACAATAAAACAATCTGTCCAACCACGAAGTCCTTCTTAGCTATCAAGCTGTCATGGAACTTCTTGGTCTTCTCTTTGTAGAATTTGGAATTCTCATAGGCTTCTAACCGGATCTCATCTAGCTCACTTAGTTGCAACTTCCTTTCCTCTCCAGCCTGATCAATAGAGAAGTTGCAGGTCTTTACAGCCCAGTAGGCTTTATGCTCTATCTCTACAGGAAGATGACATGCCTTGCCAAAGATAACCCGATAAGGAGACATTCCTATGGGTGCTTTGTAGGCAGTCCTATGCGCCCAAAGAGCATCATCTAGCCTGGTGCTCTAATCCTTTATGTTTGGCTGCACAATCTTCTCCAAGATCCTTTTTATCTCCCTGTTTGAAATCTCAGCCTGCCCATTAGTTTGGGGGTGGTAAGGTGTGGAAATTCTGTGCACGACCCCATACTTTTTGAGCAAGGCATTCATGGATCTGTTACAAAAATGGGTGCCTTGATCACTAACGATGGCTCTAGGGACTCCAAACCTGCAAAATATATTGGATCTAACAAAATCTACAACAACCTTAGCATCGTTCATTTTGGTGGGTTTGGCTTCCACCCATTTTGAAACATAATCAACAACAAGGAGAATATAAACAAAACCAAAAGAGACAGGGAAAGGCCCCATAAAATCTATACCCCAGACATCAAACACCTCACAGAATAACATTGGTTGTTGAGGCATTTGCTATCTCCATGAAAGTGAGCCTCCTGCTCTCTGACAAAACTCACAAGTGCTACAAATTCTCCACGCATCCTTGAAGATGGTGGGCCAATAGAAACCGCAGTCAAGCACCTTGCGAGTTGTCCTCTATATGCCAAGATGGCCACATGGTGCGGAAGAATGACAAAATTGTAGGACTGAGTCAATCTCATGGTCTGGAATGCATCTCCAAATAACTTGGTCACTGCACAACTTCCACAAATAGGGGTCATCCCAAATATAATGCCACAAGGTTCTGTGCACCACTCCGATCACGGATCTCCAAATCAAACTCTTGGAGCCAAAGCATCCACTTGATCAATCTAGGCTTTGATTCAGCCTTCTTTAACAGGTACTTCAGAGCTGCATGGTCAGTATAAATAATAACACGAGTACCAAGCAAATATGAACGAAATTTTTGAAGAGCAAAAACTATCGCTAATAGCTCATTCTCTGTGGTAGTGTAATTTGCTTGAGCAACATCCAAAGTTCTGGAAGCATAGTAGATCACCCGAGGCAGCTTATCAATCTTTTAAGCAAGGACAACCCCCAATGCGTAATTAGAGGCATTGCGCATTAACTCAAATGGGGTTGTCCAATCAGGTGCCTGAATGATAGGGGTGGTAGTCACCGCACGCTTGAGGCAATCAAAAGCCTCTTTGCACCAGTCATCAAAATCAAACTCCACCTTCTTTTGTAGCAGATTGGATAATGGAAGGGCCACTTTGCTAAAATCCTTGATAAAGCGCCTATAAAACCCTGCATGACCAAGAAAAGAACGAACCTCTCGCACGCAAAAGGGGTAAGGCAATTGTGAAATAACAACTATTTTTGCAGGGTCTACCTCTATGCCCCTACTGGAAATGATATGCCCTAAAACTATACCTTGTTCTACCATGAAGTGACATTTTTCAAAATTCAGCACAAGGTTAGTTTCAATGCATCTACTAAGAACTCTATCCAGACTATCCAAACATGTATAAAAAAAGGATCCATAAACAATAAAATCATCCATTAACATCTCTATGCAACTCTCTAAAAAGTCACTGAAAATGCTAAGCATACACCGCTGGAAGGTACCAGGGGCGTTGCATAGGCCAAAGGGCATCCTCCTATAGGAAAAAGTGCCAAAGGGACAAGTGAGTGTGGTCTTTTCTTGATCCTCAGGAGCAATATGAATTTGTAAATAACAAGAAAAACCATCAAGAAAACAGTAATGAGACTTACCTGCCAAGCGCTCAAGCATTTGATCAATGAATGGCTGGGGAAAATGATCTTTTCTGGTTAGCTGGTTCAGCCTCCTATAATCAATGCAGACTCGCCAGCTGTTCTGCACTCTTGTGGGGATAAGCTCATCCCTTTCATTCTTAATTACTGTGAGGCCTATCTTCTTAGGAACCACTTGGACTGGACTCACCCACTGGCTGTCAGAAATGGGGTAGATGATTCCAGCTTGTAAGAGCTTGGTCACTTCCTTTTTCACCATATTTAGAATGACGGAGTTGAGTCGCCGCTGTGGCTGCCTCACTGGCTTAGCTCCATCCTCTAAAAGTATCCTATGCATGCAGGTAGATGGGCTAATACCAGGAATGTCTGCTGAAGTCCATCCAATGGCTTTCTTGTGCTTCTTGAGAACTAGCAACAACTTCTCCTCTTGCTCAGCAGCAAGGGAGGTAGAGATGATCACTGGAAATTTTTTCTTGTCCTCCAAGTAAGCATATTTGAGGGTTGTTGGTAAGGGCTTCAACTCCGGTGTGGGGGGTGGCTGAACAGTGGGAGGAACTAGGGTAGGAGAAGAAGAAGGTTCCTCAGCCTGTACCTCATAAAGCAAGTCAGAAGTATATGTACTTCCTGCAACATGGTTAGTGCATTCTGACTCTAAAAAATCAACATCAAGAGGTACAACACCCAGAAAATCAGAACTAGACTCAAATTCAGATTCATTCTTAGCATAAAAATCAGATACAGGATCAAATTCAAACTCAGATTCAGATTCAATGCATAAGGAATGACAAGTATGCAGATCAGATAAAAATGGATGTTTCCTACCATGAAGAACAGAATCAAAATCAAACATATAATCATCAATAATCTGATCAATTATCTCAGCACAAAAAATAGAATGATCCTCAGATTGATGTTTCATGGCATCAAGAATGTTAAAATGAACAACAATATCACCAAATTCCATAGACAATGTGCCAGCATAAACATCTATCTTGGTTCGGGCTATTTTCATAAATGGCCTGCCTAAAATAATTGGAACTGAACCATGAGAAAATCCCTCTTCCATATTAAGAACATAAAACTCAACAGGAAAAATAAGTTCACCAACCTGAGCCAACACATCCTCTATGAAACCTGCAAGGTAAGCAACAATTCTATTTGCCAAATGAATCACCACATCTGTAGATTGCAAAGGTCCAAGAGATAAAGAATTGAAAATGGACAGAGGCATGACACTAACTGATGCTCCTAGATCTAGCATGGCATTCTCAAATTTACTGTTCCCAATAATGCAAGGTATACAGAAAGTACCTGGGTCCTTACATTTCTCAGGAATGTGAGGAACATATTTACCTATCAATGTTGACACATTTCTGCCCATGCTAATCCTTTCATTGCCTTTGAGCTTCCTTTTGTGGGTGCATAGCTCCTTTAGAAACTTGGCATATCTTGGAATCTGCTTGATGGCATCTAGCAGAGGTATGTTCACCTCTACTTTCCTGAAGGTCTCCAAGATCTCCTTTTCTGCTTCTTCCATTTTTTTTGTTTGGAATTGCTCTAGGTGGGAATGGAAGAGGGATAGGAGGCTGCGGTAAGTCAGAATTACTAGAAGAAGGTCCACCTGCATGAAAATTTTTGTTAGGAAGCTTTCTCTTTTGTGCAACTATCTCATCTTCTTTTTCAGGTGTAGAATGAAGCTTGACAGGTTCAGGTGCAGGTGCTACTACTGGTGGAGGCACTTGAATTTGGTTGCCAGACCTCAAGGTGATGGCACTCACATTTTTTGGATTTTGCATAGTTTGTGAAGGCAATTTGTCAGAATTTTGGGACTGAGCTTGGTTTAACTGAGTAGCTATCTGCCCTATCTGATTTGTCAGACTCTGAATGGAGGCTCTTGTCTCTTGCTAAAATTGCATATTCTGGACGGTCATTTGCCTCACTAACTCTTCTAAGGAAGGTTGAGGAGGAGCCTCAGTTGCTTGTTGTCTTTGTTGTGACTGCTGTTGTTGCTGCTGCTGTATTGGAGGAGGAACATATGGCTTGCTTGGACTAGCAACATTATGAAAAGGAGGGACATACTGTTGTTGTTGTGGAGGACTTGCCCATCTCAGATTTGGATGATTCCTCCAACCTGGATTGTATCTATTGCTTGAAAGGTCATAATTATTCTGTTGTTGTTGGTTTTGCTGCTGAGGAGGTTTATTATAAATGTTTGCAGCATAAGCTTCAGGTTGCTCATTGACTCCAGATTGCTGCAAAGAAGGACAAAGATCTATATGGTGATCTGCAGAAGAACATAGACCACAAACTCTTGTAACAGGTATAGATTTCTGATTCATGGCAAGCTGAGTTACTAGGTTGACCAAGGCATCAAGTTTTCCTTCAAGCTTTTTATTTTTAGTAGATGAAAATGAATCCGTGGCCACCTCATGGACTCCTCTAAGAACAATAACATCATTTCTTGCACTGAATTGTTGGGAGTTGGAAGCCATCTTCTCAATCAAATTCCTAGCCTCAACAGGGGTCATATCACCAAGAGCTCTACCACTGGCAGCATCAATCATCCTCCTCTCCATGTTGCTAAGTCCCTCATAGAAATATTGAAGAAGGAGTTGCTCAAAAATCTGGTGGTGAGGACAGCTTGCACACTATTTCTTGAATCTTTCCTAGTACTCATACAAGCTTTCTCCACTAAGTTGCCTGATGCCTAAAATGTCTTTTCTGATGGCAGTGGTCCTAGTGCAGGGAAGAATTTCTCCAAGAACACCCTCTTAAGGTCATCCCAGCTGAAAATGGACCTGGGAGCAAGGTAGTATAGCCAATCTTTTGCCAGTCCCTCTAGAGAATGATGAAAAGCCTTTAGAAAGATATGATCTTCTTGGACATCAGGGGGCTTCATGGTGGAAAAAACAATATGGAACTCCTTAAGATGCTTGTGAGGATCTTCACCTGCAAGACCATGAAACTTGGGCAGCAAATTTATTAGTCCAGTCTTGAGAACATATGGAACACCCTCATCAGGATATTGAATGCACAAGCTTTCATAAGTGAAATCAGGTGCAGCCATCTCCCTAAGAGTCCTCTCACGAGGTGGAGGTTGAGCCATGTTCTCGGTATGAAAATTAGTAGTGGAATGCTCAAAATCAGAATATTCAGAATCACCCTCAACAGAATGCTCAAAATGCACAGAATGACCAGGATGCACACTATGCCTAACAAATCTATGAAAGGTTCTATCTATTTCAGGATCGAAGGGTTGTAAATCACCTGGATTGCCCCTAGTCATGCACTATATGTAGCTAATAATGTGTTTCTCAACAAGCACCTAACAAGGGGGTAAAACTACAGCTATACTCAAACAATATAAAAATGAGCTGAAATTATGTGAGGAACACCTTAAAATCATGAAAAGATAGCAGAAAAAATTTCAAACAAAAATTCAAAGTCTAACTATGAAAACTACCTAAGCAAAGTTTAGAAAAATAGGACAATAATACTTGACAAATAAAAAAAAAACTTAGTAAACGGATGATTTTTGGAGTTTGGGAGACCCCAACCGGCTAAAGCAGTTGTCACAATATGGGAAATTTTTTTCTACCCCAAATGCATATATAATAATAGTCATTTTGATACTCGGAGCAAAAGTTATGGCCGTTTTAAGTTTTGCTAAAAACAAGTTCCCAAAATTTTTGTCTCTCTCAAATACTGCCACACCAAGTGCTCCTGGTATTTTTCACACAAAATATGGATCAAAAGAAGCTACCACACAAAAAATCAGCCAAAAATAGCAACTCTAACTATTAAACCAAAAATCACTAATTAAATTGCAAAATCAGTCGCTAATTCCCAGTCGTTAATCACTGTTCAGCACTGTTCACAGCAAAACACAAAGCTGAATCAATCGCTAAAAACAGTCGCTAAACAGGGGATGCAATTGAAATGCAAAACAAAATGCTACACAAAATAAGATAACTAAACACTATTATGAACCTTTGGCCCACTGCTCCCCGGCAACGGCGCCAAATTTGATTGAGGTCGTACCCGAATCAAATAAATATTAAAAATGCAGTATCTAGGAAGTGATCCTTGGTCGTCTCCCAACGAGCAATGGTCAACCAAACATTCATAACAAATAGTAATAAAACAGTAACGAATTGGGGGGGGGGGTTGTTTGTTTTTGTAATTTAAGCAGTGAGCAAATTTTAATTAGAAAATAACAAAATTAAAACATGTTTCCCCTTGATTCACAAGCAAGTCTCTTATCCTAGGTTACGAGAATTTATCCTTTATCAGTTCAACCACTTAATCCAACCCTAAATTAAATTACTAAGCGAAATTTAATATAAGGCTATCATTATGTGATTAAGCAACACATACACCAATTAATCATGAACGAAACTGATCATTAAGCATGAACGTAAATTAAGCGTAGAGACAATTAATCAAGCACTAAGCATGCATGAATTAATAGCAACAAATACAGAGTAATTGGTGAAGAGGAAAAACTGATCAGAATTCAATAGTAATAATAAAACCTCAAAGAAAGCTGTGCTTGATCCTTAAGAGAAAACAACGCTGGAGACTTAGCTTTTCATTAATTAGTAGAAAACAAAATTGCAGATTGAAGCAGAAAATGAATTTTATTGCTACATGAATAGTATGCATGAACAATAAAAACTGGAATTGAAAAACCTAAAATTATTCTCCTCTCCAAACGAAAAAAACTCCCTAAAACTAAAACCTTGGTGCTGTTATATAGTTTCTCAGCCCCAAAGCTTACAAATCTATTTTAAATCCAAGCCCATAAATAAAATAAAATCTGGACAAGATAAGATAAGATTTGATAAAATAAAATCTAGATGAAATAAAATCTAGATAAGATAAGTTAAGTTTGGATGAAATAATATCTAGATGAGATAAAATCTGGATAGGATAAGATTTGATAAAATAAAATTGTATGCTCTCTTCAAGTCCAAGGCCAATTCCGGATTCAAGCCCAATTGCTTATAATTCTCCTGAAATTAAATTAAGAACACAAAATTAGTCCAATAGGCCCAAATGATAAAACTGCATAATTAATTTGACAATTAAGGCTAATCAGGAATTAAAATGGTGACAAAAAAGGTTAAGAAATAGGAGAAAATAATGATACATCAATAATTCAATATTAATCAAGCAAAAACAAGTACAATAACACATCAATCAAATACAATCAATCATCAAACATTTCAAATCAAATTAATTAAATTAACAATCAACTAATTATGCACAATAATTTCTATTAAAAAAATATATTCAAATTTCAATTTTCAATTTTCAAATTTGAAATTTGAAATTTGAAATTCCAACTTCCAACTTCCAACTTCAACTTCCAGTAACTTCGCCTTCCAACTTCCAACTTCCAACTTCCATTTTCAACTTTCAACTTCCAATAACTTCCATTTCCAACTTCAACTTCCAGTAACTTCCAAATTTTAATTTCAAATTTCAAATTTAAGTTTTCAAATTTCAATTTTCAAATTCAAATTTCAAATTTCAATTTCAAAATTTCCTTTTCTAAATTTGAAATAGTTTTCTTAAAATATGAAACTAATTTGAAAGTTTAATAGATTCTTTAAAGACAATCAAAAACTCAATCAGGAACAACCATCAAAGACAATCAAAACTCAATCAAGAACAATCATCAAACACAATTAATCAAATATAAAATATAATCAATCAATCAAACTAATAAACATTGAATATCAATCAAGCAAAGACAAACACATCAATCAAAAAACACAATCAATTGATTGATTGATGACCATTCAAAAGTCTTTTGAACAGATGTGACTCTCAGGAGTTATTTTCTGGAGAGTTGTGACTCTTGGGAGTTATTTTTTGAATTTTTGAATTCTTGACTTGGATCAAACTTGAGAAGCGCTTATCTTTGACATCATCAAAATCATGTATACATACATTCACATTCTATCCCTTTTTGATGATGACAATCAAGTGATTTCTTTTCGATATCATCAAAACAATGCATGATCCACATTCTCCCCCTTTTTGATGATGATGCTCACTATCCAAGGCTTGATCTTTTTGACATCATCAAAATCTTCATGATTTACAACAACAAATCATGAAAAGAAGGAAAGAAGAAAGAAAGAATGGGGAAGAGAAGAAAGGGAGAGGAAGAGAGGAGAGGGAAACGTGAGAGAGTAAGGGAATGGGTGGTTAACTAGTGACCCCTCTCTCTTTTCTGATGGCGTTGCCAAATGACGTGACATAATTGATCCATTTTTCATCCTCGAGATTTTTGCTGCTTCTATGTGCCATTAATGCACAGTCCCCTTTCCTCTTTTATGCACCATGCTCCCTCTCTCTTCTCTGATAGCATTGCCAAAAGACATTAATTTTATTCGGATGATTCTTCAAAAGATCACAACATAAGAATGAATAATCTTTGGAAAAAAAAATAATTTGGTGTACCAACAAAATAAAAAACTTTTAGTTCAATGACAAGGCAAGGAAACGAGTCTCGTGAAACAAAAAGCAAAGGACTTTGAGTCTTGTAAACAAAAGTAGAGGACATTGAGTCCTATGAAATTGAAAACAGAGGACGTTGAGTCCTATGAAACATAAAGCAGAGGATGTTGAGTCCTATGAAACATAAAACAGAGGACGTTGAGTCCTATGAAACATATAGCAGAGGACATGGAATCATATGAAAACATAAAGACAGAGGACATTGAGTCACATGAAAACATAAAGACAGAGGACGTTGAGTCCTATGAAACATAAAGTAGAGGATGTTGAGTCCTATGAAACATATAGCAAAGGATGTTGAGTCCCATGAAAACATAAAGATAGAGGACATTGAGTCCTATGAAACATAAAGAAGAGGACGTTGAGTCCAATGAAAACATAAGGACAAAGGACGTTGAGTCCTATGAAACATAAAAATAGAGGACGTTGAGTCCTATGAATCATAAAGACAGAGAACATTGAGTCCTATGAAAACATAAAGCAAGAGGATGTTGAGTCCTACGAAACATAAAGAGGACGCTGAGTCTTACGAAACATAAAGACAGAGGACATTGAGTTCTATGAAAACACAAGACAGAGGATGTTGAGTTCTATGAAAACATAAAGACAAAGGACATTGAGTACTATGAAACATAAAGACAAAGGACATTAAGTCCTATGAAAAGATAAAGACAGAGGACATTGAGTCCTATGAAACATAAAGACAGAGGATGTTAAGTACTTGAAACATGCCAATAGGTACTAGTACCTAAGGGCTCAACCTTATAAGAAAACAAGAGGTTGACTCTTTAAAAGGGCCACTCATCCTAAACTCAAAAGATAGGACATTGGATTTTGGAAACTGGTATATAAAGAGAAATCTATGCACTTATAGCATGATATAAAGCATATGAGTTTTGGAATGCATTCCGATGAATGGAAATAGGCATGCAAACTTCTCCCTGAAACGCAATAAATGTAGGCTTTGTACCCAACAATGCAATGCAAAAGGTTTTGAATCATGAAAACTGTGTAATGTTCATGACATTCTTTCTCTCTTATTATACCTTTTTTTGTGAAAAACACATATTGACTATCTCTTTCTAAAAGATGTGATGATTCATGCAACCTCATCCTATCTTTTGCAGATCTCTTCGGAGACTCCCTTAGAGTGTATGTTTTGTTTGATTTAATCACTTGACAATTATGGATGACGGTAGTGGAGCCATTTGACATTTAATTAATCAACTGGAATATTGATCTTAGGGTTCGTCCCTTTTTTTTGTTTAAAAACTTCGATTATTCTACACAACAAGGAAATATAAGGCTTTGAGACCAACCACGTGCACCATTGAAGGATGGAAATGTATTGTTACACTTTGGTATATGACCAAGTGAAATTTTCCTGATTTAAGATCATGATGCCATGGATTTGTCGATCCCGCTAAAGCTTGATGAAATGGGTGAAATGGGCTGATCCCAAAAGAATTTATATAACAAAGGCTACCCTTGGATTCAAAAAGAATCTTAGGGAGTTTGCATGAGCGACTAACATCTGATGTACCCTACTATCACAATTTTCTTTGGGCATCTTCCACAAGCTCCTGGTCGAATGAGTTTGCTTCTAAAATGTGGAAGTGCAAACCTCAGGTATTTTGTTTTTTTTTTACAATCACAAGCTTGTGCAGGTTCTATTCCAAAATCCAAGTTCAAAAGCAAAATTAGTCCTTCCTTGATCTACATGGGCTTTATTGGGTTTGTAAAGTGGTTAGGGGGTAAGAGGACTATGAAAGAAAGGATCAGAGAAGCTCAAAAAGTGTTTAAGGATTATACTGAGTAAGAATCATGAGAGCCTTGCTTGTACTTTTATTCATTTCAACTTTTTGGGTTGGGCTCTACTCCATTTGTCTTATACATTAATCCTTATTGCACTTTTGCGCCTTGTAAAATTTAGAGGTCTTTTGTCTCCTTTTTCTTTGCTCTCCTTTGACGGATTTGCTTTATGCTTTTTTTGACATCATTGTTGCGCAACCTATAGCTTAGTAAACCTCATGCATGTGTTGTTTTCATTGCTCTTCCCACCAGTTTAGCGGTGGTTCCTACTCAGGGTTTTTGTTTTGTTTTGTTTTAAGAAAACAAATATACTTTGGCTTGGAGGGGGTAGCAAAGGATAAATTAGTGTTTGGGATGAAGAAACATGGTCATGTGTCATTTCAAGTCTTGACTGAAGACTCTTATAGTTTGAATTTCTGGATAGAACCTTTAATAAACATGCTCCTAATTGTTTTCTTTTATTCTTTATCCTTTTTTATTTTTATTTTTTTCTTATATGTATACCCTAACTTTTGCCTAGGCTGCCTTTTTCAAGTTTTCAACCTCCGGGTGAGAACCTTTTATTTGCCCTTAGGTTTGCTTGAAGCTTGTGCATGGTGTCTATCATGCCTTTGTAGCAAGAAGAAATGAAAAAGAAAGAAGAAATGAAAGAAACTTTGCAGGGTTTCGAAAGAGAATTTTCAAGGATGAAATACATTTGAAAAATTTTCAATTGATAGATTAAATCAAATGATTCCCACTTTTCACAAAACTTTTAAGAAATATAAGAAGAGGTCGCATGAATGTTTGTACTTATTATTTATTGATTTGAAACACAGTCAATCAAATGTTTATTCAATTTTACTTGTCACTCACGGCACCCCCACCAAACGTGTAGAATGCGCAATTTTTGATTGGGCAGACTTAGAGATCAACTCTGGATCACAAGTCACATGAGCAAACAAACCAACGACGTACATTCATATTCCAATGAAATTTAAATAAATATGCAAAAATATGATCGTGAGAGAATGAGAGGTGATGACATCAAATTCATCCATATTATTAATGCTGCGATTGTTGTTTACAATAGTAGCATAAACATGAAAATCCTAATGAGTCCTTGGAAATATCCAGCAATAAATCTTCAAATTGCCCCAAACATCATGGATAGTATCGCTTGACGATGTCCAGGCCATGGCATGCCCATTGGCATGAGTGCCAAATGAGCTTTCATGCATCTCTCGTAGCATCTGCTCAACTTGGCTTGGATCCACACATTGAAGTAACACCATATCATGGTTTCTTTTGTATAGAACATCCCCATTCAAAAGGAAGTTAGCCACTAACCTCCGTAGTGTCCTCTTGTCATTTTCAGAGGCCCCGTGTGGGTACTCCCTGTCTTTGATATATCTCTTGATATTGAAATACCAAGGTTTGTCATCCTTTTCTTCTTTTATCAAACAACAGTGAGCAGGCTTATTGTGACATCTAATTTCTATACTTGTAATGTGTCATTATTTTCTACTATTTCTTAACCCTTTTTGTCACCAATTTAATTACTGATTAACTCTAATTGTCGAATTTATTATTCAGTTTTATCGATTGGGCCCACTTGACTAATTTGGTGTTTTTAATTCAATTTCAGGATAATTATAAGCAATTGGGCTGAGCCAAATTGGACTTGAAGAGAGAAGAAAATTTTATTAGATTTCGTCTAATTTCATTTTATTGCGTTTAGTTTTTTATTTAGTATTTTTATTTTGTTTTTGGCCAAAAATAATGTAATCAGGCCCAGTGACTATGAGTGACCCTTATAAATAGCAGTCTTGGGATTCGTGGAGGCTATTCTGTTAGGCTATTATTGAGGAGTTTTAGGGTTTTACGTTTGGAGCTTTGTATTACTGTTCAGGTGAATGCAATTTCGTTTCTGTTCCTTCTTCTGCCTTTAGCTTCATTTTCGTTTTCTGCCTTTAGCTTCATTTATGTTTTCTGCTTTTGTTGAACTTATGGAAGGCTAAATTTCAAGTGTTGTTTCCCTCTGAGGATGAAGCATAATTCTCTTTGAGGTTCTGTTTTTATTGTTGCTCTCTTATCAGTTTTCCCTTCACCAATTAACCCATATGCGTTCTGTTAATCTGTGCACGCTTCGTGTTCGATTAATTGCCACTGTGCTTAAATTACGTTCGTGCTTAATGAACAAGGGGTTAATTGGTGTATGTGTTGCTTAATCACATATTGACAACCTTAAATTTATTTTCACTTAGTAAATTAAACTAGGGTTGGATTAAGTGGTTAACTGCCAGGGGTGAAATCCTCATAACCTAGGATAAGAGAATGACTTCTGAATAAGAGGAAACAACACGTTTTTAATACTATTAATTTCGTATTCCAATCTTCTTGTTCTTAAATTCACAAACAAACACCCCCCAATTGTTACTGTTATAACGAAACATATTATGAACATTTGGTCAGTCATTGCTCGTTGGGAAACAAGCTAGGATCACTTCCTAGTTACTGCATTTTAATGTTTATTTGATTCGGGTACGGCCTCTATCAACTTGGCAAGTCCCCATGAGGGCTCACCTGGAACATAGATGACAAAGTAGTGAGGGCCTCAACCATTTGTTTTCCTCTCTAGGAATGTGATGAAATGATATATCATCAAAGCATTCCATCAATTCTTTAATGTAGGCCTGATAATGTATTAGCTTTTGGTCTCTAGTTTCCCATTCACCCTTCAATTGATGGATTATCAACGCTGAATCCTAGTATGTGTTGAGAAGCTTAACCCAAAATTCTATCGTTACTCAGATTCCCGAGGCGTATGCTTCATACTTTGCCACATTATTTGTGCAATCAAAACATAATCTAGTTGTGAAAGGAAAATATTGTTTATCTAGCGAGACCAGCACTGCTCCAATTCCATGTCCCCATACATTAGATGCGCCATCAAATGACATAGTCCACTTATCTTTGTCTTCAACCTCACCCTCTTGATCAAACAGGGCCATGATATCCTCATCAGGGAATTCTGGATGCATGGGCTGATAGTCATCTATAGGCTGCTGAGCCAAGTAATCGGCCAGAGCGCTCCCTTTAACTACCTTCTGAGTGACATAAACAATATCAAACTCTGATAATAACACCTGCCACCGAGCTATCCTTCTAGTGAGAGCGGGCTTTTCAAAGATGTATTTGATTGGATCCATTTTGGATACCAACTAAGTAGTGTAGTCCAACATATATTGTCTTAAGCAGTGTGTGTTGGATCAAGTGGCCTCGGAATAATTAAGAAGGGGGGGGGGGGTTGAATTAATTATTCCTAAAGAGTAGGAGAGAATAAGGAGTAGAAGATAAACTTAACCAAAAGTAAAAGCCGAAATTAAAATGCACAGCGGAAAGTAAAAAAGTAAGGAAGAAGGAGACAAACACACAAGAGTTTTTATACTAGTTCGGCAACGGCAACAACCCGTGCCTACATCTAGTTCCCAAGTGACCTGAGGTCCTTAGGATTTCTTTCAACCTTGTAAAAATCATTTTACAAGCAAATATCCACAAGGGATGTACCCTCCCTTGTTCTCTTTGAACCTAGTGGATGTACCCTCCTCTAGAACTGATCCATAAGAGATGTACCCTCTCTTGTTCTTAGTCAACAACCCAAGTAGATGTACCCTCTACTTGTACCACAAAGGATGTACCCTCCAATGTGTTAAGACAAAGATCTCAGGCGGTTAAACCTTTGATACTTTGTGAATGGGGATACAAAAGAATTCTCAGGCAGTTAGTCCTTTGAAAACTTTTGTATAAGGGAAAGGGAAGAATCAAAAGAATTATCAGACTGTGTCATTTTGAATTCTTTGACAAGGGAGAAGGGAGACACAAAAAAATTCAGGCGGTTAGTCCTTTGTTCTTTTGGAAAAGGGAGAAGAGAGACACAAAAAGAATTCAGGCGGTTAGTCCTTGGCGAATTCTTTTTGGCAAAGGGAGAAGAGATGAAAAGAATGAATAGCACAAGTTTTCAAGGTTTAGAAAACCAGAAAACTTTGGAAAGCTTTTGGCACAAAGAAGAAGAAGAAGTTCAAAGAGATTCAAGGCTTGTAAAGGATTGTAATAGATTAATTGGATTGTTAGAAAGATTGATTGAAAATGCAAAACAAAGCCTTGCTTTTATATACTCTTCATGTCTGGTCAAGAGAACCATTTAGAAGAGTTATGACTTTTAGAAAAACTTAAAAACCAATTTGAAAAAGTCAAAAACCATTTGAAGAGTTACATCTTTTGATTTATTCAGAAACAATCACTGGTAATCGATTACCAAATCAGTGTAATCGATTACACAAAGCTTTTATGTGAAAGGATGTGACTCTTCACATTTGAATTTGAATTTCAACATTCAAAGGCACTGGTAATCGATTACCAAAACATTGTAATCGATTACAACTTTTTGAAATCAATTGGAACGTTGTAAATTCATTTGAAAACTTTTTCAAATCCATTTTGCTACTGGTAATTGATTACAACAATCTGGTAATCGATTACCAGAGAGTAAAAACTCTTTGGTAAACATGTTTTGAGAAAAATCCATGTGCTACTCAGTTTTTGAAAAAACCTTTTCATACTTATCTTGATTAAGTCTTCTCTTGATTCTTGAATCTTGAGTCTTGAATCTTGATCCTTGAATCTTGATCCTTGATTCTTGAAATCAACATTCCACTTGAATCTTGAAGTGTTCTTGATTCTATCTTGAACATCTTGAACTCATTCTTTGATTGACCTTTGAGCTTTTTGTCATCACCTTTGTCATCATCTTTGTTATCATCAAAACATCTTTGAATCAATCTTGATTCATCATGAAGCTTTGCTTCAACAGTATGGTGCCCATGCCAATGCACAAAAAGTCCTCTCCAACAATGAGTAATTCATTTCACATGCAATAAATTTCTTACTCAAGTAGTAGATGACATACTCTTTTCTTCCTGACTCATTGTGTTGCCCCAGCACACACCCCATTGACTCATCTAACACTATCATGTACAGAATGAAAGGCCTTCCAGGTACTGGTGGCACGAGCACATGAGGATTCATCAAACACTGCCTAATTTTCTCAAATGCCAATTGGTAGTCATCACTCCACTTAACAGACTGATTCTTACGCAACAATCAAAATAGAGGCTCATAAGTGGCAATTAATTGTGACATGAACCTACTAATGTAGTTCAATCTTCCCAAGAATTCATAGACTTGCTTCTCTGTATGTGGCTCCGGCATCTGTAGGATCACTTTCACTTTGTCTGGATCCACCTTTATCCACTTTTGGCTAACAACAAAATCAAGCAACTTTCCCGACTTCATCCCAAGTGCTCAAATGCTTTACAACAAGAGACTCACAGTCTCTTAGCCCTTTTTCAGAAGTAAGAAGAAGAAGAAGAAATGATCTCTCTTGAAAGAGACAGATGTTACAATGAAGTCCTCAATTCCTTATTGAATAACACAAGTGTTTGGCCAAGAAATTTTTGAAGAAAGAGATTTTTGTTTGAGAGGATTATGTCTTTTGTGAATAGTGAAAACTCTAAAGAAAATTCATGCCCAAGTCACCTATTTTAATGCCTTTGATGGCCATTCAAAAATCTAATGAAAAGTTATGACTGTTGGCAGATTTTCTCGAAAATCCTCTCTGGTAATCGATTACAGTATTGGAGTAATCGATTACACAATTAATTTTATTCAAAATTCAAATGTCCAACGTTCAAAAGCTCTGGTAATCGATTACACACTTACAAAATCATTTTTAACCAGTTTAAAGCATTGGTAATCGATTACATAGTTTTGGAAATCGATTACAGCTTTGAAAACTTTGAAAATAACTTTGAAAACATTTCCAGAAAGCTTTGTGGCCATTGGTAATCGATTACAACCTTTGGTAATTGATTACCAGAGAGTAAAATGCTTGGAAAAGTTTTTGTTAAGATAGAAACTCACTTGGCCAATCATTTGTGCTTTTCAAAAGCTTTTCTAAGAGTCTATATTAATTCTTATCTTGAGATCTTTGCTTTGCTTGACATCTTGCTTTCTTCATCCTTGAAATTCATCTTGAATGATCTTTGAAATTCCTTGGCATTATCAAAATAATTCTTGAAGCTTTGCTTCTACAATCTCCCCCTTTTTTATGATGACAAGTCCTGAAGTCAAGATAGTATATACAAATATATATGCAAATACTCCACCTTTCTTTTGGAGATTATACTCCCCCTTTTCTTTAAGCTCTCTTGATTTCTAAGTTCTAAGTTCTTGAATTTTTCTCCCCCCTTTGGCAACATCAAAAACAAAAGTGCGGGGCAACATCAAACTCAAGCAATCAGTAAACATGAATGTGTCAATCAACCAATCAATCCTTATTTATCCAAATCACTAACATCTAAGAGGCCTAATTCTCTCCTAATGGCAAAGAATTTTTCCTTAGGGAGAGGTTTTGTAAAGATATCAGCAAGTTGATTCTTTGTATCAATAAATTCTAGAACACAATCTCCCTTCAGAACATGATCTCTTAAGAAATAGTGTCTAATTTCTATATGCTTGGTTCTAGTGTGTTGAATTGGATTTTTGGATAGATTGATTGCACTTGTATTGTCACACCTAATGGGTATATGATCAAGAAGGATTCCATAGTCAGATAGTTGTTGCTTCATCCATAAAATTTGGGCACAGCAACTGCCAGCAGAAATATATTCCGCTTCAGCAGTATATAAAGCAACACTATTTTGTTTCTTACTATGCCATGATACAAGAGCAGATCCAATAAATTGACATGTCCCACTTGTGCTCTTTCTATCAGTTTTGGATCCGACAAAGTCAAAATCAGAGTATCCTATTAAGTTACATGTTGAGTTCTTAGGATACCATAATCCTAAATTGATTGTTCCTAATAGGTATCTTATGATCCTTTTTACTGCACTCAAATGTGATTGTTTGGGGTTGGATTGGAACCTAGCACACATGCATACACTAAACATGATATCCGGTCTACTAGCAGATAAATAGAAAAGAGATCCAATCATACCTTGATATTGTTTCATGTCTATAGACTGACCAAATTCATCTTTATCTAAGTAACAACCAGTACTCATAGGTGTAGTCATGTGCTTTGAACTTTCCATCCCAAATCTTTTGATCAATTCTTTGCAGTATTTTGCTTGGTTGATGAATATACCTTCTTTAGTTTGCTTGATTTGTAACCACAAGAAGTAATTTAGTTCTCCCATCATCGACATCTCAAATTCGTTTTGCATATCAAGAGAGAACTCCTTGCACAATGAATCATTAGTAGATCCAAAGATTATATCATCAACATATATTTGAACCAACAAAATATCATCATGCTTTCTCTTTATGAACAGTGTGGTATCCACTTTTCTTCCAAAGATCTATTTTTCCTTTCAACAACTCCATTTTGTTGAGGGGTTCTATATGCAAAAAAGTTATGTTCAATGCCATACTTATCACAAAATAATTCAAATTCTTTATTTTCAAATTCACCCCCATGATCACTCCTAATAGATATAATTTTGAGATTTTTCTTGTTTTGAATCATTTTTGCAAGTTTCCTAAATGCTTGAAATGCATCATTCTTATGAGTGATAAATAGTGTCGAAGTGTATCTAGAATAGTCATCAACTATAACAAGGGCATAGTAACTTCCTCCAAGACTCATGATTCTAGAAGGGCCAAACAAATCCATGTGTAGTAATTGTAAAGGTTGAGTAGTTGAAACAATGCTTTTGGATTTGAATGAAACTCTAGTTTGTTTTCCCTTTTGGCATGCATCACATAGTCTATCTTTTTCAAATTTTAGTTTTGGCAAACCAACAACTAAATCTTTTGAAATTAATTTGTTTAAGTGTTCCATGTTAATGTGAGCAATTTTTTTATGCCATAGCCATGGATCATTATCTTTGCTAAGAAAACATTGATTATTACCTAGTTTTTGACTTAAGTCTATCATGAAACATTATTGACTCTAAACCCTATATGCTTTATATTTGTATCATGTCCATGTTCAATGACACATTTTTGAGAATCAAATGATACCAGATATCCTTTATCACACAATTGACTAACACTAAGCAGGTTGTGCTTAAGACCTTCAACTAGTAGAACATTTTCAATGGAGGTTGAAGAATTTGTACCTATTTTTCCAACTCCAAGAATTCTACCTTTGTTGTTGTCACCATAGGTTACATGCCCGCTTTTCTTGGGAGAGATATGTGTGAAATTTGATGCATCTCCCGTCATATGTTTTGAGCACCCGCTATCTATGTACCACTTTTTCCTCAAGGGTTCCTACAAGATCAATATTGTGACTTAGTTACCCAATCTTTATTGGGTCCTTGAGTGTTAGTGTGAACAATGGATCCTTTTGGGACCAAATCATTTCAATATTGTTGCAATTTTTCCTAAAATAGCATTTAGATATGCCATGCCCTTTTCTTCCACAGTAAAAACATGTAATGAAAGGAGAGATATATTTTTGTGTGGAAGAAAAGAAATTTTTATAAAAACTTTTGTCATTTTTCTGGTTTATTTCCAATACCTGCTTTATCAAAAATACATCTTTATTTTCCTAATATAATATCTAGGTTGTTTTTGCCACTTGAGAGTTTGGCAAGTGAGTTTTTCAGATTTTTAATTTCTTCTAGATATTTACTACAACATTCACATGAATTTTCTTTTTCAATAGTCATAGTAGAAGCATGAACTTTATCACTTGATTTAGAGATTGACACTTCAGACTTAAGATGATCTAACTCTTTATTTAACTTTGAAATCTCTTTCTCTAAATCTGAAATAGTTTTCTTAGATGAAGAAACAAGTTTTTCAAGTTTAATAGATTCGCTATGTAATTCAGCAAATGCAACTTGTAACTCATCAAAAGAAATAAATTTGTTAGAAGATGTTACCTCTTCGTCACTTTCATAGCTTTTTTGCCCATTAGACATAGATTAATCACTTCTTTTTCAGAATCATCAGATGATTCTAAGTCGTTATCATCCCATGTGATGTAGGCCTTCTTTTCCTTCTTTTCTCCAATGTTTTTGTTCTTAAATTTCTCCATTCTTTTCTTAAAGATTGGACAATCAACCCTCAGGTGTCCGAGTTGATTGCACTCATAGCATCTTGGAGTTTGAGATGATTCTTCAATCCTTCTTTTATGTTTGAAGTTTTGTCTTCTTTGAGTTTCTATCATCCTAAGAAATTTGTTGAATCTTTTGACAAAGAGACTAAGTTCTTCATCATTATCCAAGTCAATTGAATCTTCCATATCATTTTCTTCTTGGATTGAAGATGAGGCTTTAAGAGCAATTCCCTTCTTCTTCTTATCATTTTCTTCATGTTGATTTAGTCTTTGCAACTCCATTTCATGTTCCTATAATTTTCCAAATAATGTAGCAAGAGACATACTAGATAAATCTCGAGATTCTATTATGGTTGTTACCTTGGGTTGCCATTCTCTACTTAGACATCTCAAAAATTTATTTATTAGATCTTCATTTGGAAATATTTTTCCTAAAGATGCAAGATGATTAACTATATGTGTGAACCTCTTTTGCATGTCTTGTATACTTTCATTTGCATTCATCCTAAATAGTTCATATTCATGAGTTAATGTGTTTATCCTTGATCTTTTAACATCTGTTGTGCCTTCATGTGTTACTTGTAGGGTATCCCACATATCCTTTGCACTTTTATAGCTTGATACCCTAAAGTATTCATCCATTCCTTGGGCAGATATAATTATGTTTTTGGCTTTTAAGTTATATTGTACTAGTCTTCTTTCTTCCTCACTCCAATCTTCCCTAGGCTTTTCTATTGTTGTATTTCCAGCAACCATGGTGGGAATATAAGACCCTATTTCTATGGCTTCCCAAATGTTTAAATCTATAGTCTCTACGAAGATTTGCATGCGGGTTTTCCAATAGTGGTAACCCACTCCATTAAAAATGGGAGGCCTATTAATTGAATTGCCTTCGGGGAGCAAGTAGTTTGATAAGGCCATTAATTCTTGAAGCTTCTAAAATTTGTACAAGAATGAAGCTCTGATACCACTTGCTGGACAAGTGGCCTCAGATATCTTAAGAAGGGGGGGGGGAGGGTTGAATTAAGATATCACAAACTATTCCCCAATTAAAAATTCTACTTTGATTTTAACCCAAGTCCCAAGATTCCTTTTAAAATGAATTCCTAAATAATAATTTAAATTAAACTTACTGAATAGAAACAATAGGCAACAATAAATAAAAGAGTTTAAGGGAAGAGAAAGTGCAAACACAATTTTTATACTGGTTCGACAAAGTCCATTGCCTACGTCCAATCCCCAAGAAATCCGCTAAGGAATTCCACTATCTCACAAATCCTTTACACCTTCTGAAACACACAAGGACAACCCTTCCTTTGTGCTTAGATGCTTTACAACAAGAGACTCACAGTCTCTTAGCCCTTTTTCAAAAGTAAGAAGAAGAAGCAGAAATGATCTCTCTTGAAAGAGACAGATGTTACAATGAAGCCCTCAATTCCTTATTGAATAACACAAGTGTTTGGCCAAGGAATTTTTGAAGATAAGAGATTTTTGTTTGAGAGGATTATGTCTTTTGTGAACAGTGAAAACTCTAAAGAAAATTCGTGCCCAAGTCACCTATTTAAATGCCTCTGATGGCCCTTCAAAAATCTAATGAAAAGTTATGACTGTTGGCAGATTTTCTCGAAAATCCTCTTTGGTAATTGATTACAGCATTGGCATAATCAATTACACAGTTAATTTTATTCAAAATTCAAATGTCCAACATTCAAAAGCTCTAGTAATCGATTACACATATGATGTGTAATCGATTACACACTTACAAAATCATTTTTAACCGTTTTAAAGCATTGGTAATCAATTACAACTTTGAAAACTTTGAAAATAACTTTGAAAACATTTTCAGAAAGCTTTGTGGCCATTGGTAATCGATTACAACCTCTGGTAATCGATTACCAGAGAGTAAAATGCTTGGAAAAGTGTTTGTTAAGATAAAAACTCACTTGGCCAATCATTTGTGCTTTTCAAAAACTTTTCTAAGAGTTTATCTTGAGATCTTTGCTTTGCTTGACATCTTGCTTTCTTCATCCTTGAAATTCATCTTGAATGATCTTTGAAATTCCTTGGCATCATCAAAATTATTCTTGAAGCTTTGCTTCTACACGAATCTTCTGAAGTATCTCCGTATTAGCTTCATTGAATCCTCATGTGATGAAAGGCATGATAGTTTCCTCCGATGGTGTACTTCTCATAGGGTACCCTAACTGTCTTATGGCCAACACAGGGTTATAATTAATACAACCCCTCATCGCCATCAAAGGGACATTCATAAATCCTTCACCTGAGCACAATACTCCTGCTACCACTTATTTCCATCGTGGGAACCAACTAATGGAGGATCCTGTCGCACCTACCATCAACTCTTCCCAATTTACTTTGTCTTTTCCTAAGCACATGCGATGACCTTGTAGAGCATAAACAGATGTACTTCCATGATTAAGGACATGAGACACCAACCATAGATAAAGAGCAGTCGTACAACATACAATACTCGCACTACTCTTCTCACATCTAAGGTCGAACGTATCATACATATCTACCAATACAAGAATGACCGAGTTTTCCTTGTTGTGGTGATAAGCAAGAAAGGTGTTAATCGCAGCCAAATCCACAAGTCCATCTACATTCGAAAATAGTACCACCCCAAACACTAGCAGTGTTAATACATCCATGAACGATACCCACTCTTCTTGGCTTGCCAAAGCTTCTGCCTTCTCCTCGTAGCACTTCCTCGGTATACTCGACACTCCATTCTTACTCTGCTTCACTTGATCTAACTCTCGCTCCAAGATCTTGACTACTCCCACCACTCTTGCCATAGAAAGGTAGTACCCATAAAAGAGGTATGGCTTTCTTCCTCCTATCGGGCATCCTAAGATCCCCTTGAACTCCTCTGTGGTTGGTGCCAACTGAAAGTCCCAAAAAGTGAAACATCTGAGTGGTTGGTCATAGTATTGGGTGAGAACTACAATGGCCTCGACTGACATTTGTATCATTTCCAGATCCCAGATCTTTCCATATACCATTTTAAAAGACTAACATTGAACCTGATCCATCTTCTGCTTTAACTTTCGCAAGCTAGCTCGACAACCTATCATAGAGGAGATACTTATGTTGAATGATTAGGACATACTTATGCTATGCATGACATATGTATTTATGAGATCGACACGAGACGCCAGAAAGACCACCCTTTCTTGCTAACAATGCATTAGGTACCATGTTCACGCGATTTTTGATCATTTTCAGGAAAAAGACTATATAACCCCAACATGGTTTGTTTATAGCTATCACTATGGTACCCAACGAATGTTGCCAAGAATACGGTGTAAACTTTCATGCTTCATTGTGACTTTTTGGTGATGTAGAGGAACATGCAAGGCATGAGCAACTATATGATAGAATCGTGCATGAGTGAACATAACATGTGAATGATGAGAACATAATGCATGTAATTGTTTGAACAAAAAACATGCTAAATGAATATGTATAGAAATGCAATGACTTATGCAAATGCAGTGCAAGAATATGATAAATCATGAATGGAAAAATGATATGTCCATCATGATGCCATGAAGAGATGCATGATGCGATCAAGGAAACAAGACATGATGAGTCTGCTATGTGTCCCTAAGTAGGAACCTAATGAAATGGGTCTAAAAGTCCTTTATCCAATGACAACTTCCAAGGGTAGTTTCATGTAACCTCACCGGCCTCTAGAGATATCATCCTCTTAGGTAACAACACTGCGGCGATAGGGACTACCAACGACAATGCCTCACCAAAAGAGAAAAACTTTAGATGAGGCTTCACTATCATCAAGCGAGTCAGAGACCCAGCATGACCATAGATCGACCTCCACTCCCTATGGCTCACATAGACCGAGCATAGGGCTCAATATCTCAGTGTATGCAAAAAATGTAGGTGTCATGTGTGAAGAGAGCAACCTAAGAATTACCCAACCTCACCTGCAAAACAACCAGAAAATTCCTAGGCAGACACAACAAGTATAGCATATGTCGTCTACCCTAGGATTCAATGACACAATTTATTTCTAACTATGAAGGTAATAAATACAAGGATACACACCAAGAAGTAACAATGTAGCAAAGGTTAGATACAAGCATGAACGAATCAAAGAATAAAAGAAACGAGATAAAAGCAAAACCATGAAAAGAACGGTAGTAGAATGAAACGATAACAAATGAGAGTACACCGAAAAGATAAAATAAAAAGGGAAAATAAATAAATAAAAAGTCACGATAAAATTACACACTCAATTAAATGGCTTAACTCTCTAATTGGTCCCCAGTGAAGTCGTCATCTGTTGCAACGTGGGCCATGACGGATGACAAACAAATTAGATAAATTGTTTCCCAAAAAAGGAAAACTTTGGGAGTCGCCACCAACGTTTATTTAAGAAAAATGTTGGGAAAATGATCGAGGCCGTACCCGAATCAAATAAATATTAAAATGTAGTAACTAGGAAGTGATCCTAGTTTGTTTCCCAACGAGCAATGATACACCAAATGTTCATAACAGATAGTAGGAAATAGTAACAAATTGGGGGGGGGGGGGTTGTTTGCTTTTGTAAATTAAACAGCGAGTAAAATTGAATTAGAAATTATCAGAATTAAAATACGTTGCTTCCCCTTGATTCACAAGCAAGTCTCTTATCCTAGGTTGCGAGAATTTATCCTTTATCAGTTTAACCACTTAATCCAACCCTAAATTAAATTACTAAGTGAAATTTAACATAAAGCATTCATTATGTGATTAAGCATCACACACACCAATTACTCATAAATGATCATTAAGCATGAACGTAAATTAAGCGCTGAGACAATTAATCAAGCACCAAGCATGCATGAATTAATAGCAACAAATTCAGAGTAATTAGTGAAGAGGAAAAACTGAACAGAATTTAACAGTAATAATAGAACCTCAAAGAGAACTGTGCTTGATCCTCAAGAGAAAACAACACTGGGAACTTAGCCTTCCATTAATCAAATAGAGAACGAAATTTTATTGATAAAACTAAAAGTCTGAACTGGAATTATAAAAAATGAAAATAAAAGACAAAGAGAAGAGAGACTAAAACTAAAAACGAAAAATAGAAGAGAGAGAGGAGAAAGAGAGGAGAGAGAGCTAAACTAGAACCTTGGTGCTGTTATATAGTTTTTTCAGCCCCAAAGCTTACAAATATGTTTTAAATCCAAGCCCATAAGTAAAATCAAATCAAATATAGATAAGATAAGATAAGATAAGATCTAGATGAAATAATATCTAGATGAGATCAAATCTAAATAATATCTAGATAAGATAAGATAAGATAAGATCTAATTTTGTAGAATAAATTAGTCTGCCCTCTTCAAGTCCAAGTCCAATGCTGGATTCAAGCCCAAGCCCAATTCTAGATTCAAGCCCAATGCTTCATTAATTCCTAAAATTAGATTAAAAACATCAAATTAGCTTAATGGGACCAAATAATAAAACTGCCTAATAAATTTGACAATTAAGACTAATCAGTATTTAAAATGGTGCAAAAAGGGTTAAGAAATAGGAGAAAATAATGGCACATCAGAAAACTAAAAAGATAAGGAATGGCCTACAATTTGAGAAAAAAAGATTCAAGAGTTGTTTACGCACGGGGAAGGTGTTAGCACCCCACACGCCTGTCATGAAGAGGACAACCTTTAATCGAGTGTGCTAAAAAATAAAGTGACTTTTAAATTATTATCTTCCCTTGATAACATGTATTATGTTTGTTATATTTTTGTTTATTTAGGAAAAAAACAATTTTTTTAGAAAAAAGAAGAAATTTTATGTTTTCTTTTACTTTTTTAGGTCAACAAGGGGTTTGTCCTTGCTCCTACGTATCCTCAAGTGCAATGAGGAAATTAGACTTACGTAGTTATTTATAGAAAAAGAGCTTGTGTGTTGGGTTGACTTTATTTTGAAAGATTTTGGTTTTGTGGTGAACTTTGTGAAGTCAAACAAGTCAGAGACCTAACATGACATTCACAAAATTTACTCAGACTATATTGAAACATCGTCAAGCAAGTTGGAGACCAAGCATGAAGTGCGTGGCACATGAAAAATGGAAATTGAGTAATCATTTATTTGAGAATTTTACCTTTTTTAGAAGAGACTTTAGTTTTGTGGTAAGCTTTGTGAACTCAAGCAAGTTGGAGACTCAACATGACATTCACAAAATTTACTCACACGTTATTAAAATACCACCAAGCAAGTTGGAGACCAAGCATGGAGTGCACAGAATGTAAGCGTGTACTAAAAAATACTAATGCGGATTTGCAAAAATAAACAAATAATTGACATAGCATTACTAAATCAAATAAATAGAATGAGAATAAAAATGGATAGAATAAAAGTGGGGAGTACACTTAGTAATTAGGGATGCGAGATTAAAACATGGGGGATATAAGATGAATAACAAGATATTTACAATACATTATTAATTAAACTAACTAACTGGGCAATGATAAAAAGAAAATCACATTGAAGAATAAAATATATGATAGACAATAAAGAAATAAAATAAAATAAAGAACTATCCACTAATATTTATAATTATTCTTACTTTCCTTTTTTTTCTCTTTTGTCTTTTTTTGTCAAAGTCATAGGGTTGACTTTGACTTAGTCAACATTGATGGAGTGTTGATGTGGCGGGCCTAATCACCAACCTAAGTGGCAAAGGTGCATATATAAAGGAGGGGGTGTAACCATCAATATTTATTTTATTTAAATTTTGCAAAAACGGGCTAGCCCAAAATAAAAAAAGGGTGCATGTGTTAAAAAAGGGAATGTACATAACAATTTTTATTTATTTATTTCAAACATAAAAAAAAAGGGTTAGACCTAAAAGAAATGGATGTGTATATATTAAAAGGGGCGTGTAAACAATAATTTTTGTTTTCTTGGGCTAGGGTTGGAACCGGGTCAAGGGTGATCTGGCCTAACCCACAATTAGGCAATAGGGTTGGAAAAACCATAAGTGCCTAACCTCCAAAATGGCGCGAGAAGGGAGTAGCACCTCTATGAAGGGTGGCGCGCCTCTATGACGCCACTGGTGCAGGGCCCATCGATGCAAGACCGCCACAGGGGCGACGGTGGCATGGCGGCATGGAGGAGGCACGGTTGCGCAAACGAAACAAGAAAGAAGAAGCAAAGGTGATTATGGAATGTGTGAAAAAATCAAAACAAAATGCAATAATGAATGAAAAATAGCGATTCAATCCACAGGAACCTCGCCGGCGGCCAAGTTGCCCACCGGCGAGATAGAAAGGAACGAAGCAACAGATCATGAAAAGAAAGAAAGAATGGGGAAGAAAAGAAAGGGAGAGAAAGAGAGGAGAGGGAAACGTGAGAGAGTGAGGGAATGAGAGGTTACCTGATGACCCATGTCTCTTCTCTGATGGTGTTGCCAAATGGCACGACGTAATTGGTCTATTTTTTGTTCTTAGGACCCGTGCTGCTTCTTTGTGCCATTAATGCACAATCCCCTTTCCTCTTTTATGCACTATGCTCCCTTCTCTTGACCTAATGGGCTCTCCTTGAGAGTCCAATTGGTCACAATCTATATTTTCTTTTTGTTCCCTTTTTTACTGTTGATTTTTTCGTTCGTTTTTTTTTAAATACTTTTTCTTTCCGTTTTCTCATTTTTCTATAAATTTTGTAATACTTTTTCTTTTGTTTTTGGACGGACAAAATTAGGATCTCAAAATAATAATTTAAAATTAAATCTATTATATAAACCTTTGTCTTATTTCTTCTTTTCTTTTTTTACGACAGAAATGATGGATTATGTTTGATCAGAAGACAAAAGCCCGTACATCCAATTGTAACAAGGAGAATAGTTGTTTATAAAATTTCTCTACTCAAATTCTCTCATGGAATTGGAATACTAGCTTAGTTTAACTATGAGCGAATATGAGGGAGTTAGCTGAGTTGAGCCTCGGCAATATGTTTTCTGTCCTCAATTATGGCATGAAAATAAGTTGCACGTCGTGTAAGTTAGGTTTCCTTGGCTATATTTTATTTATATGTGTATTTGATATTCTCCATTGTCTATCCTTTTCAATTTAATGCTTTTTTTTATCTCTTTCTAAAATAATTGTTAATAGTTTTTATAAAATATTAACAATTAAAAGCAATCTTATATCATAAATGAAATTATTCATTATAAATCTAAAATATAATTTATATATTTTTAAAAAAATATTTAGTACAAATTTTAATTATATAAAAACAAATATTTATCACATGCAATGTACAGAATAAAATAGTAGTTAACTGATAAACATTACGCCACCACCGGCATCACTCCTGAATAAAATTTCAAGGATTTTAAAATTTATACCCTTTTTTATATATTTTTATCACATTATTTATTGCTTTTGGAGTACATTGCAATATGCTTAATTATATTGGGGGTGTTGGCATATTGAAGCCTCAGAATATGGGTCAATGACTGGTAATTTAACCGGGACAATATTTTGTAATTATCAGCTGCATTTGTCGTTGCACGTGTTTCTGCAGTTTGAACGGTTTCTTTATATTTTAATCCATGCAATCAATCAAAATAATATTTTTACTTAACCCATGCATCATGCTAGACGTAGTGCGTATTGTTAACAAGGAAATAATCAATGCTATACCTTAATTTTGGGATGTCCAAGTGAAAGGAAGAGAGTAATACAGAATAAAATAAAATTTGAGAGAAATTATAGATGTTTTTTTTATGAATAAATGTTAGTATTATTAGCTTTTATTACGGATGAATTCAAATTTATGATTTTTTTCTTCTTTCACCGTTAAATAAACTTTCTATTTAGGAGGATTCATAATTTAGATACTTACATAATTATAACTATACCTAATAAATAACTAGATTATAAGTGGATATTATAAATACAACCATAACTATTTTTTAAAATATGAGTATAATTTGATATAACTAGTTATTGCTTTTAAAATATGTGTATATAATTAGTTATCAATAAACTTTTTATATAATCAATTATATAACTAGTTATGAATAAAAAATAAGTTATTTAAAATACTCATTTCTATCAAACTAGTTATAGTTTTATAACTATAATTATTTTTAAAATAAAAATAGTTATTTGAAATATCATTATTATAAAATTAATTATAATTTTATACTTACTTTTATATAATCAATTATATAAAGTTAGTTATACACTACTAAAAAAATGAGTTTTAACATCGTCCTATTAACATCGGTTATTTGAAAACCAAAGTCGTCAAGCACTTACAACATCGGTTTTCAAATAACTGATGTTAAAACCTAATTTAGTGCGATTTTAATATCGGTTATCTGAAAATCGATGTTGTAAGTGTTTAACAACATCGGCTTTGAAATAATCGATGTTAATATAATTCAGTTTTAACATCGGTTATTTGAAAACCGATGTCGTTAAACACTTACAACATCGGTTTCCAGATAATCGATGTTAAAATTACACTAAATTTTGTTTTAATATCGGTTATTTGAAAATCGATGTTGTAAGTGCTTAACGACATCAGTTTTTAAATAACCGATGTTAATATCAACTCTTTTTATTTAATTATTTATATATTTTTTTAAAAATAATATATTGAGTTATTAATTATATTTTAATTAAAAATATATAATAATTAATAAACAATAACTAATTCGAAAGGTAAGCATTTAAAAATTAAACTAAATTTTTAAAAGAAATTATGTAATTTTAATTTTATTATTTCATGATTATCATTTAAATATAACACATATTTATATAAATTATTGCATATTAGTTCATTTTTTTAAAAAAAAGTTTATATGTAAACTTTTTTAAAGAGTTTCAAATTTTGCTTTTTTTCCATTTTATTTTTTATGAATAAAATATATTTTCTTTAACATTATTATAATCTTATTTTTTTATATATACTTTATATGTTTCTATAAATATTTTAAGGAATTGGAGGAGATAACGTAGATGTTCGAGAATGAAGAGAGAGAAAATGTAGATCAAGTACTCATTTATTATTTAAGGGAACTTTTTCTACCACAACGAAATGCCATTGTCCATGTTAATTAATTTAAGAAGGGATTTTCTTCTATTTTATTTTTTATTTTAGGTAACTTTGAACGAAAAATAGAGATTCATTTCTTGAAATGTAAAAAATTATTTAAAAGGCAGTTGTCTTACTATAATTTCTTTCTCTTCTAAATGAAGTATTTATCACTGTAATATTTCTCTTATTTAATTAGGAATATTTTAATTTAAAAATAATTAATACAATAGATATAATGAATTGAATCTTATAAAAATAATAAATTTAATTTTCGAGACTTATAAATAATATTAAAAATAAGAAAAATAAAATAAAATATTTTTTAAAAAAAATAATTAATTATTTTAAAGTCAATTCATAAAAGTTCTTTTATATTAGTTCCTGTAAAAGTTTACTTAACTTATAGCTAAGTTAATTTTAGTTTACTCATGAGATGTAGTGGTCAGTAATTTTTACTCTTTTAAGTATACGAGTGATTTGATTTCTTTATAAATAAATTGATATGTGTGAGAAGAGAAATTATCTCTTAGCTAATATTCTATAGAATTAATGTAATAACTTCTGATCATGGAAATATCTTGTTTTTAGAAGAAGAAAAAAAGTTTATATAAATATGAGATTAAAATTTAAAGAAGAGTTTCAAATTATGCATTTTATACATTTTATTTTTTATGAATAAAATATATTTTCTTTAACAATGGGGTTACCCTAAGGGCTGAATCTCAATACTTAGCTAGTGTACATGATGACAATCTTTGTGTAGCTTTCATCCCTTACTTTGATTTCATTGAAGAAATTTGGGAGTTTAACTATGTCAAATTCATTGTCTATGTTTTCAAATGTAAGTGGGTTGACAGTAATACCAGTGTGCTGACAGATGATGTAGGATTTTCGTTGGTGGATCTTAACAAACTTGCTTACCAGAATGATCCTCAGTTTTCTGTACTACAACATCGATTTTTCTAAAAACCGATGTTGTGAGTGCATCACAACTGGTTTTTGTATAATTTACATTTTTAGTTTATTTCTTATAATACGACATCGGTTTTTTGAAAACCGATGTCATATAGTGTATTTTAACATCGGTTTTTACAATCAATGTTAGTGTTCATATTTTTAATGTTAGTACTTTCAACATCGATTTTGAACCGATGTTGAATATCCAAAATAACCGATGTTAAAAGTGTTTTTTCTAGTAGTGTGTTCTGGGACCTATGAATTAGTAGTGGTAGATCCAAACTAATTTTTGCCCAACTATAATACTAAGCCATTGATTCCATTGGATTTTCTAATGTAGAAATGCAATTAATAAGGCAACATATATGCACTTTTGATAGGGACTCTGTCGAGGTTTTTTGTAAGTAACTTTGTAGTGTGTGTAGACTTATTTTCATGGAACCAAGTGGAAGCATAAAAAAAAAAATCATGGAACCAAGTGGGATTTTGGATGTTGTGGATTTGTAGTTTTTCTATTGGATTACTGATGGAAGCTTGCTTGTGGAGCTTCTATGGAGGCTGGATCTTTGAGCTTCAATGGGGTCCTTTAATGGTGATTTTCCACCATGGAGATGCAGCGGAAGACAAAGGAAAAGAGGTGAGAGGAGGCGCCATCCATTAAGGAATAAGCCATGGAAGAAGGAGCTTCACCACCAAGATGAGCCTTGGATAAGAAGCTTGGAGAGGATGCTTCAATGAGGAAAAGAAAGAGGGAGAGAAAGAGAGAGGGGGGAGCACGAAATTGAAGGAATAAAAGAGGGAGAGAAGTGGAACTTTGAAGTATGTCTCATAAGACTCTCATTCATCAAAGTTACAACAAGTGTTACACATGCTTCTATTTATAGACTAGGTAGCTTCCTTGAGAAGATTTCTTGAGAAAACTTCCTTGAAAAGCTTCTTTGAGAAAACTTCCTTGAGAAGCTAGAGCTTAGCTACACACACCCCTCTCATAACTAAGCTCACCTCCTTGAGAAGCTTCCTTAAGAAGATTCCTAAAGAAGCTAGAGCTTAGCTACACATACCTTTCTAATAGCTAAGCTCACCTCCTTGAGATGAGAAGCTAGAACTTAGCTACACACCCCCTATAATAGCTAAGCTCACCCCCATGACAAAAACCATGAAAATACAAAGAAAGGTCCTTACTACAAAGACTACTCAAAATGCCCCGAAATACAAGGCTAAAACCCTATACTACTAGAATGGCCAAAATACAAGGCCCAAACGAAGGAAAAACCTATTCTAATATTTACAAAGATAAGCGGGCTCATACTTAACCCATGGGCTCGAAATCTACCCTAAGGCTCATGAGAACCCTAGGGCCTACCCTTGGATCTCTAGCCCAATCTACTTGGAGTCTTCTACCCAATGCCCTTGCGGGATAGGATTGCATCATTCCCTCCACCTTGGAAAGGATTTGACCTCAAATCCCGAGGTTCTTCATACTCTGGGCTCCTTCCCTCAACACCTGTAAAAAGAACAAAAACATATGTATTAGTTGTGTTTGGTATATTGAAGTAAGGTAAGGTCTGAAAACCCATTTCCTGGGCATCTTCCCATGAAGGAACATGGTTTCTCACCAACTCAATGAGTGGTGCTACAAGTATAGAAAAATATGGGACAAACCTTTTGTAAAAGTTTGTTAAGTCATGGAAGCCCCAAATTTTTCTTATACTTGGTGGAGTGGGCCACTCAGGAGTGACCTTTATTCTCTTAGGGTTCATGGGAACCCCTTGACCACTATTAAAAAAATTAAGGAAATTAATGCAATAAAGCGTACCTTTTTCTATATTTTTGTGTTGATTATTCCTACAAAAAAATACGACAAACCTAAAGTGTCCCATATGAGCACCTAAGTTTGTATTAAAACAAAAAATAAGAACAAACCTACCTAATGAGTCCCTATGTACATGAATCATGAAGATGTTGTGTGCATGACCGATTTTACAAAAGAAGGTGGCAACACTCAACACATTCATCATATCACTTATTTTAGGGATTTGGTGCCTAATAATACCTATTTTGGGCACCAACAAAGCAGAAGGATTTAAGCTCTTATGAACCAAACCCTCATCCAACAACTCTTTTACTTGGGGAATAACCTCAAGCCCAAGAGGTGTGACAGTGCTAACAAGTGTCTTTTTACAAAGGAGAAGATGTGGAGGTTGTCTAAGAGGGGAAGTTTCTTTAATATTTGTCTTTATTTCAAAATGACTTTCCTTCTTAGCTAACCTCTTGGAGGAGACACTTACCTCCTTACACTCCTCCTTAACCATTAAAGGTTGTCCTTCTTCTTGGGGACGGATTTCTTCCCTAGATTCTTCCCCTATTGCTTCTTCATTTTCATTAGTGGAAGGTGAAGTAGTAGCCTCATGTTGGCTACTATAAATGTCTTGGCCCCTCATAATCATGGTTTTCGTGGTGGGGCATTGAGAAGTAATGTGTCCTCTTCCAAGACATTTAAAGCACTTTATAGAGCTAGTCTTCTCTTGCATACTAGCCTTAGGGTCTTGCTTTTCTATTATCTTCCCCTTATCATCTTTGGGCTTAGAAGGTATCACCCCTAAGATTCCTTGACCTTGGTCTTTCTTTGGATAAGAGTGAGAGCCATAAGATTTTGAAGTAGACTTCTCTTTAAGTTGTTGCTCTACCCTTATTTCACAATCTAAGTTAGCCTCTACATTGTCCTTCTCATAGAAGTATGGGAGGTTAATGTTAGCATCTTGAGGCTTTCTTTCCTTTTCTCTCCTATGGGAGTGAGGTCTATGATGTGACCTATGCCTTCCTTCATAATAGTCGCGAAGTTCTTCACTTAGGCTCTTGCAAGAGTTATGACTACTATAGGAGGCATGTTTTTCTCTTTTCATTTCTTTCATTATTTTTCTTCTTTCTTCCTCTCTTATTTTCTTTCTTTCATCTTGACGTATTTCTTCCACTCTTTTTTTTCCTTTTTCTTTTCTCTCTTGTTTTTCTTTCCATAACTTGAGGGAACTCAACTCATCTAAGATTCTAGATAAAGGGTCTTTATGACTAGTACCCTTGCCATTAATACTAGATGAATGATGACTCATGTTGGTTCCTAAGTTGTGGTTCTTTCTTGTTGGAGGTTTGAAAACAAAAGGTAAAAGAAACTATGGTTGAAACTAGCCAAAATAAACACTAAAAGTGGTGTGAAAGATAAGGTAAAAACTAATTGGTAACATGAAAGCTATCTAGGCGGTTTGACAATGGAAGATAAAAGAAATAAGCTACGAAAGTAAGCAAGAAATGTAAACTAGGCGAATCCTAAGAGTGTTTGGATGACCACATTCAAGGTTCCCAACAAAACACTCACTAACCTAAGGAAAATTTGCCTAAAATTATTACACACAAATGGAAGTTTGGTAACCTATTGGAGGCTCCCAACACACTTCCAATGAAAGGCCTTTTTGTTACAAAACTTGAAAGCAATGAAGGTAAGTAAATTGAAAATTACAAAACGGTCCTCAATTTTGGTGGTTGTTCTCTCTTTGGTGATTCACTCAATTTGGAGTGCTTCTTAGTCCAATAGCTCTTAAGGTGGTTGGCCCCTTGCTTCTGGACTCAAATTCTTCAAGGGATGGCACCAATCCTCCTTCCAATTCCTTATATGGCAACCCACAAACAAGGAAACAAAGAGACAAGCAATAACCAAAGACAAAAAAAAATGAAATGAAAGCTAAACCAATGGAGTTTTAACAAGACAATTTTTCAAGGATTATTCAACAATTAAAGCAATGAAAAGGACATAGAAGCAAGCTAGGACTCAAAGAGAAACTTAGAATGGCTCTAGAGTAGAGTAAAAAAAACTGAAAAAAAGACTCAACAAACCTCTAGCTTTGGCACTTGTCTTCACACTAATTTTCAATTGAAATTTCCAATTATAGAATAAATTTTGAGCCAAAACAGCAAGCACACTTCCCTTTCACTTTTTTTTTTCTGGATACTGATTTTCCTGCCAACTTGTGTGATTTTTAGTATTTTTTCCTTTTATCCAAATCACTTGTTTCTTTTTTTATAACTTTTTTCCAGATGTCTATAAAATTCAGTAAAAATTTCAGCTCAAAATTCGAAGTAACCAATTCTCAGTAATTTTTACAAGTTTGTATGTCCAAGCTGCCAGCACCAGCGATTTGTTTCTTTAAGCATGGTATATTGATTGCCTTGGGCTTACTTTCAACCTTCCTATGTATGTTGAACTCACTAGGATTGTTTACCAAAGTTTTAGGAGTTCAATATTCACTTAGGATCAACATTTCAGCCAGCAATTCAATCAC
This sequence comes from Glycine soja, assembly GCF_004193775.1. Classification (NCBI taxonomy): domain Eukaryota; kingdom Viridiplantae; phylum Streptophyta; class Magnoliopsida; order Fabales; family Fabaceae; genus Glycine; species Glycine soja. Next base: position 29,875,279 of record NC_041010.1, read on the forward strand.
CAAAACTCAAATTCACAATAGACACAATCATAAGGAAACCTAAAAGTTCAAGAAAAGGTTCACCATCAAAGACTCTCTAAGAATTTTGCATGAACATGTTAAAGACTAATTAACATGAAAGATTTGACTCAAATCAAATAATAGGCTAAGAGAATTTCATACACTCATGAACAAATGAGTTAGACAAAGAAACAAGAAAAATAAAATTCAGCACAACATAAGAAATCTTATGTGACAAGTTTCATGACTAGACATGACTTCTATGACAAAACTTCAATAGGTGAACAAGTCACTCTAGATTTTTGAGGTTTTCTTCTACTTTAATATTTTTGTAAGAATTTTATGGTTTAGGTTTCAGCCACAAAAAATAACAAGACAAAACTCAAAGGAACCTAAACTTAACACAATTCATGGTTCAAGAACAAGAACAAGAAATTTGAACCATAGAAAATCAAATCTAGCTTCTATAGCAAGTTTAATCGGTGGAAACTCTAAAGAATCATGTTAAAAACATTTATCACAAGACATGTGAGGAGATACATGGAGAAACAACAATGGAAGAGAAGGTAAAGCAAAAAAATTAATGGAGGTTTAAGGAGCACCTACTTGAAGCTCTTGTGCTCTGATTACCACTTGATGGAAGCTTGCTTGTGGAGCTTCTATGGAGGCTGGATCTTTGAGCTTCAATGGGGTCCTTTAATGGTGATTTTCCACCATGGAGATGCAGCGAAAGACAAAGGAAAGGAGGTGAGAGGAGGCGCCATCCATTAAGGAATAAGCCATGGAAGAAGGAGTTTCACCACCAAGATGAGCCTTGGATAAGAAGCTTGGAGAGGATGCTTCAATGGAGGAAAAGAAAGAGGGAGAGAAAGAGAGAGGGGGGAGCACAAAATTGAAGGAATAAAAGAGGGAGAGAAGTGGAACTTTGAAGTATGTCTCATAAGACTCTCATTCATCAAAGTTACAACAAGTGTTACACATGCTTCTATTTATAGACTAGGTAGCTTCCTTGAGAAGATTTCTTGAGAAAACTTCCTTGAGAAGCTTCTTTGAGAAAACTTCCTTGAGAAGCTAGAGCTTAGCTACACACACCCCTCTCATAACTAAGCTCACCTCCTTGAGAAGCTTCCTTAAGAAGATTCCTAAAGAAGCTAGAGCTTAGCTACACATACCTTTCTAATAGCTAAGCTCACCTCCTTGAGATGAGAAGCTAGAACTTAGCTACACACCCCCTATAATAGCTAAGCTCACCCCCATGACAAAAACCATGAAAATACAAAAAAAGGTCCTTACTACAAAGACTACTCAAAATGCCCCGAAATACAAGGCTAAAACCCTATACTACTAGAATGGCCAAAATACAAGGCCCAAACGAAGGAAAAACCTATTCTAATATTTACAAAGATAAGCGGGTTCATACTTAACCCATGGGCTCGAAATCTACCCTAAGGCTCATGAGAACCCTAGGGCCTACCCTTGGATCTCTAGCCCAATCTACTTGGAGTCTTCTACCCAATGCCCTTGTTTAGTATTGCATCAATTACTCATCCAACAATAAGTTCTATTGTTTAGTATCTCTGTTGCTACTACCAAAAGTTTGGCAAAGATATCACTTACTGTACATGATTTAATTTTTGTAAAGTAAAATGTAACTAGAAAATGTTTTACCATTTGTCAAAGATATTACTTACATGATTCATTTTTGTTAGCTAACAATGTAACTAGATATTTTAATTGTTTAACATATTATATTTATTGATATTTTTCATTCGCTGGTGTCAATAAGGCAATAATCTCACCACCAATGACGTGATTTCTTTTTTTCCATTTTCTTGTCAATGTTCCTCTTGCCACACATGTTTCATTTTGGTTGCAAATGCTTTTGGTTTGTATAGGAATTTTTGTGCATGCTTTGTCCTCAACTTGTGTCTAAAGATTCGTATAATAGACATGTAATATTTGGTCTATTGGCAAATCATTTTGAATTGGTTTCAAATTCAATTTTTTTCTTGCCTATTCTGGAATCTAAATGTTGTTTGAAAAATGTGATTAACTGCATTATTAATTCATTATCATTAATCTCCCATCCCTATATAATTATAAATACTTAAACAAAATTAAAGTTAATAGCAAGTGCAAAGCACGCTAGGCATATACATATTAGTCATATGTTAATAGCATATACATATAAAAGCTCGTAATAGATATGACTGGTCCAAAAATTATGTGGTTATGATACTTTTCTAATAGAAACGCAGATGATAAAATGATTAAATAAAAACTAACATTAAATGTCGTGAAGGATACTTTTTTTTTGTTCTTAAAGTCGCAGAGTCTACTATGAATTATAGTATATTAAGGATTTATTATTAACATACTTTTCCTTTTTACTTTTCTATTAGTAAAACTAGTTAATAACCATGCATACACACTACTGAAAATTGAGTCTTTTACGTCGGTTATTTAGAACATATGACGTCGGTTACGAGACATCGTTGTAGCGGGTGTCGTAAAATGTTTGAGTCTACAATGACGATTCTATAGGACCGTCTTAGAATGTCCGTCATTCTAAGACGGTGTCAAGGACAAGACCGTCTTAGAATATACATATATTCTAAGACTTCTTAAATGTCTATATACAATCATTATTCAGGCCAATACATTTTAATTAACTTTGCACCTATAAATGTATTTTAATGATGCGGCATGCAATAGATCCACATCATATGATTACATTTTAATTAAATTTGCCCCTATAAATGCCAATACATTTTAATTATTGCGTTGATCCTTTGTTGTATTCCAATACTCCGCACTCTCTTAAGACCAAAGTTGAACAACCTGCAAGTTAATGGCAAATGACATCAGTTAAAAATGTTAACAAGCATAAACAATATTAGGTCTATACTTCAGAAGTTTGTAATTAGGTCTTATATATAATTTTTATTAGGTCCTGACAAGGGTTCCAAGCACATGTACCTATTTGAAAATTGTTAAATAATTCAAGGAGCCACTAAATAATTAAACCACAACCTTTACCGATTCCTAAATTTCTTGAAATCTCTCAAATAGATCCCTATACTTTGAACAAAACCCTAACAAAAACCTATCCAGGGATCAATTACAAACTTTTAAAGTACAAGGACGTATTTTAAAATTCTTAAATAGTTCAGGGACTAATAGATTATAGATTAACTTAACCTAAAAATATACTTGCTATCTTTACAAATGGCACAACAAGTTTTTCCTCAAACATGCCATAAAATACAATATTGAATAATTAGAAGGGCCCTGAAGCCCCAAACAATAGATTTCACCTTCATGATACTGATAATGTGTATTTCTGTAGAGAGAACAATAACTGGAGAAATAGATATTTGACAATTATACATTTCCCAACACTGGACCCATTCCCATTATTACTGAAGCCAAAGCACACCGAATATGTTGTGAAGAATCAGATGACAATTCCTGCAAAAGTTATTTCAAAGAACTTAAACCTGTAAATATAAATTTACCATACTAAATTGACCAACCAAAACCAAGGAAAGCCTTTGTATATAATCAGTAATATTAATGTTAACTGATGAAATGAGGATTGCCCAAAGTTATAAAAATATTCTTAGGAATCCATATTAATTTTATAAAAAAAATATTCTCAAGCATAAGTTATTCACAGGAATCCATATTACACATGTTTTTCTCTTTTCATATTCCCTTGTAAAGGGGTGGGAATCTTATATTCCCATGGGAATGGAGGTTGTTTTCTAAAATAACTTCCTAAATTCCTTTTATTCTACTTCATTTATCTATTTAATATTTTTCGTTTTAAAATTAAAAACATTCCAGTGAATCATAAGTATTTACCAAACATGTTTGATGGAAATAATATTCCCAATAGTAGCATTTTGAGGAATATTATTCCCAGAAATATAATCAAATCCGTGAAACAAACACCCCTAGAGAAACAATGTTGAATAGATAAACATAGAAACAATGCTAAATAGAGAAGATGTCCACAAAAACCACCACACGTCCATGACCACCAACCCACCACCACAAACAAAGAAGACGCACGCGAGGCGCCCAACCATGAGCCCACGATCACGAGAATGGAGAATGGAGAACATGAAGGAGACACAAACAAACAAAATGCACAAGCAGCATGACCACCACGATGACACGTGTGGCCAAATGAAATCCATAAGAGTCGCTGAAACGCAAACCCTAATAGTGTCGTTGAGCACGATCCGCGTTCGTAAGTCATAAACCCAACCAAAAATGTGTTTGGTACTAAATGAAATGATGTCGTTTTTGGTGTGGAGCAGAATTGTGGACATAGTGGTAAAATTGTGATTCTACCGAGTTTACTCCAAGCCTTCCAGAAAATGATTATGTGTGATTCAGCTCGTTGGGGGTGTGTAGGCTTGTAAAATCGTATGATTGAAAACTATGATAATATCCATATGTGCACCTTTGTCTTTGAAGTACTTAGGAAGATGGTATAAGATTAGATCATTTAATTTAAAGCACCAAAATGACCCCAATTATGCATTATATTTCTTGTAGTATCATAATCAACCAATTAATCAAATTACATTAAGCATCTTTGTTGTTGGCCAAAGACAAAAGAAAACTCATCATAGATAATCACATAAGCACTACAAAATGAGACATTATACTTTCTTATCAAATATTTCCTCTTTTGTCATTTTATCTATCGATGCATAAAGAAGTAGGTCTCAACTTGCTCCTTGTGTAATTAGAATCTTGTGTAAAAATACAGAAATAAAGAGCAATATAGAAGATACAATTAAAACAATAAAAAAACATTCAAGAAGTTGGCCCTAGTTATAACCATTTATCAATTATATGATGAAATTTTGGAGCCACTTGAAACATAAAAGATAACAATCAACTTAAAGCTAAAAAGAAATCTTTATATGTATTATAGATGTTGCGGATTAAACTTATCTAAGGTAAGATTTAGAGAACAATTTTTATAAATTCAAAGAAGAAACTAACATTCAAAATTCAAAGCCCTTTCAGGAACAATTTTATATTAAATGATTCTAAATTTATACATTAGAAAACTTCACATGAAAAATCGATGCCAAAATCAAATCGTTTATCTGAAAAAAGGAACCACTTTTGTATCTCTAATTTTTCAAAAGCATGGGATCCATCTACACTGGTTACCTACACACAAATAAAAGATTGCAACAAAATCAAATAATAATTTTTTTTGGAAGGCAAATCAAATAATAATTTGGTAGACAAAAAAGAAAAGAAATGGGAAAGAAGAAGAAGAACTCTCTTAGCCTAAGATATTTCTATTATTTACAAAAGTCTATTGAAAATAAAAAAAAAAAACAAAATATAACATAGATCGTTACCAAAAATCAGTGAACACAAACCCCCCCCCCCCCCCCCCCCCCAATTTTTCGGCAAACGAAACCCATCCATTCTTGTAACCGAGAGAAAAAGAAGATTGAAGAAAAGTGAAAGAGAGGAAAGGAGAGTGAAGAGGGAAAATGAAGAGAAAGATAAGATAAAAAGGGGGAAAAGAGAGAGAGAGAGGACAAAGAAAGAGGAGGAGGACAAAATAGAGTTGTCATTGTTGTCAGTGAGGGAGGGGGAAGAAGCAGGTGAGCCACTCGGAACTGACCCAAGAGTTGGGCTTGGTGTACCAGTTTCGGGGGGGTTTGTTGATGGAGAATTTGACGGAAGAAATGAGAAGAGGGAAGAGAGGAGAAGAAGAAAACGTTTCAACAGAGAGAAAAGATGAAAATTTTGAAATTCAAAAAGCTATAAAAAGATAGGATTGATGGTTGATTTTTTTTTTTCCTTCTTCTGCTTCTTTATGATAATAAAAATTGAAGAATGACTAACTTATCCCATAAAGTTACAATTGTTGGAAAATGATATGTTAACCATAAAAGTAATAGGTGTCAAATAAAGAGAAGGGGATAGTTGAGTAATTTTCTTAGCCTAAGATTTGATTAAAGAGAATATAAGATATGTAAATATAATATATAAAGATATAACATTAGATAAATTTAAAAGGGTATATCAACATACATTTTTTATTTATATTAAAATATAAAAATATTATAATGAAATCTACAATAAATAGGATAATTATTTAAATGTAATTAAATCTAAAGGCAACATGATGCATTGAATTAAATTTCAAAACATATATATGGGGTTTTCAAGTAGGCATAACATTATGCCGTATTGCATGCACTCCACTAGGGCTGGTCATCGGTTGGTTTTGTGCCAAAAAATATTTGAACTGACCAAAACCAACCACCATTGTTTTTTATCCGTGTCCGACAGTAAGAGATCTTCAAGTGGTCGGTCCTCGTGTTCGTCAGGTAGTGGGTGTAACGGATGGGTTTAGACAGGCTGGCACAAATAGAAAGAAATTGGCAAATTACCTTGTTTTTTCCTGCGTGTTTTGAAGTGTCGACAATGAAGCCACACCATAGGGCTTTGTGTATGGCTTTAACAAGTGAAGCAACAAAAGTCTCATATGCATTGACTGTTAACTCGTTGGCAAGTGTACCAATTTGTCACAAGTAGTAAAGTACTCGGAAGTTCGAGTGTCGAATCCACATGGACTTTGTTTGTACTTAGATTAATGCAAACCCAATTTAAAAGCAATAGATAAGTAATTTAAAATAAAGATAAGAAAATATAGGAGATAAGATAAAGATTTAAAAGAAAAAGATAAAAGATTGAAAGATCAAGATAGAGGATAAAATATTTAAATTGAGATATGATAAAGATAAGAATAACTACTTCTAAGAAAACCCAAACATTAAAATAAGGAATAACTACTTCTAAATTAAAGAAACTTCAAACAATAAAATAGGGAATAAAATCGATATAATAAATTTGCTAAAACCTAACAAGTCTAATTAGCCTAGAGATATGGATTCAGGATTTGTCTCTTATCAATACCAGTGAACTAATTCTGCCCCACATCTATCCATCTACTTGCCCCTGATGCCTCATGATGACAAGCCTACCTTAATTACCTATCTTCCAAATGCCCTTTGCGAACACTTAATAACTAAGATGCATTAAGATTAAATTCCAGATGTTTGCTAAAGCATTGGCATCGGGTCAATGTTAACCCTATGATTTCTTTCTTTTGTTGTTCTATTAAGCGTTACCCTCTCCCGAGTGGACTAACCCTTAAAATAGATTCACGCATTCATTCCTTACCCCTAATTAGGCTTTACCCTCTCCCGAGTGGACTAAAAACTAACAGAAAATAAAGACTGAGATGCAGAATAAATAAGAAAGAAAAGCAGATAAAAGAACCTGGAAGGAAAACCCTCTAATGATAACCCGATAATTTCTTCCTTTTATTGTTCTATTAAGCGTTACCCTCTCCCGAGCGGACTAACCCTTAAAACAGATTCAAGTATTCATTCCTTACCCCTAATTAGGCTTTACCCTCTCCCGAGTGGACTAAACCCTAACATAAAATAAGGTCCGAAATACAGGATAAATAAGAAATAACGGTAAATAAAAGAACCTGGAAGGAAATCCTCTTTTTATTGATAACTCTAGAAATGCTCCATACATCATTGGCTTTTTAGGCCTGCCAGGCCCTAGCTAGGGGATTAGCCACTCATGGTCATGAGGGCTTTACAATGAGAAAGGGGTGAAAGAAAGAAAAGGAGTAAATGAAACCCCTAGGATAGGTGGTTCTGTTGTAGTGTCTTTTGTCCCTTGGACTGACTCTCTATTTATAACTGCTGAAGTGGGCTTTGGGTCTTCGTAGGCGTGCTTAGCGCGACACCCCACGCTTAGCGCATGTACTTCCTGGCCCGCTTAGCCCGTGACGCGCGCTCAACACGCGTATTGGGCTGGGCCTTCTTCAAATTTTCTTCTTTTCTTCAATTTTTCTGCCTTTTTTTCTTGTTACACCTCCAATTTTTATATCTGTAACCAAAAATTCAATTTAATTAATTTTCTTACTTTTAATCACAAATAACTGCTAAATAATTAATTTCAGGCCAATATTTGACTAATTTTCTACTATCAAAATACAATTATTTAGCAGTTATCATTGACTTATTCTACCAAGCTTTGTGTATGGCTTTAACAAGTGAAGCAAGTGGTCTAACGTGATGACTCCCATAAATAGATAATGAAAATATTAAGAGAACAACAAAAGTTCGATCAAAGAAAATGTGAAAGAGAAAGAGAAATTCACACCACAGAGAAAGAAATTGAAGTTATTAAAATATCTGAAAATAGTTTTTAGATGCAAGTGAAAATCAAGCTTAGATTCAACTTCTAAATAAATAAATAAAAACTTGAACTTTACACCCTTCAATACCATGAGTCCATGATTGATTTTTGCTTGGAAAATGGAAAAGGAGGAAACAAAAATGTTCTTTTGCAACTTACAAAAGTTATATTATATAATAATAAAAAAGTTGAGTTTCGAAGATTGGCAGAGTGTTTTGTGAGTTTCAATGTCTCAAACTTTGAGTATGTAACAATTGAGAAGCAGCATTAAGAGTAATAAACAATATGTTACATATACTTGGGTCGATTTGGAAATCGACGGAAAATATTACTTAAATCTGAATTTCAAGGATTAGGTCTTCAATTTCCTTTTCTTCCTTCCTTTTATACTCTTATCTCCTCTTGCCTCATTTCTATTATAGACAACTAAACCTACTTTCTTCTTCTCCCCTCTGTAAAACATAGGTGGATAGGTAGCCTAATTAGCCTTGGTTTGTTTCTGATTTTAGACTCTACTTAGGTCTTATTTCTTATTTTATTCTTTCTTATTAACTTCCAACACTAGGGTATTAATAATATATAATTTTAATCTTAACAATAATAATAACAACAATTGTACTAATAAAACTGATAACACTACTAACAATAATACAACAAGAATAACAATAACAATGACAACAATATTTTTAATGAAATAGCTAGCAAGGTCATAAAATGATCCCTTTAAAGTTCATTCAACTATTAAAAATGTGGGTTGTTACATAGTAGATGCATTAGTCTTTCTCAATCACTTTATAAACTTTAAGGAGTACCTCTTTAGTCTAAGTTTCCAACCACTTTGCATAGTCAGCCTAATTTTAACAAGCCTTATAATAATTAGCTAATGAGCATATCGAAGGTGAAACGAGATTGTTGGAGGCAACAGGGCCTCTACAACATTATCATGTTTTCTCGACATGATATACACTACTACAAATAAGGTCTTCTATAACAATTCCATAGAGCCTTCCATGACGGTTTTTAATTGTCATGGAATCCACTGTCATTGAATATGGATTGCTTTCGATGACAGTTATAAAACTATCATAGAATATATTGCATTTTTACTTAGAAAAAAAAATCCTTTTTTGCATGTAGTTTTCTGATTATTTTTTCGAAAAATCATCATAGAAAATGAAATTTCTATGACGGTTTTCTGGGAACCGTCATAGAAGATGGACTTTCTATGACAATTTTCATGATAACCATCATTAATGTCAAGATTTCTATGACAATTTTATTAAGTTTGGTTGCATCCGAGTCACATTGGATTGTATCAAACAGTTAAATCCCTGAGGTTTTGATGTTAGCAAAATATAAATTTTATGTATTAGCCTTTCATGCTTAAGTGTCAGGTTCATCTATCTTTATGAGATACAAGTAGAAAAGCATGAACAGAAAAGCTCTAGACGATAGCCAAAGTATCAGTCATTGAAAGATACCACTTCAGCGTCAAGTCATGAGAAGACAAGTACTTTAGAACTTGGCTCATAGAAAAAAGCAATGGAACAATTACTTGATCCTCAAGTACTTGATACAATCATCAAAAAGTAACATTCATAAGTTTAGTAAGTAATTCGTGTCATAGCGCAAAAAAAGGGAGATTTAAATTGTCTTGTCTTGATATTCTTAATTCCTTTTGTCTTATCTTGTTAATGTTTTATTTCATTTATACAATGAAAGTCAGCTTTAATCACAAGGCGACACTGGCAAATTATACTTCTCTGGAGATATGTTGTAGAAAGTGTTTGTGGTCCCCACTCTTTCTTTATGCATAGTAACAACCTTGTGTAAAGCACCAAAGCTATTAGATAATGACTAACTGAAGTCTATATAAAGCTTAAAGATGTTTCGATGTAGCTCCATTGGAGCTTGTAGGCCTTGGATCTTCTTCATCAATGGAGTCCTTTGCTTCTTGAATTTTATTGACAACGGAATTGAGAAAAAGAAGAGTTGAGAGGAGATGCCACTTCAAGGAGAAGATGAGTTAAGAAGAAGCTCACCACCATAGGAAGCCACGGATAAGAGCTTGGAGGTAGGAGAAGAAGAATGGAGGGAGAAGGAGAGAGGGAGCACGAAATTTGTGCCTCAAAAGAGGTCTGAACTTTGAAGTGTAATTCTCAAATGATCAAAGTTCAAAAAATGCACACACATGACCTCTATTTATAGCCTAAGTGTCACACAAAATTCGAGAGAAATTTGAATTTCACTAATTATGATTAGTGAATTTTAGCTATGGTTCAACCCACTAATCCAAGATCAAGTCCAAGATTCTCCACTAAGTGTGCTTAGGTGTCATGATGCATGTAAAGCATGAAGGACATGCACAAAGTGTGACTATATGATGTGGCAATGGGGTGTAGCAAGCAAATGCTCACCTCCCCCTGTAAAATTTAATTGGATTGGGCTTCTCCCCATTCAATTAAATTTATTTTCCAACACACACATCAAATATTCACTTAATGTATATGAAATTACAAAACTACCCATAATACAAAAACTAGTCTAGGTGCCCTAAAATACAAGGGCTAAAAAATCCTACATTTCTAGGGTACCCTACCTACATTATGGAGTCTTAAATACAAGGCCCAAAAATAATGAAACCTTAATCTAATATGTACACAGATAAGTGGATAGCCCATGGGCCCGAAAACTATCCTAAGGCTCATGAGAACCCTAGGGCCTTTTCTTGCATCTCTGGCTCAATCTTCTTAGAGTCTTCTATCCAATGCCCTTAGGGGATAGGATTGCATCATTCCCTACCCCTTGAAAAGGATTTGACCTCAAATCTAGAGGTTCTTGGAACTCAGGGATTCTTTCCTCAACACCTGTAAAAAGAATTAAAACATATGTATTAGTGATGTTGGGTATGTCATAGTAGGGTAAGGACTGAAAACCCCTTTCCTGGCCATCTTCCCATGAGAGAACATAGTTCCTCACCGACTCAATGAGTGGTGCTACAAGCATAGAAAAATATGGGACAAAGCTTTTGTAAAAGTTTGTTAAGTCATTGAAGCCCCAAATTTCCCTTATACTTAGTGGAGAAGGCCACTTAGGAATGACCTTTATTATCTTAGGGTTCATGGGAAGTCCTTGATCCCTACTTAAAATGTTAAGGAAAGTAATGGAATAAAACATACCTTTTTCTTTAGTTTCATGTTGATTATTCCTACAAAAAATTACGACAAGCCTAAGGTGTCCCATATGAGCACCTAGATTTGTATTGAAACAAAAAATAAGAACAAACCTACCTAATGAGTTCCTATGTACACAAATCATGAATATGTTGGGTGCATGAGTGATTTTACAAAAGAGGGTTGCACCATTCAACACATTCATCATACCACCTATCATAGGGATTTGGTGCCTCATAATACCTATTTTGGGCACCAACAAAGCACAAGGATTTAAGCTCTTACAAACCAAACCCTTATCCAACAACTCCTTTACTTGAGGAATAACCTTAAGCTCAAGAGGTATGGCGGTGCTATGGGATGTTTCCCTTGATAGGAGAAGGTAGAAAGATTATTTAAGAAGGAGTCCTCTTTTTCCTTCCCCTTGGCCTTTGTAGACAAGGCCTTACTATCCGTCTTTTTCTTTTGGTTTTCAACTTTTTTTCCCATCCCTCTTATCTTTCATAGTTAGTTGATCTTTGGCCACCTGTAAAGGTGCTTGAGGATGCAACACAAATTTAGTGCCAAGATGGGTGAGTGTAACCTCATTACTTAGGCCATTGTAAATGATCTTCCTATCAAATTGCCATGGTCTTCCTAAAAGAATATGCCTTGCCTCCATGGGAACTATATCACAATTAACTTCATCATTATATGGCCCAATGGAGCAAGGTACCTTCACTTGTTGGTTAACTATCATTTTTGCTTGTTCATTGAGCCATTGAAGTTTATAAGGTTTTTGGTGGGGAATGATAGTGAGGTTCAACTTGGAAACTAATCTTGTGCTACAATAATTGCAACAAGATCCACTATCCACAATGAGAGAACAAGTTTTATCTAAAATTTTGCATCTTGTATGAAAGATGTTCTCTCTTTGGGATTGAGATAGATCACAAGATTGACCTACAAGGAACCTTCTAGCCATTAAGAGGTCACCTAATTCATGGGGGTAGACTTCCTCACTAGACTCTTCACCCCTTACTTTATCTTCACTTCCACTAGAGGAAGGGGAAGAAGTAGTCTCCTCTTAACTACTATAAATGTCTTGACCCCTCATAATCATGGTTTTCTTTGCGGGGCATTGAGAGGCAATGTGACCTCTCCGAAGACATTTGAAGCATTCAATGTTGCTAGTCCTTTCTTGGAAACTAGTCTTAGGGGTGGATTTCTCTATGGTCTTACCCTTATCTTCCTGGGGTTTTGAAGGTGCAGCCCCGAAAATTCCTTGGGCCTTGTCCTTCCTTGAATAAGAGTGAAAGCCATAAGATTTTTAGGAAGGCTTTCTTTTAAGTTGTTGCTCCACTCTTATACAAAGTTGGACTACCTCATCTAGGTCCCTATATGGAAGGAGTTCAACCTTATCCCTCACTTCCATATTAAGCCCACTAAGGAACCTAGCTATGCTTGTTCTTTCAACCTCCCTAAGTCCAGCTCTTAAAAGGAGTAGTTCCATTTGTTGTCTATATTCTTCAAGACTCATACTCCCTTGTCTAAGCCTTTGGAGCTTGTCCATAAGCTCCCTTTCATAGTAGGAGGGAATGTGTATCTTCCTAAGGGCACTCTTAAGATCATTCCAATACTCTACTGGAGGATCCCCATGAATCCTTCGTGCCCTAACAAAGGAAGTCCACCAATAGAGGGCATACCCTTGAAAACTAAGGGTAACCAATGGAACTTTTCTATCTTCGCTAATATGATGGCAAGCAAAGAGCTGATCAACCTTCATCTCTCAATCTAAGTAGACCTTAACATTATCTTTTCCATGGAAATATGGGAGGCTAATGTTAACCTCTTGAGGCCTTCTATCCTTTTCTCTTCTTTGGGAGTGATGTTTAGTATGTGAACTATGATGCCCTTTATAATAGTCGCTATATTCTTCACTTAAACTCTTGCAAGAGTCATGACTACTATAGGAGGCATGTTTTTCTCTTTTCATTTCTTTCATTATTTTTCTTCTCTCTTCCTCTCTTATTTTCTCTCTTTCATCTTGACTTATTTCTTCCACTCTTTGTTTTTCCTTTTTCTTTTCTCTATTGTTTTTCTTTCCACAACTTAAGGGATCTCAACTCATCTAATATCTTATACAAGGGGTCTTCAGGAGTAGAACCCTCACCATTAACACTAGATGAAGAGTGAAGACTCATGTTGGTTCCTAAGTTGTGGTTCTTTCTTGTTGGGGATTTGGAAGCAAAAGGTAAAAGAAACTATGGTTGAAACTAGTCAAAATAAACACTAAAAGAGGTGTGAAAGATAAGGTAAAAACTAATTGGTAAAAGGCAAGCTATCTAGGTGATCTGATAAGGGAAGGTAAATTAAAGAAGATATGAAAGTAAGCAAGAAATTAAAGTGCAATAAATGTAAACTAGGCGGATCCTAAGAGTGTTTGGATGACCTCATTTAAGGTTCCTAACAAAGCACTCACTATCCTAAGGGAAAATTGCCTAAAATTATTACACACAAATGGAAGTAGGGTGAGCTATTGGAGGCTCCCAACTTACTTCCAATGAAAGACCTTTTTGTTACAAAATTTGAAAGAAAAGCAAATTGCCAATTACAAAAATAAAGTCTTCAATTTTGGTGGCTTTTCTCTCTGTGGTGTTTCACTCAATTTGGAGTGCTTCTTAGTCCAATAGCTCATAAGGTGGTTGGCCCCTTGCTTCTTGACTCAAATTCTTCAAAGGATGACACCAATCCTCCTTTTGAATTCCCTATGTGGCAACTCGCAAACAAGGAAACAAAGAGACAATAAATAACCAACGATGAAAAAAATGAAATTAAAGTTAAACCAATAGAGTTTTAACAAGACAAATTTTCAAGGATTATTCAAAAATTAAAGCAATGAAAAGCACATAAAAGCAAGCTAGAACTCAAAGAGAAACTTAGAATGACTCTAGAGTAGAGTAAAAAAAAACTAAAAAAAAGGACTCAAGAAATATCTAGTTTTGGAACTTGTTTTCACACTAATTTTCAATTGAAATTTCAGAACTAAGATTGGTATAAAATATGCACCAATTATAGAACAAATTTAGAGCCAAAACAACAAGCACACTTCCCTTTCACTTTTTTTTCCTGGACTTTGATTTTTCAGCCAAATTATGTGGTTTTTATTGTTTTTTCCTTTTATCAAAATCGCTTGGTTATTTTTTTATAATTTGTTCCCAGATTTCTAGAAAATTTAGTAAAAATTTCAGCTCAAAATTCATAGTTACCAATTCTCAGTAATTTATACAAGTTCGTATGTTCAAGTTGCCAGCACCAGCGATTTCAACCTAGAAATCAAGAGTAGTGTTTATGTTGCATAAGGCTTGGATAGTTACAATTTGTGTTTGATTATGCTCAATTATCTTGAATAACACAATTCAAGAGAGCTTAAGACTTATTTTGATTCACAAATCCAGCCACAACTTAGCACCACAACTCAATTTCATCATAGGCATCATGTAGGAAACTTAGAAAACAAAAAAAAAAGTTCAACAACAAGATTACTTCTAGGAATTGATTAGAACATGTTATGAACTAAATAAAATGCATGAATTAGACACAAAATTCAAAAGATAGGCTAAGAATTATAAGAATACATGAACAAATGTATCTAGAATTCAATCAACAAAATAAAAATTCAACACAAACTTAGAACATAATGTGACAATTACTATGACTAAACATGACTCTAAGACAACATCGATTAAGTGATTTACACTTAGTGATGCAATCCTCCCTAGGAAGGGACCAGTCACTAGAGCCATAAGCAAGAGGCTCCAATAGGGTTGGGCTAGAGCTGCTAAAGAAGACACTAGGGTTCTCATGAACCTTATGGTAGATTTCTGAGCCCATGGGCCAAGGTTGGGTCCAATTATCTTTTTACATATTAGAATAGGATGTCATTATATTTGGTCCTTGTATTTAGGGCTCTATAATGTAGGTAGAGTACCCTAGAAATATAAGATTTTTCAGCCCTTGTATTTTAGGGCACCTAGACTAATTTTTGTATTAGGGATAGTTTTGTAATTTCACATACACTAAGTAAATATTTGATGTGTGTTTTGGGAAATAAAATTTAATTGAATTGGTAGAAGCCCAATCCAATTAAATTTTAGAGTGGGAGGTGAACATTTTCTTACTACACCCCATTGCCACATCATATAGTCACACTTTGTGCATGTCCTTCATGCTTTACATGCCTCATGACACCTAAGCACACTTAGTGGAGAATCTTGGAATTGATCTTGGATTAGTGGGCTGAACCATAACTAAAATTCACTAATCATAATTAGTGAAATTTTGGCTCCAAAGTTTGGCTCCACAAATTCAATTTCAAATTCAAGTGAAATTTGAATTGAAATTCAAATTTCCCTCCAATTTTGTGTGACACTTAGGCTATAAATAGAGGTCATGTGTGTGCATTTTTTTCAACTTTGATCATTTGAAAATTAAACTTCAGATTTCAGAGCTCTCTAAGAGCAAAAAATTTTGTGCTCTTCTCTTCCTCTCCCTTCATTCATCTCCTTCTTCCTCCAAGCTCTTATCCATGGCCTCCTATGGTGGTGAGCTTCTTCTAGACTCATCTTCTCCTTGAAGTGACGCCTCCTCTCTCTCTTCCTTCTCCATTCCGCTGCCATTCATCTTCCAAGAAGCAAAGGAATCCATTGATGAAGAAGATCCTAGGCCTACAAGCTCCAATGGAGCTAACATCATGTGGTATCAGAGCATCTTCATCTAGGTGATGTTCTTTTGCTTCCTCTATCTTTTTGTTCGGTGAATTCTCTTTAATTCCATGTTCTTCATCTTATTCTCCATGTATATCCTCCATTGTCTTGTGGTTTGGTGTTGTTTAGAGTAGATTCAAAAAAAATAAACCAATTAAATCATAGATCTACACTTGTTCTTGCATTTCTATGGTTCAAATTTTGTAGATCTACTCTTGAATCATGTTTTTGTGCTGATTTTAGGTTCTATAATTTTTCATTCATAATATTCTTGTGCAGAACCTTAAATCTAAATTTTCTTCCAAAATATTGATTAGAAAAAAAAAACACAAAAATCTAAGTGTAAATCACTTAATCCATGTTGTCTTAGAGTTATGTTTAGTCATAGTACTTGTCACATTATGTTCTAAGTTTGTGTTGAATTTTTATTTTGTTTATTGAATTCTAGATACATTTGTTCATGTATTCTTGTCATTCTTAGCCTATATTTTGAATTTTGAGTCTAATTCATGCATGTTATTTAGTTCATAACATGTTCTAAATCAATTCCTAGAAGTAGTCTTGTTGTTGAACTCTTTCTTTTGTTTTCTAAGTTTCCTACATGATGCCTATGATGAAGTTGAGTTGTGGTGATGAATTGTGGCTGGATTTGTGAATCAAAATAAGTCTTAATGATGCAATCCTCCCTAGGAAGGGACCAGTCACTAGAGCCATGAGCAAGAGGCTCCAAGAGGATTGGGCTAGTGCTGCTGAAGAAGGCCCTAGGGTTCTCATGAACCTCAGGGTAGATTTTTGAGCCCATGGGCCAAGGTTGGGTCCAATCACACACATCAAATATTCACTTAGTGCATGTGAAATTACAAAACTACCCCCTAATACAAAAACTAGTCTAGGTACCCTAAAATACAAGGGCTGAAAAATCTTATATTTCTAGGGTACCCTACCTACATTATGGAGCTCTAAATACAAGGACCAAATATAATGACATCCTAGTCTAATATGTACAAAGATAATTGGACCCAACCTTGGCCCATGGGCTCAGAAATCAACCCTGAGGTTCATGAGAACCCTAGGGCCTTCTTCAGCAGCTCTAGCCCAATCCTCTTCGAGCCTCTTGCTCATGGCTCTTGTGACTGGTCCCTTCCTAGGGAGGATTGCATCTTCCCCTTCCCCTTGAAGAGGATTTGACCTCAAATCTGTTATTTCCTCCTCCTCAATATCAGCTCCACCTGCAAAAGGAATTAAATTAGAAATGTTAAAAGTGGTGCTGACTCCATACTCTTTTGGGAGGTCCAACCTATATGCATTGTTATTGATCCTCTTCAAAACCTGAAAAGGTCCATCCCCTCTAGGGCAAAGCTTGGATTTCCTTTTAGTTGGGAATCTATCCTTCCTAAGATGGAGCCAAACCCAGACACCCTCATTAAGAACTAGCTCTTTTCTTCCTTTATTGCCTTTAGTTGAATACACTTTTGTTTGGTTCTCTATTTGGTTCTTAACCCTCTCATGCAACTTCTTTACAAAATCTGACCTAGATTTCCCTTTTTTATGTATAAAAGAAGTGTCCAGTGAGAAGGGAATGAGGTCTAACGAAGTTAGGGGATTGAACCCATAGACAACCTCAAAAGGGGACTGCTTCGTGGTTCTATGAACACCCCTGTTGTAGGAAAATTCTACATGAGGAAGATACTCATCCCAAGACTTATGGTTGCCTTTCAGAAGAGCCCTTAAAAGGGTGGATAAAGACCTATTCACTACGTCTGTTTGCCCATCAGTTTGTGGATGACAAGTGGTAGAGAAAAGAAGTTTAGTTCTTTGCTTAGCCCATAAGGTTTTCCAGAAGTGGCTAAGCAACTTAGCATCTCTATCTGACACAATGGTCCTAGGAAAACCATGGAGTCTCGCAACTTGCCTGAGAAAGAGTTTTGAGATGTGGGAAGCATCATCCACCTTGTGGCATGGTATAAAGTGTGCCATCTTGCTAAACCTATCCACCACCACAAAGATAGAGTCTACACCTCTTTGGGTTCGATGAAGCCCAAGGACAAAGTCCATACTAATGTCTACCCAAGGTGCAGAGAGGATGGGTAAGGGTATGTATAGCCCATGAGGCATCACCCTAGACTTGGCTTGTAAACAAGCCAGACACCTAGTGCAATGCTTATGGACATCTTTCTTCATATGGGGCCAATAAAACTTTTCTTTGAGTAAGATAAGGGTCTTGTCTATCCCAAAGTGGCCCATGAGCCCATCCTCATGGCTTTCTTTCACAAGTAATTTCCTAATGGATCCTTGGGGTATGCAAAGCTTTCCCTCTTTGAACAAATACCCCACAGCCAAATAGAATCCATCTTGGGCCTTTTTCCCACAACTCTTGTAAATGGGAGAGAAATGTTCATCTAAAGCATACAAGTCCCTAATATTATCAAATCCTAAAATTTGAGCTCCTAGGGAGCAAAACAATGTGTGTCTCCTAGAGAGGGCACCAACTACCACATTTGTTTTTCCCTTTTTGTATTTGATAACATATTAAAATTGCTCTAGGTTCTCTACCCATTTTACATGCCTCTTGTTTAACTTGCTTTGCCCTCTAATGTAATTAAGTGATTGATGATCACTATGAATGACAAATTTCTTGGAAACAAGGTAATGTTCCCAAGTTTGGAGGGCTCTTATTAAGGCATAAAGCTTTTTATCAAGGTGGGGTAGTTAAGGGTGGCATTGTGAAGTTTTTCACTAAAATAAGCAATAGGGTGCCCACCTTGTAACAATACAACTCCAACTCCCACTCCAGAGGCATCACATTCTAGCTCAAAAGTTTTAGAAAAGTCAGGAAGAGCTAGAACAAGTGCCTTAGTAAGCTTTCCTTTGAGCAAAGCAAAGGCTTGCTCTTGTTTTTAACCCCAGGTAAATGCCACATTCTTCTTCACTAGCTCATTGAGAGGTGATGCAATTGTAGAGAAATTAGGAATGAACCTTCTATAGAAGCTTGCTAACCCATGGAAGTTCCCAATATCTCCCACACTTTTTGGGATGGGCCATTCTTGGATGGCCTTGATTTTCTCAGGGTCCACTTGGACCCCATTTCTACTAACTACAAAACCTAAGAAAACTATATTATCTACATAAAAAGTACACTTCTCTATATTTGCATTGAGGGTGTTTTTCCTAAGGACTGAAAGAACTTGCCTAAGATGTCTTGAGTGATCATCTAGGCTCCTACTATACACTAAAATATCATCAAAATAAACGACTACAAATCTACCATTGAAATCCCTTAAGACATGATGCATAAGCCTCATAAAGGTGCTTAGTGCATTAGTGAGCCCAAAAGGCATCTCTAGCCATTCATACAAACCAAACTTGGTCTTGAAAGCGGTTTTCCACTCATCACCCTTTTTCATCCTGATTTGGTGATAACCACTTTTAAGATCAATTTTTGAAAAGATATTGGCACCATGCAACTCATCAACCAAATCATCAAGTCTAGGAATGGGGTGCCTATACTTTACAGTGATGTTGTTAATGGCCCTGCAATCTATAAACATTCTCCACGTACCATCCTTTTTGGGCACCAACAACACTGGCACAGCACATGGGCTTAGGCTCTCTTGGACCCAGCCCTTCTCCAACAATTCTTTAACCTGAGGCTCTATCTCCTTAGTCTCCTGAGGGTTAGTCCTATAGGCTGGCCTATTTGGAAGGCTTTCTCCTGGGACTAAATCTATTTGGTGTTCTATTCCCCTTAAAGAAGATAGCCCAGGCGGTATCTCTTTGGGAAATATATCACCATATTCATGTAAGAGTTCATGGACCTTTGGGGGTAAGGTCTCAAATGTAGGAATTGTGGCAGTGCTAAGGGATGTTTCCCTTGATAGGAGAAGGTAGAAAGATTGTTTCAGAAGGAGTGCTCTTTTAATATCACCTTTTGTTGCAAAATGATTTTCCTTCCTAACAATCTTGTTGGAGGAATCCTTTCCCTCTTTTTCCTTCCCCTTGGCCTTTGTAGACAAGGCCTTACTATCCATCTTTTTCTTTTGGTTTTCAACTTTTTTTCCCATCCCTCTTATCTTTCATAGTTAGGTGATCTTTGGCCACCTGTGAAGGTGCTTGAGGATGTAACACAAATTTAGTGCCAAGATGGGTGAGGGTAATCTTATTAGTTAGGCCATTATAAATGATCTTCCTATCAAATTGCCACGGCCTTCCTAAAAGAATATGTCTTGCCTCCATGGGAACTATATCACAATTAACTTGATCCTTATATGTCCCAATGGAGAAAGGTACCTTCACTTGTTGGTTAACTATCATTTCCCCTTGCTCATTGAGCCATTGAAGTTTATAAGATTTTGGGTGAGGAATGATAGTGAGGTTCAACTTGGAAACTAATCTTGTGCTACAACAATTGCAATAAGATCTATTATCCACAATAAGAGAACAAGTTTTATCTAAAATTTTGCATTTTGTATGAAAGATGTTCTCTCTTTGGTTTTGAGATAGATCACAGGATTGACCTCCAAGGAGCCTTCTAACTATTAGGAGGTCACCTTCTTCATACGGGTAGACTTCTTCACTAGACTCTTCACCCCTTACTTCATCTTCACTTCCACTAGAGGAAGGGGAAGAAGTAGTCTCCTCTTGACTACTATAAATGTCTTGCCCCTCATAATCATGGTTTTCTTTGTGGGGCATTGAGAGGCAATGTTACCTCTCTCAAGACATTTGAAGCATTTAATGTTGCTAGTCCTTTCTTGGGAACTAGTCTTAGGGGTGGATTTCAATATGGTCTTACCCTTATCTTCCTGGGGTTTTGAAGGTGCAGCCCCCAAAATTCCTTAGGCTTGGTCCTTCCTTGCATAAGAGTGAGAGCCATAAGATTTTGAAGAAGGCTTTCTTTTAAGTTGTTGCTCCACTCTTATACAAAGTTGGACTACCTCATCTAGGTCCCTATATGGAAGGAGTTCAACCTTATCCCTCACTTCCATTTTAAGCCCACTAAGGAACCTAGCTATGCTTGTTCTTTCAACCTCCCTAAGTCCAGCTCTTAAAAGGAGTAGTTCCATTTGTTGTCTATATTCTTCAAGACTCATACTCCCTTGTCTAAGCCTTTGGAGCTTGTCCATAAGCTCCCTTTCATAGTAGGAGGGAATGTGTATCTTCCTAAGGGCACTCTTAAGATCATTCCAATACTCTACTGGAGGATCCCCATGAATCCTTCGTGCCCTAACAAGGGAAGTCCACCAATAGAGGGCATACCCTTGAAAGCTAAGGGTAGCCAATGGAACTTTTCTCTCTTCACTAATATGATGGCAAGCAATGAGTTGTTCAACCTTCATTTCCCAATCTAAGTAGGCCTCAACATTATCTTTTCCATGAAAATATGGGAGGCTAATGTTAACCTCTTGAGGCCTTCTATCCTTTTCTCTTCTTTGGGAGTGATGTTTAGTATGTGAACTATGATGCCCTTTATAATAGTCGCTATATTCTTCACTTAAACTCTTGCAAGAGTCATGACTACTATAGGAGGCATGTTTTTCTCTTTTCATTTCTTTCATTATTTTTCTTCTCTCTTCCTCTCTTATTTTCTCTCTTTCATCCTGACTTATTTCTTCCACTCTTTTTTTACCTTTTTCTTTTCTCTCTTGTTTTTCTTTCCACAAATGAAGGGATCTCAACTCATTTAATATCTTATACAAGGGGTCCTTAGGAGTAGAACCCTCACCATTAACGCTAGATGAAGAATGAAAACTCATGTTGGTTCCTAAGTTATGGTTCTTTCTTGTTGGGGGTTTGATAAAAAGGTAAAAGAAACTATGGTTGAAATTAGCCAAAATAAACACTAAAAGAGGTGTGAAAGATAAGGTAAAAACTAATTGGTAAAAGGCAAGCTATCTAGGCTGTTTGACAATGGAGGGTAAAGGAAATAAGCTATGAAAGTAAGCAAGAAATTAAAGTGCAAGAAATGCAAACTAGGCGGATCCTAAGAGTGTTTGGATGACCTCATTTAAGGTTCCCAACAAAACACTCACTATCCTAAGGGAAAATTGCCTAAAATTATTACACACAAATGGAAGTAGGGTGACCTATTGGAGGCTCCCAACTTACTTCCAATGAAAGGCCTTTTTGTTACAAAATTTGAAAGAAAAGAAAATTGTCAATTACAAATTACAAAAAAAAAAGTCCTCAATTTTGGTGGCTATTCTCTCTTTTTTGTTTCACTCAATTTGGAGTGCTTCTTATTCCAATAGCTCTTAAGGTGGATGGCCCCTTGCTTCTTGACTCAAATTCTTGATGGGATGACACTAATCCTCCTTTCCAATTCCCTATATGGCAACTCACAAACAAGGAAACAAAGAGACAAGCAATAACCAAAGACCAAAAAATGAGATGAACGCTAAACCAAAAGAGTTTTGACAAGACAAATTTTCAAGGATAATTCAACAATTAAAGCAATGAAAAGCACATAAAGCAAGGTGAGTAAAAAAAAAAAAGACTCAAGAAACCTCTAGTTTTGGCACTTGTTTTCACAATAATTTTCAATTGAAATTTCAGAACTAGGATTGGTATAAAATAGGCACCAATTGTAGAACAAATTTTGAGCCAAAACAACAAGCACACTTCCCTTTCACTTTTTTTTCCTGGACACTAATTTTTCTGCCAACTTGTGTGATTTTTCTTATTTTTTCCTTTAATCCAAATCGCTTGGTTCTTTTTTTATAATTTTTTTCCAGATGTCTAGAAATTTAGTAAAAATTTCAGCTCAAAACACGTAGTTACCAATTCCCAGTAATTTATACAAGTTTGTGTGTTCAAGCTGCCAGCACCAGCGATTTCAACCTAGAAATCAAGAGTAGTGTTTATGTTACTTAAGGCTTGGATAGTTACAATTTGTGTTTTCTTATGCTCAATTATCTTGAATAACACAATTCAGGTAAGCTTAAGTGATGTAAGCTCCATTGGAGCTTGCAGGCCTAGGATCTTCTCCTCTCTCTCTTCCTTCTCCATTCCGTTGTCATTCATCTTCCAAGAAGCAAAGGAATCCATTGATGAAGAAGATCCTAGGCCTACAAGCTCCAAGGGGAGCTTACATCACTTAAGCTCTCTTGAATTGTGTTATTCAAGATAATTGAGAATAAGCAAACACAAATTGTAACTATCCAAGCCTTAAGCAACATAAACACTACTCTTGATTTCTAGGTTGAAATCGCTGATGTTGGTAGCTTGAACATACGAACTTGTATTAATTACTTGAAAATTTGTCTTGTTAAAACTCTATTGGTTTAGCTTTCATTTCATTTTTTTGGTCTTTGGTTATTGCTTGTCTCTTTGTTTCCTTGCTTGTGAGTTTCCATATAGGGAATTGGAAAGGAGGATTGGTGTCATACCTTGAAGAATTTGAGTCAAGAAGCAAGGGGCCAACCACCTTAAGAGCTATTGGACTAAGAAGCACTCCAAATTGAGTTTTTTTTTTGTAATTTTGTAATTGGCAATTTGCTTTGCTTTCAAATTTTGTAACAAAAAGACCTTTCATTCGAAGTAAGTTGGGAGCCTCCAATAGGTCACCCTACTTCCATTTGTGTGTAATAGTTTTAGGCAATTTTCCCTTAGGATAGTGAGTGTTTTGTTGGGAACCTTAAATGAGGTCATCCAAACACTCTTAGGATCCGCCTAGTTTGCATTTCTTGCACTTTAATTTCTTGCTTACTTTCTTAGCTTATTTCCTTTACCCTCCATTGTCAAACCGCCTAGATAGCTTGCCTTTTACCAATTAGTTTTTACCTTATCTTTCACACCTCTTTTAGTGTTTATTTTGGCTAGTTTCAACCATAGTTTCTTTTACCTTTTGTTTTCAAACCCCCAACAAGAAAGAACCATAACTCAGGAACCAACATGAGTCTTCATTCTTCATCTAATGTTAATGGTGAGGGTTCTACTCCTAAGGACCCCTTGTATAAGATATTAGATGAGTTGAGATCCCTTCAGTTGTGGAAAGAAAAACAAGAGAGAAAAGAAAAAGGTAAAAAAAGAGTGGAAGAAATAAGTCAAGATGAAAGAGAGAAAATAAGAGAGGAAGAAAAAAGAAAAATAATGAAAGAAATGAAAAGAGAAAAACATGCCTCCTATAGTAGTCATGACTCTTGCAAGAGTTTATGTGAAGAACTTAGTGACTATTATAGAGGGTGCCATAGTTCACATACTAAACATCACTCCCAAAGAAGAGAAAAGGATAGAAGGCCTCAAGAGGTTTACATTTGCCTCCCATATTTCCATGGAAAAGATAATGTTGAGGCCTACTTAGATTGGGAAATGAAGGTTCAACAACTCTTTGCTTGCCATCATATTAGTGAAGAGAGAAAAGTTCCATCGGCTACCCTTAGCTTTCAAGGGTATGCCCTCTATTGGTGGACTTCCCTTGTTAGGGAATGAAGCATTCATGGGGATCCTCCAGTAGAGTATTGGAATGATCATAAGAGTGCCCTTAGGAAGAGGCACATTCCCTCCTACTATGAAAGGGAGCTTATGGACAAGCTCCAAAGGCTTAGACAAGGGAGTATGAGTCTTGAAGAATATAGACAACAAGCATAGCTAGGTTCCTTAGTGGGCTTAATATGGAAGTGAGGGATAAGGTGGAACTCCTTCCATATAGGGACCTAGATGAGCTAGTCCAACTTTGTATAAAAGTGGAGCAACAACTTAAAAGAAAGCCTTCTTCAAAATCTTATGGCTTTCACTCTTATCCAAGGAAGGACCAAGCCCAAGGAATTTTTGGGGCTGCACCTTCAAAACCCAAGGAAGATAAGGGTAAGACCATAGTGAAATCCACCCCTAAGACTAGTTCCCAAGAAAGGACTAGCAACATTAAATGCTTCAAATGTCTTGGGAGAGGTCTCATTGCCTCTCAATGCCCCACAAAGAAAACCATGATTATGAGGGGTCAAGACATTTATAGTAGTCAAGAGGAGACTACTTCTTCCCCTTCCTCTAGTGGAAGTGAAGATGATGTAAGGTGTGAAGAGTCTAGTGAGGAAGTCTACCCCCATGAAGAAGGTGACCTCTTAATGTTTAGAAGGCTCCTTGGAGGTCAGTCTTGTGATCTATCTCAATCCCAAAGAGAGAACATCTTTCATACAAAATGGAAAATTTTAGATAAAACTTGTTCTCTCATTATGGATAGTGGATCTTGTTGCAATTGTTGTAGCACAAGATTAGTTTCCAAGTTGAACCTCACTATCATTCCCCACCCAAAACCTTATAAACTTCAATGGCTCAATGAACAAGCGGAAATGATAGTTAACCAACAAGTGAAGGTACCTTGCTCCATTGGGACATATAAGGATGAAGTTAATTGTGATATAGTTCCCATGGAGGCAAGGCATATTATTTTAGGAAGACCATGACAATTTGATAGGAAGATCATTTATAATGGCCTAAGTAATGAGGTTACCCTCACCCATCTTGGCACTAAATTTGTGTTGCATCCTCAAGCACCTTCACAGGTGGCCAAAGATCAACTAACTATCAAAGATAAGAGGGATGGGAAAAAAGTTGAAAACCAAAAGAAAAAGACGGATAGTAAGGCCTTGTCTACAAAGGCCAAGGGGAAGGAAAAAGAGGGAAAGGATTCCTCCAACAAGATTGTTAAGAAGGAAAATCATTTTGCAATAAAAGGTGATATTAAAATAGCACTCCTTCTTAAACAATCTTTCTACCTTCTCCTATCAAGGGAAACATCCCTTAGCACTGCCACAATTCCTACATTTGAGACCTTACCTCCAAAGGTCCAAGAACTCTTACATGAATTTGGTGATATATTTCCCAAAGAGATACACCCTAGGCTACCTCCTTTAAGGGGAATACAACAACAAATAGATTTAGTCCAAGGAGAAAGCCTTCCAAATAGGCCAGCCTATAGGACTAACCCTTAGGAGACTAAGGAGATAGAGTCTCAGGTTAAAGAATTGTTGGAGAAGGGCTGGGTCCAAGAGAGCCTAAGCCCATGGGCTGTGCCAGTGTTGTTGGTGCCCAAAAAGGATGGTACGTGGAGAATGTTTACAGATTGCAGGACCATCAAAAACATCACTGTAAAGTATAGGCACCCCATTCCTAGACTTGATGATTTGCTTGATGAGTTGCATGGTGCCAATATCTTTTCAAAAATTGGTCTTAAAAGTGGTTATCACAAAATCAGGATGAAAAAGGGTGATGAGTGGAAAACCGCTTTCAAGACCAAGTTTGGTTTGTATGAATGGCTTGTGATGCCTTTTGGGCTCACTAATGCACCAAGCACCTTTATGAGGCTTATGCATCATGTCTTAAGGGATTTCATAGGTAGATTTATCGTTGTTTATTTTGATGATATTTTAGTATACAGTAGGAGCCTAGATGATAACTTAGGACATATCAGGCAAGTTCTTTCAATCCATATGAAAAACACCCTCTGTGAAAATATAGAGAAGTGTACCTTTTGTGTAGATAATATAGTTTTCTTAGGTTTTGTAGTTGTTAGAAATGGGGTCCAAGTGGACCCTGAGAAAATCAAGGCCATCCAAGAATGGCCCACCCCAAAAAGTGTGGGAGATATTAGAAGCTTCCATGGGTTAGCAAGCTTTTATAGAAGGTTCGTTCCTAATTTCTCTACAATTGCATCACCTCTCAATGAGCTGGTGAAGAAGAATGTGGCATTTACCTGGGGTGAAAAAAAGGAGCAAGCCTTTGCTTTGCTCAAAGAAAAGCTTACTAAGGCTCCAGTTCTAGCTCTTCCTGACTTTTCTAAAACTTTTGAGCTAGAATGTGATGCCTCTGGAGTGGGAGTTAGAGCTGTATTGTTACAAGGTGGGCACTCTATTGCTTATTTTAGTGAAAAAATTCATAGTGCCACCCTCAACTACCCCACCTATGATAAAGAGCTTTATGCCTTAATAAGAGCCCTCCAAACTTGGGAATATTACCTTGTTTCCAAGGAATTTGTCATTCATAGTGATCATCAATCACTTAAGTACATTAGAGGGCAAAACAAGTTAAACAAAAGGCATGCAAAATGGGTAGAGTACCTAGAGCAATTTCCATATGTTATCAAATACAAAAAGGGAAAAACAAATGTGGTAGTTGATGCCCTCTCTAGGAGACACACATTGTTTTGCTCCCTGGGAGCTTAAATTTTAGGATTTGATAATATTAAGGACTTGTATGGTTTCGATGAACATTTCTCTCCCATTTACGAGAGTTGTGGGAAAAAGGCCCAAGATGGATTCTATTTGGCTGAGGGGTATTTGTTCAAAGAGGGAAAGCTTTGCATACCCCAAGGATCCATTAGGAAATTACTTGTGAAAGAAAGCCATGAGGGTGGGCTCATGGGCCACTTTGGGATAGACAAGACTCCATGGTTTGCCTAGGACCATTGTGTCAGATAGAGATGTTAAGTTCGTTAGCCACTTCTGGAAATCCTTATGGGCTGAGCTAGGAACTTAACTTCTTTTCTCTACCACTTGCCATCCACAAACTGATGGGCAAATAGAGGTAGTGAATAGGTCTTTATCCACCCTTTTAAGGGCTCTTTTGAAAGGCAACCATAAGTCTTGGGATGAGTATCTTCCTCATGTAAAATTTGCCTACAACAGGGGGGTTCATAGAACCACCAAGTAGTCCCCTTTTGAGGTTGTCTATGGGTTCAATCCCCTAACACCATTAGACCTCATTCCCCTTCCACTGGACACTTCTTTTATACATAAAGAAGGGGAATCTAGGTCAGAGTTTGTAAAGAAGTTGCATGAGAGGCTTAAGAACCAAATAGAGAACCAAACAAAAGTGTATTCAACTAAAGGCAATAAAGGAAGAAAAGAGCTAGTTCTTAATGAGGGTGACTGGGTTTGGCTCCATCTTAGAAAGGATAGATTCCCTACTAAAAGGAAATCCAAGCTTAGCCCTAGGGGATGGACCTTTTCAGGTTTTGGAAAGGATCAATAACAATGCCTATAGGTTGGACCTCCTAAAAAAGTATGGAGTCAGCACCACTTTTAACATTTCTGATTTAATTCCTTTTGCAGGTGGAGCTGATATTCAGGAGGAGGAACTAACAGATTTGAGGTCAAATCCTCTTCAAGGGGAAGGGGAAGATGCAATCCTCACTAGGAAGGGACCAGTTACTAGAGCCATGAGCAAGAGGCTCCAAGAGGATTGGGCTAGAGCTGTTGAAGAAGGCCCTATGGTTCTCATGAACCTCAGGGTAGATTTCTGAGCCCATGGGCCAAGGTTGGGTCCAATTATCTTTGTACATATTAGACTAGGATGTCATTATATTTGGTCCTTGTATTTAGGGCTCCATAATGTAGGTATGGTACCCTAGAAATATAGGATTTTTCAACCCTTGTATTTTAGGGCACCTAGACTAGTTTTTGTATTAGGGGTAGTTTTGTAATTTCACATGCACTAAGTGAATATTTGATGTGTGTGGTTGGAAATAAATTTAATTGAATTGGTAGAAGCCCAATAAAATTAAATTTTAGCGGGGGAGGTGAGCATTTGCTTACTACACCCCATTGCCACATCATATAGTCACACTTTGTGCATGTCCTTCATGCTTCACATGCCTCATGACACCTAAGCACACTTAGTGGAGAATCTTGGAATTGATCTTGGATTAGTGGGCTGAACCATAACTAAAATTCACTAATCATAATTAGTTAAATTTTGGCTCCAAAGTTTGGCTCCATAAATTCAATTTCAAATTGAAGTGAAATTTGAATTGAAATTCAAATTTCCCTCGAATTTTGTGTGACACTTAGGCAATAAATAGAGGTCACGTGTGTGCATTTTTTTTAACTTTGATCATTTGAAAATTAAACTTCAGATTTTAGAGCTCTTTTAGAGCATAAAATTTTGTGCTCTTCTCTTCCTCTCCCTTCATTCATCTCCTTCTTTCTCCAAGCTCTTATCCATGAACTCCTATGGTGGTGAGCTTCTTCTAGATTCATCTTCTCCTTGATGTGGCGTCTCTTCTCTCTCTTCCTTCTCCATTCCGCTGCCATTCATATTTCAAGAAGCAAAGGAATCCATTGATGAAGAAGATCCTAGGCCTACAAGCTCCAATGAAGCTTGCATCACTTAGATTTTTGTGTTTTTTTTTCTGATCAATATTTTGGAAGAAAATTTAGATCTAAAGGTTCAGCACAAGAATATTATGACTGAAAATGATAGAACCTAAAATTAACACAAAAACATGATTCAAGAGTAGATCTATAAAATGTAGATCTAAGATTTAATCGGTTTATTTTTTTTGAATCTACTCTAAACAGCACCAAACCACAAGACAATGGAGGATATACATGGAGAATAAGATGAATAACAAGGAATTAAAGTGAACTGACTGAACAAGAAGATAGAGGAAGCAAAAGAACATCACCTAGATGAAGATGCTCTAATACCACATGATGTAGCTCCATTGGAGCTTGTAGGCCTTGGATCTTCTTCATCAATGGAGTCTTTTGCTTCTTGAATTTTAATGGCAGTGGAATGGAGAAGAAGAGTTGAGAGGAAATGCCACTTCAAGGAGAATATGAGTCAAGAAGAAGCTCACCACCATAGGAAGCCATGGATAAAAGCTTAGAGGTAGGAGAAGAAGAATAGAGGGAGCAGGAGAGAGGGAGCATGCAATTAGTGCCTAAAAAAAGGTCTGAACTTTGAAGTGTAACTCTCAAATGATCAAAGTTCAAAAAATGCACACACATGACCTCTATTTATAGCTTAAGTGTCACACAAAATTCGAGGGAAATTTGAATTTCTATTCAAATTTTACTTGAATTTGAAATTTGTGGAGCCAAATTTTCACTAATTATGATTAGTGAATTTTAGTTATGGTTCAGCCCACTAATCCAAGATCAAGTCCAAGATTCTCCACTAAGTGTGCTCAGGTGTCATGGGGCATGTAAAGCATGAAGGACATGCACAAAGTGTGACTATAAGATGTGGCGATGGGGTGTAGCAAGCAAATGCTCCCCTCCCCCTCTAAAATTTAATTGGATTGGGCTTCTCCCAATTCAATTAAATTTATTTTCCAACACACACATCAAATATTCACTTAATGTATATGAAATTATAAAACTACCCCTAATACAAAAACTAGTCTAGGTGCCCTAAAATACAATGGCTGAAAAATCATACATTTCTAGGGTACCCTGTTAGTGTTTAGCTCTACTGAGCTGTAAAAGATTGGCTAAGATTTTGTTAAAACATGAACACTTAGACAATGAAGGAAAGCTGGAGTTGCTGCACATGATGTCCAACGTTATGACAAGGAATAAGAACGGGCTGCACAATGCACAAGGCAAGATAAAATGTCTAATGAAGAATTGAAGTTGAAGGATCCACGATGTCGGATACAATGTCCTGACATCCTGCTCGAAAACACTGGAAGTGCTGTACAATGCAAGATAAAAGTCAAGTGAAGCATTGAAGCTGCAGGATCCAAGATGTCGGATACGATGTCCTGACATCTGGCCCGAAAATACTGGACATATAAATCTGTTATATCTTTAACAGATTATTGTGCAGTTAGCAAGAGATAAGAAGATCTATCTTTAGGAACGAATTAAAAGATCATTATGGTTCGAATTTCAAAGTAGAAGAGTTCGTTCAGGGATTAAAGATTAAAGATTAAAGATTCAAACTAAAAGATCAAAAGTTATCTTTTAGTTCTTTAACTGCAGATTTTCAGGAAGAAGATAGATCTCCTCCAGCATCAAGAACTTGCAGCCCAGAATCGTACACGGCTATATAATCATGGAGGCTGCACGAGTTCTGTACCAAGTCCGGGGTTGAAGAGTGATTTTGTGAGTTTTAGGACTTGAGTGCTTTTGTGAGCCACCTTGATGGTATACTAACATCAAGTGTTGGACCTGAGTGTGTAGAGTTGATCTCTATTGTGTAGGGTTGATCCCATTTGTTCAGAGTTGATCTCTGGTGTGTCTTTGAATAAATTGTAAACACGGGAGTGTGAGTGAGAGGGAGTGAGCAGAGGTTCTCATATCTAAGATTGGGTCTTAGGTAGAGATCGCACGGGTAGTGGTTAGGTGAGAAGGTTGTAAACAGGGGTTGTTAGACCTTGAACTAACACTATTGAGAGTGGATTTCCTCCCTGGCTTGGTAGCCCCCAGATGTAGGTGAGGTTGCACCGAACTGGGTAAACAATTCTCTTGTGTTATTACTTGTTTAATCTGTTCATACGGACACACATAAACTGCATGTTCTGAAGCGTGATGTCGTGACATCCTGTACGACATCTGTCCCCTGGTATCAGAATTTCAATTGGTATCAGAGCCAACACTCGAAATCACAGAGTGAGATCTGGGGAGATAAATTCTGATGAACATGGAGAAAGAAGGAGGACCAGTGAACAGACCACCAATTCTTGATGGAAGCAACTATGAATACTGGAAAGCAAGAATGGTGGCCTTCCTCAAATCACTGGATAGCAGAACCTGGAAAGCTGTCATCAAAGGCTGGGAACATCCCAAGATGCTGGACACAGAAGGAAAGCCCACTGATGAATTGAAGCCAGAAGAAGACTGGACTAAAGAAGAGGACGAATTGGCACTTGGAAACTCCAAAGCTTTGAATGCACTATTCAATGGAGTTGACAAGAACATCTTCAGACTAATCAACACTTGCACAGTGGCCAAAGATGCATGGGAGATCCTGAAAATCACTCATGAAGGAACCTCCAAAGTGAAGATGTCCAGATTACAACTCTTGGCTACAAGATTCGAAAATCTGAAGATGAAGGAGGAAGAGTGTATTCATGACTTCCACATGAACATTCTTGAAATTGCCAATGCTTGCACTGCCTTGGGAGAGAGGATAACAGATGAAAAGCTGGTGAGGAAGATCCTCAGATCCTTGCCTAAGAGATTTGACATGAAAGTCACTGCAATAGAGGAGGCCCAAGACATTTGCAACATGAGAGTAGATGAACTCATTGGTTCTCTTCAAACCTTTGAGCTAGGACTCTCGGATAGGGCTGAAAAGAAGAGCAAGAATCTGGCTTTCATGTCCAATGGTGAAGGAGAAGAAGATGAGTATGACCTGGATACTGATGAAGGTCTGACAAATGCAGTTGTGCTCCTTGGAAAGCAGTTCAACAAAGTGCTGAACAGAATGGACAAGAGGCAGAAACCACATGTCCAGAACATCCCTTTCGACATCAGGAAAGGCAGTAAATACCAGAAAAGATCAGATGTAAAGCCCAGTCACAGCAAAGGAATTCAATGCCATGGGTGTGAAGGCTATGGACACATCATAGCTGAATGTCCCACTCATCTCAAGAAGCACAGGAAAGGACTCTCTGTATGTCAATCTGATACAGAGAGTGAACAAGAAAGTGATTCTGACAGAGATGTGAATGCACTCACTGGGATATTTGAAACTGCTGAAGATTCAAGTGATACAGACAGTGAAATCACTTTTGATGAGCTTGCTACATCCTATAGAAAACTATGCATCAAAAGTGAGAAGATCCTTCAGCAAGAAGCACAACTGAAGAAGGTCATTGCAGATCTGGAGGCTGAGAAGGAGGCACATGAAGAGGAGATTTCTGAACTTAAAGGAGAAGTCGGTTTTCTGAACTCTAAATTGGAAAACATGACCAAATCAATAAAGATGCTAAATAAAGGCTCAGATATGCTTGATGAAGTGCTGCTGCTTGGAAAGAATGCTGGAAACCAGAGAGGGCTTGGATTTAATCCTAAGTCTGCTGGCAGAACGACCATGACAGAATCTGTTCCTGCCAAAAACAGGACTGGAGCCACGATGTCACAACATCGGTCTCGACATCATGGAATGCAGCAGAAAAAGAGCAAAAGAAAGAAGTGGAGGTGTCACTACTGTGGCAAGTATGGTCACATAAAGCCCTTTTGCTATCATCTACATGGCCATCCACATCATGGAACTCAAAGCGGCAACAGCAGAAAGAAGATGATGTGGGTTCCAAAACACAAGGCTGTTAGTCTTGTTGTTCATACTTCACTTAGAGCATCAGCTAAGGAAGATTGGTACCTAGATAGCGGCTGTTCCCGACACATGACAGGAGTCAAAGAATTCCTGCTGAATATTGAGCCCTGCTCCACTAGTTATGTGACATTTGGAGATGGCTCTAAAGGAAAGATCATTGGAATGGGAAAGCTGGTTCATGATGGGCTTCCTAGTCTGGACAAAGTACTGCTGGTGAAGGGACTGACTGCAAACTTGATCAGCATCAGTCAGCTGTGTGATGAAGGATATAATGTGAACTTCACAAAGTCAGAATGCTTGGTGACAAATGAGAAGAGTGAAGTTCTAATGAAGGGCAGCAGATCAAAAGACAATTGTTACCTATGGACACCTCAAGAAACCAGCTACTCCTCCACATGTCTATCCTCCAAAGAAGGTGAAGTCAGAATATGGCATCAAAGATTTGGACATCTGCACTTAAGAGGCATGAAGAAAGTCATTGACAAAGGTGCTGTTAGAGGCATTCCCAATCTGAAAATAGAAGAAGGCAGAATCTGTGGTGAATGTCAGATTGGAAAGCAAGTCAAGATGTCCCACCAGAAGCTTCAACATCAGACCACTTCCAGGGTACTGGAACTACTTCACATGGATTTGATGGGGCCTATGCAAGTTGAAAGCCTTGGAGGAAAGAGGTATGCCTATGTTGTTGTGGATGATTTCTCCAGATTTACCTGGGTCAACTTTATCAGAGAGAAATCAGAAACCTTTGAAGTATTCAAAGAGTTGAGTCTAAGACTTCAAAGAGAAAAGGACTGTGTGATCAAGAGAATCAGGAGCGACCATGGCAGAGAATTTGAAAACAGCAGGTTCACTGAATTCTGCACATCTGAAGGCATCACTCATGAGTTCTCTGCAGCCATTACACCACAACAGAATGGCATAGTTGAAAGGAAAAACAGGACCTTGCAAGAGGCTGCTCGGGTCATGCTTCATGCCAAAGAACTTCCCTATAATCTCTGGGCAGAAGCCATGAACACAGCATGCTACATCCACAACAGAGTCACACTGAGAAGAGGGACTTCAACCACCCTGTATGAAATCTGGAAAGGGAGGAAGCCATCTGTCAAGCACTTTCACATCTTTGGAAGTCCATGTTACATCTTGGCAGATAGAGAGCAAAGGAGAAAGATGGATCCCAAGAGTGATGCAGGAATATTCCTGGGATACTCTACAAACAGCAGAGCATATAGAGTATTCAATTCCAGAACCAGAACAGTGATGGAATCCATCAATGTGGTTGTTGATGATCTGTCTCCAGCAAGAAAGAAAGATGTCGAAGAAGATGTCAGAACATCGGGAGACAATGTAGCAGATGCAGCTAAAAGTGGAGAAAATGCAGAAAACTCTGATCCTGCTACAGATGATTCAAACATCAACCAACCTGACAAGAGACCCTCCATTAGAATCCAGAAGATGCACCCCAAGGAGCTGATTATAGGAGATCCAAACAGAGGGGTCACTACAAGATCAAGGGAGGTTGAGATCGTCTCAAACTCATGTTTTGTCTCCAAAATTGAGCCCAAGAACGTGAAAGAGGCACTGACAGATGAGTTCTGGATCAATGCCATGCAAGAAGAATTGGAGCAATTCAAAAGGAATGAAGTCTGGGAGCTAGTTCCTAGGCCCGAGGGAACTAATGTGATTGGCACCAAGTGGATCTTCAAGAACAAAACCAATGAAGAAGGTGTCATAACCAGAAACAAGGCCAGACTGGTTGCTCAAGGCTACACTCAGATTGAAGGTGTAGACTTTGATGAGACTTTTGCCCCAGTTGCTAGACTTGAGTCCATCAGATTATTACTTGGTGTGGCTTGCATCCTCAAATTCAAGCTGTACCAGATGGATGTGAAGAGCGCATTTCTGAATGGATACCTGAATGAAGAAGTCTATGTGGAGCAGCCAAAGGGATTTGCAGACCCGACTCATCCAGATCATGTATACAGGCTCAAGAAGGCTCTCTATGGATTGAAGCAAGCTCCAAGAGCTTGGTATGAAAGGCTGACAGAGTTCCTTACTCAGCAAGGGTATAGGAAGGGAGGAATTGACAAGACTCTCTTTGTCAAACAAGATGCTGAAAACTTGATGATTGCACAGATATATGTTGATGACATTGTGTTTGGAGGGATGTCGAATGAGATGCTTCGACATTTTGTCCAACAGATGCAATCTGAATTTGAGATGAGTCTTGTTGGAGAGCTGACTTATTTTCTGGGACTTCAAGTGAAGCAGATGGAGGACTCCATATTCCTCTCACAAAGCAGGTATGCAAAGAACATTGTCAAGAAGTTTGGGATGGAGAATGCCAGCCATAAAAGAACACCTGCACCTACTCACTTGAAGCTGTCAAAGGATGAAGCTGGCACCAGTGTTGATCAAAGCCTGTACAGAAGCATGATAGGGAGCTTATTATATTTAACAGCTAGCAGACCCGACATCACCTATGCAGTAGGTGTTTGTGCAAGATATCAAGCCAATCCTAAGATAAGTCACTTGACTCAAGTAAAGAGAATTTTGAAATATGTAAATGGCACCAGTGACTATGGGATTATGTACTGTCATTGTTCAAATCCAATGCTGGTTGGGTATTGTGATGCTGATTGGGCTGGAAGTGCAGATGACAGAAAAAGCACTTCTGGTGGATGCTTCTATTTGGGAACCAATCTTATTTCATGGTTCAGCAAGAAGCAAAACTGTGTGTCCCTATCTACAGCAGAAGCCGAGTATATTGCAGCAGGAAGCAGCTGTTCACAGCTAGTTTGGATGAAGCAGATGCTGAAGGAGTACAATGTCGAACAAGATGTCATGACATTGTACTGTGACAACATGAGTGCTATTAATATTTCTAAAAATCCTGTTCAACACAGCAGAACCAAGCACATTGACATTAGACATCACTATATCAGAGATCTTGTTGATGATAAAGTGATCACACTGAAGCATGTTGACACTGAGGAACAAATAGCAGATATTTTCACAAAGGCTTTGGATGCAAATCAGTTTGAAAAACTGAGGGGCAAGCTGGGCATTTGTGTGCTAGAGGAATTATAGCAACTACAGCAATCTGAACGTGCCCAAACGAATCACTTAGCATTAATAGCACGTTCACTACTGAACCAAGGAAAATTCGACCGTTGCTTCACACGGCCCTCTACATTCCTCATTCAAATATATATCTGCTTGACATTCGTGTTTTCATCAGCATTTCCCAATAGTTTTCTGAGATTTACGAAATCATTCCAAACGCTCTGCTTTTCCATGGCTACCTCATCTAAAGAAACTGCAGCTTCTGGTTCACCATCTGTCCCATCATCTCCACACCAGGAACAACCTGAACTCAACATCCAACCCATCCAAATAATTCCTGGTCAAGCCTCTGTCCCTGAGAAACTGGTTCCCAGAAGACCACAGGGAGTGAAGATTGCTGAAAACCCTAGCCCTGCAACGAGTCCTAGGGAAGTAGACACGGAGATGGACAAGAAAATACGCAGCATTGTGAGTAGCATCTTGAAAGACGCCTCTGTTCCTGAAGCTGATGAAGATGTCCCAACATCGTCCAACCCAAATGTTTCTGTGCCTGATGTCAAGAAAGATGTTCCAACATCTTCCGCTCCAAATGCTGAAGCACTCCCTTCACCCAGTGAAGAGGGATCAACTGAGGAAGATGATCAAGCCGCAGAGGAGACTCCTGCACCAAGGGCACCAGAACCTGCTCCAGGTAACCTCATTGACCTTGAAGAAGTAGAATCTGATGAAGAACCCATTGCCAACAGGTTGGCACCGGGCATTGCAGAAAGGTTACAAAGCAGAAAGGGAAAAACTCCCCTTAAGAGGTCTGGACGAATCAAGACTATGGCCCAGAAGAAGAGTACTCCAATCACTCCTGCCACATCCAGAAGAAGCAAGGTTGTTATCCCCTCCAAGAAAAGGAAAGAAATTTCCTCATCTGATTCTGATGAGGATGTCGAACTAGATGTCTCGACATCTAAGAGGGCCAAGAAATCTGGGAAGAAGGTGCCTGAAAATGTTCCTGATGCACCATTGGACAACATCTCTTTCCACTCCATTGGCAATGTTGAAAAGTGGAAATATGTGTATCAACGTAGACTTGCCTTGGAAAGAGAACTGGGAAGAGCTGCCATGGATTGCAAGGAGATCATGGACCTCATCAAGGCTGCTGGACTGCTGAAGACTGTCAGCAAGTTGGGAGACTGTTATGAAGGCCTAGTCAGGGAATTCATTGTCAACATTCCCTCTGACATATCAAACAGAAAAAGTGATGATTATCAAAGAGTGTTTGTCAGAGGAAAGTGTATTAGATTCTCCCCTGCTGTGATAAACAAATATCTGGGCAGACCTACTGATGGAGTGATAGATATTGATGTTTCTGAGCATCAAATTGCCAAGGAAATCACTGCCAAACGAGTCCAGCATTGGCCAAGGAAAGGGAAGCTTTCAGCAGGGAAGTTAAGTGTGAAGTATGCAATTCTGCACAGGATTGGAGCTGCATACTGGGTTCCCACCAATCATACTTCCACTATTGCCACAGGTTTGGGTAAATTTCTGTATGCTGTTGGAACCAAATCCAAATTTAATTTTGGAAACTATATCTTTGATCAAACTGTCAAGCATTCAGAATCATTTGCTGTCAAATTACCCATTGCCTTCCCTACTGTATTATGTGGCATTATGTTGAGTCAGCATCCCAATATGTTAAACTACACTGACTCTGTGATGAAGAGAGAATCTCCTCTATCCCTGCATTACAAACTGTTTGAAGGGACAGATGTCGAGACAATCAGGGAAAGCTGCTGCTTCAGGTGCTGTGTCCAAGGATGCTCTGATTGCTGAACTCAAGGACACATGCAAGGTGCTGGAAGCAACCATCAAAG
This sequence comes from Glycine soja, assembly GCF_004193775.1. Classification (NCBI taxonomy): domain Eukaryota; kingdom Viridiplantae; phylum Streptophyta; class Magnoliopsida; order Fabales; family Fabaceae; genus Glycine; species Glycine soja. Next base: position 29,913,400 of record NC_041010.1, read on the forward strand.
CCACCACAGAGAAGAAGATGGAGCTAGAACTGCTGATCAAAAGGCTCTCAGAAAGTGGCATTGATGGTGAAGCAGCTGAGGAAGATGGTGAAGCAGCTGAAGTAGAAGAAGAAGCTGCTGAGGAAGAAGGAGAAGCAGCTGAAGAAGAAGAAGAAGCTGCTGAGGAAGAGGAAGATGCAGCAGAAGAGACAGAATCAGATGATGATTCTGAAGCCACCCCATGATCATCAGACCTTTAATTTTGTTTTCACTGTTACTAGATATAGGGGCATGTCCCTTTGAACAATTGATTGTTATTGGTCTGTAATATTTGCACTTTAATTTCATGCATCCTACTTTTGCCAAATTTATGTCTAAAAAGGGGGAGTAATAGTATTATGCTTGCTATTATGCATGATTTTGAGTAGTAGGATACTATGTATGATGTATGGCAGTAGGATACGATGTATGCATGATTCATAACCTTGAGGGGGAGTTGTATGACGTTGAGGGGGAGACTGCTGCTGCTGATGATGATTGATGTAAGCTACTAGAAGATGCTGCAGTAGGAGCATGAAGACAGGGGGAGCAGATAGCGGATGTCACATGAGATGTCTTGACATCCTGGAGAAGACTTGTAGATTAGCAACTTGAAGAATTTCCGCTGTGCTTGATTACTCTGAAAATGGAAGTTGCTGATCCCACATGCATAACTGCTCGTACCTGCTCAGGAAGTGTCTAAGTATGTTTTAGACAAAATTTGCCAAAGGGGGAGATTGTTAGTGTTTAGCTCTACTGAGCTGTAAAAGATTGGCTAAGATTTTGTTAAAACATGAACACTTAGACAATGAAGGAAAGCTGGAGTTGCTGCACATGATGTCCAACGTTATGACAAGGAATAAGAACGGGCTGCACAATGCACAAGGCAAGATAAAATGTCTAATGAAGAATTGAAGTTGAAGGATCCACGATGTCGGATACAATGTCCTGACATCCTGCTCGAAAACACTGGAAGTGCTGTACAATGCAAGATAAAAGTCAAGTGAAGCATTGAAGCTGCAGGATCCAAGATGTCGGATACGATGTCCTGACATCTGGCCCGAAAATACTGGACATATAAATCTGTTATATCTTTAACAGATTATTGTGCAGTTAGCAAGAGATAAGAAGATCTATCTTTAGGAACGAATTAAAAGATCATTATGGTTCGAATTTCAAAGTAGAAGAGTTCGTTCAGGGATTAAAGATTAAAGATTAAAGATTCAAACTAAAAGATCAAAAGTTATCTTTTAGTTCTTTAACTGCAGATTTTCAGGAAGAAGATAGATCTCCTCCAGCATCAAGAACTTGCAGCCCAGAATCGTACACGGCTATATAATCATGGAGGCTGCACGAGTTCTGTACCAAGTCCGGGGTTGAAGAGTGATTTTGTGAGTTTTAGGACTTGAGTGCTTTTGTGAGCCACCTTGATGGTATACTAACATCAAGTGTTGGACCTGAGTGTGTAGAGTTGATCTCTATTGTGTAGGGTTGATCCCATTTGTTCAGAGTTGATCTCTGGTGTGTCTTTGAATAAATTGTAAACACGGGAGTGTGAGTGAGAGGGAGTGAGCAGAGGTTCTCATATCTAAGATTGGGTCTTAGGTAGAGATCGCACGGGTAGTGGTTAGGTGAGAAGGTTGTAAACAGGGGTTGTTAGACCTTGAACTAACACTATTGAGAGTGGATTTCCTCCCTGGCTTGGTAGCCCCCAGATGTAGGTGAGGTTGCACCGAACTGGGTAAACAATTCTCTTGTGTTATTACTTGTTTAATCTGTTCATACGGACACACATAAACTGCATGTTCTGAAGCGTGATGTCGTGACATCCTGTACGACATCTGTCCCCTGGTATCAGAATTTCATACCCTACCTACATTATGGAGTCCTAAATACAAGGCCCAAAAATAATGAAACCTTAACATAATATGTACACAGATAAGTGGGCTTATACTTAGCCCATTGGCCCGAAAACTACCCTAAGGCTCATGAGAACCCTAGGGCCTTCTCTTGCATCTTTAGCCCAATCTTCTTGGAGTTTTCTATCCAATGCTCTTGGGGGGTAGGATTGCATCATGTTTGTGTTAAAAAGTGGAATCATAAGAGAAAAATCTAAGACAAAATGAACAAAGTGTTGTAACACTATCAGTTTTACCAAACATAAGAAACTTGAGTTAATAAAGTGAATCTTAGCTTTGCTAAGTTAGTAAGTTTCATTGTATTCGAGCTGTAAACACTTTTTGTGTGATAATAATACATTTTCTTTTAAACATTTGTTGTTTGTGAAAGCCAGGAATGACTTAGTGACAAAGAATACTTGGGTCTTAATCTCAGGGAGAGATTAAATATAGTATCAAAAGTGGCCTAGAGAGTACTCATTGTAGCCAAAAGTTGCATAAAAAATACTTGGTTGTAATCAAATAATAGATTAGTGGAACCCTTCAAGGTTTGAAGGAGATCTAGACATAGCCTAAGAGTTGGGCTGAACTAGTATAAAACTTTTTTGTTTTCTTTACTGGTTCTAGATAATGAGTTCTTTTCTATAAGTTGCTTCTACACTACTGTATCTGAGTTTTGTGAACTGGTTTTTTAAACACAACGTGATTTTGAACCACTTGAACAAAACCCATCGTCCATTGATATCTGGTTGAGAAAAGCTTTCAAGAGTTTTTGAAAGATTAAGTTTTTATCCTTCACACTATTTGTTTGCTTCTCCATACAGTTCCTTTTTCTTAAATTTACAAACACTTATATCAAAGGGGAAGTGATATACCGGCAAACGCATTGGGTCGCCAAGTATTTAAAATTAAAATGGAATGATCCGAGTATCGAACTCAGGGAACTTGCTTATTAGACAAAGTTTTATTTTGAAATAGGGCATTGTGTGAACAACATTGATAATTGTGAATAGAAACAAAAGTAAACTAGATTCTATGTTAAAAAGCAGTAAATGCAAGTAATTAAAAGTTGAAAACAATAGGTAAAAAGCGTTGGGTCTTTTTAACAAACGAGTTGATGCATATGAATATATTTCTCTAATTAATCATGTTCTTGTGTTCTATGCTGAAGCCTAAAGTACTAAACCTCGGTCCCTCGTAAGTTTAGACTAATTTAACCCAAGCTTTGTCCTCAGATCCCTCTTGTTGGACTAGGCTTAACTTAAACAACATTATCATCATAGCATAATAAGAAAACTAAAACCCCACAATCCACCCCTGGTAATGCAATTATTTAGCCCTGCTTCTATCAAGTTCTAATGCAACGTACATTTCCCAATGCTAAAGTCACCTAATAGTACACACAAGTGGGTGATCAAACCAAGAGCATGCAGTAATTAAGCACTGAAAGAAGCATTGAACACACAAAACACAATTAATTAGAAATGAAAAGTAATTACATCAACTGTTCATTAGAAATCCCCAACTAGGGTTTTTATCCAGCCATACAAGGAACCCTAATACAAGTGAGGCAAAAAGTATAGAGCAATTGTTGCTTGCACAGGAAGGGGGATCCCTCCTCCTCTTCTTGGCACCTCACAATCACTCAAACACTCTAATCTCTCAAAGTGATGAACCCTAGCTTCCTTGCTTAGCTTCTGCCTCTCTACTGCCTCCAAAGAACTTTTCTCGAATTTTGTACAAAAGTATGCAGCTCTAGTAAAAGTATTGTTATACCCTAATTCTGACAAATCAGGCTTTAAATAGGCTCTGAAATTGCGATGTCGCGCTTAGCGCCATCGTCGCGCTTAGCGCCATCGTCGCGCTTAACGTGAGTAAGTGGATTTGGGCTTGGCACCAGTCGTGCGCTGAGTCTGGCAAGAGACGAACATCTCGCTTAGCGAGCTGATCTCGCGCTTAGCGTGTGGCCTCGATTCTTATGCTCTTCCAGATTCTCTCATCACGCTAAGCGCGCTGTAGCTGCGCTTAGCGGTAGATGCGCCCTGAGCCCAGAGGTTCGGCTTAGCGCGATTGCTCCTTTTAGCACTTTAAGACTTTAGCCTCTTTTGACCTGAAATTGTACAGATTTTATCATTAATTCCAATTAAAGATACTCTAATGACAGGTATCTAAACATATTAAGATTTATTTACAAATTCCTACAAAAGAACTATAAATTGGGGAAATTATACATGTTTTGAAAAAAATTTCTATACAAAAGTTAGTTGTATAAGACGACTAACACTATTCAACCCATCCTCCTATTCTAGTGTGTTTTGGGTACTTTAGTTGGTATCAGAGCTTGACCTCTGGGTTGAGCTCTTGATAGAGTAGAGGAAAGAAAATTCCCAAAATGATGGAAGAAGGATTTTTTATGAACAAGCCTCCCATGTCCAAGGGAGCTAACTATGTCTACTAGAAGGAAATGATGATTGCCTTTTTGAATCAACTCACACTGATATGTGGGATGTTATAGAAAAGGGCAATCACATTCCTCTAGATGCTAAGAAGAATGAGATCCCTAAGGGTAGACGGACGGATGATCATAAGTCCAGATTTCTTCTCAACTCATGCGCAAGGAACATTCTGTTGTTCACTCTATAACAAGAAGAATATTCCAAAGTTCACAGCTTCAGAAGCGCCAAAAAAATGTGGGACTTGTTAGCCATTACCTACAAAGGGTCCTCTGAGGTAAAACGTAACAAGTTGAGCCTTTTGACACGTAAGTATGAACTCTTCAGTATGGAAGAGGGAGAAGATACCCAAACCATGTTTGGACGCTTCCAAACCATTCTAAACTAGCTTCACTCTCTAGGTAGACATTATCATAATTATGACCACATTGATAAAATCTTATGAAGTTTATTAATAAATGTCAAATTTATCGGATTTTCATATGTATTTTGTGACGTTTATTTGACATTTTAGTTAACTTTAAGCCTTGTTTTGAATCAAATTAGTTTTAAATTTAGTTTTTACTTTGTCTTAGATAGAATTTTATGTTTTAGTTATTTTTGATAGTTTTTCAGCAAGGTCGTTTTGGTAGAGCTCTAGAGACCCATAATCAGCAGAAAGTTCTGGAAGGAGAAATTGTGGAAATTGAGGATAAAAGCTAGGAAAATAAGAGCAAAATATTTTTCAAGGATAAATCAGTTGAAGAAGAAGATAGCTACTTGAATTAATTGGAGATATTATGTTTTTGTAATTTCTCATGATTATCTCCTTAATTAAACCTAGCCACAATTCTATAAATAGGAGGTTAGGCATTCGTTGTAACGATGTAGAAGTCTCGAGCAGTTCTTAGAATTTTATTTTAGACTTCCACCTACTAGACATCTCCATTATTCCATTAGACACTCTAGGTTTCATTGTATTATTTTTACGAGTGTGATTCCTTCCACCTAGGAGAGGAAAGGATGAACCATGTTTTGCTTTAATCCTATCAATTCAATACTTCATCTTGAGTTCTTTATTCATTTCCATACTTAATGCTTTTATTTGATTGGCCATCTTATAGATGAATTCAAGAATTGACTTGCGCTTTGGCTAGTCTTGTTAAAACCCAAACATGAATCAAGTACATAAGTGAGATTATCTCTAAGGATAGAATAATCATGGTTAAGCTTCGCTAATTCTCGACCAAAGGATTGGGTATCAGGAAAGTAGTTTAGAATCTGCGATGTGAGAGATGGAGTAGAATACATAGTGAATTGGGAATGGGTAAGAGAGATGAATAGAGAATTGTGAAGTTATAGTAGATCGAGTGAATTCCAAGTTTAAACCTAGACATTCATTTATCAAGATCGACGTCACCATCCAAGTCTAGTATTTTTATCTTTACTTAATTATTTTATTGTCATTTAATTTTTATTGTAATTTATTTTATGTTATTTATTTCATGAAAATCACAAAATAAAAATATAAAAACCTAGTTCTTAGTTAAATAATTACACAAAATCCCTCATTTATTGCTTTGGGAGATGACCTAGACGATAGTTCAATTACTACATCATCACTACTATAAAAACTAGTTTTAACGATGCAAGCTAAACAATAATTCCCAGAAAACCGTCATCATTTTCAAAGCGGTGACATTTTTGTAAATATAAGAAATATTTCAAAGACAGTTTTCGTGAAAACTACCCTTGTATAGTTGAAACCGCAAAACAAGGATGATTTTTTTGAAAATCATCGTCAATACCAAGTATTCAAAGACGATTGTTTTCAAAAATCCATCTTTGAATGAGGACCAATTTTTATTTTTTCCTCTTCGCCTCCGCTCACTATCTTTCAATGAAGCCATTTTCACTCTGCTGAGGGTTCTAGAGAGTATAGAGGAAAAGCCATCAAGAACCTCCAATGCCTAGCCGAGATCTCCGTCGTGGCCCTCAAACAAACACCCCTCAGTGATGGCCAGGTTCACCGGTGCGCCACCAGCAGTGACACCTCTACCTCCTTGTACCTTCCTTGTAGCTCCCGACAGATCTGCAGTAGCTCATGTGCCATGGCGGTGCAAGGATGCTCCACCGTCCTCCACAGGCTCGCCAGTGCTAGCCTTCACTTCCACTCCACCTTAAACAACAACTTGGGAATTGAGCCACACATGGGAACCACGTGATTTGTCAAGATGACTACTGCCACAATGGAGAGGAAGTGCTCCACAACATTTCACGGTGGCAGAAAGTGATTAAATTTGGGTGGGATAGTGAGATTTTGCAACCTGTTTGGTCAGTCAAGCAAGTTTTTTCGTACAAAAGATTGTAAAAATGTTGGGATGTGTCAAATAATATGATAAAACTGATATAGGAGCTTGATATTTTGAGTGAGAGTGATTCATGAGTAGCAGATAGACAAATAAATTAGAGTGCTTTATTTTATTGTATTTTATGCTTTTATTAGGCAACTATCTTTTTTATACCCATATTTGGGGGGATATTATATCCCCTTTTTTAGTATCTTCTCTCGTTTCTACTAGTGATGGTTAATCTCCAAAACCTCGAATAGTTTGGGTGAAGTTGCCTAATCTGTAAATTATTTTAGTTCCATTTTCGAGTTTATTCATTCACTTGAGATAAAGACTGAAGATCATAAAACCAAGGGAATTTCTATGAAATATATTGTGAGAAAGATTCACTAAAGCACTTCTACCATTTATGTTCTGAGTACTAGCATATCTAGGATATCACTTTACATTTGTTATCTCTTAAATGTAAGGGATACTCTTGACGTTATACCTTCTAGTTGTCAATTGTGAAAATAGTTTACTGGAACATACTGGTTGGCAGTCTTTTTGGTGACAAGTTTTTTTTTGAGTGAATAGGCAATTTAGTCCCTGAGATTGTACCCATTTTGCATATTAGTCCCTAACTTAATATTAAATTCAAAATAGTCCTTATCTTTGCATAAGTGTTGCAAAATAGTTCTTCCGTTAAATTTTAAAGTAACGCCGTTAGTGAGGTCAATTTTAGTGCCACATGGACTATCCAACGTGGCACTAAAGGATGACGTGGCATGACACGTGGACGTGCCTCTTAAAAAATGCCACGTCATTTGATGATAACAAAACGAGTAAATAGGCAATTTAGTCCCTGACATTGTACCCCTGTTGCATATTAGTCCCTAACTTAATGAAAAATTTAAAATAGTCCCTATCTTTTGCATAAGTGTTGCAAAATAGTCCTTCCATTAAATTTTAAAGTAACGTTGTTAGTGAGGTCAATTTTAGTGCCACGTCATTTGATGATGATAGAATGAGTGGCTTCTTCAAATTTGATGGTTCTGAACCAATTGAGGCATATATACGAAAAAGAACCCACACACACTTGCACAAATAAAAAGAACCAAAAATCCATAGCAACAACCTTATCTCTTTTCCTCTTTTTTTTTCTTCAATTACCATCAATGTATCATTTCGGGTTCTGATTTTTTTTTTTTGTGTTTTGAATAGGAAGAGAAAAAACCAGAGGAAGACAAAGTGGAGGAGAAAAAAACAAATGAAGAAGAAAAGAAAGAAGAAGAGAAAAAACTAGAGGAATCAAAAGATGACAAGGAAGCCAAGGAGTAATCTGCCCGCCATAAATCGTGCAAGGCACAACCTTTGCAATGCATGGACACTTTAAGCATGATTTCTGGCATATTTTAAGTTAGGGACTATTTTGCAACACTTATGCAAAAGATAGGGACTATTTTAAATTTTTCATTAAGTTAGGGACTAATATGCAACAGGGGCACAAAGTCAGGGACTAAATTGCCTATTTACTCGTTTTGTTATCATCAAATGACATGGCATATTTTAGGAGGCACGTCCACGTGTCATGCCACGTCATCCTTTAGTGCTATGTTGGATAATCCACGTGGCACTAAAATTGACCTTACTAATGGCGTTACTTTAAAATTTAATGGAAGGACTATTTTGCAACACTTATGCAAAGATAGAGACTATTTTGAATTTAATATTAAGTTAGGGACTAATATGCAAAATGGGTACAATCTCAGGGACTAAATTGCCTATTCACTTGTTTTTTTTTTTTTACTTGGTTCAACTTTTACAGGGATGCATGGATATGTTGCTCTTGTTTTCTTAACCTATCGATTCATTCCTCCCTTCAATGGGATAGTAAACATTATTGGCATGTCACAAATGAACTTATAAATACTCTGAATAGTGATATTTATTTTTGTTTTGCATCAAAGAAGAAAGAAAAGGACTACATTGATGTCTAGTTGTCTACCTATATGCTTGTACATTCCTGTTTAGGCATAGTGTAATATTTCATTCAATTTGGAAATTTGGCTTCTATACTACAATGGAGTAGAGATATATTCATCATCCTTGTAAATATTTCTGAAACTTCCACTAATTTTGTTTAAAGTTAGAAGCTCCCTTTGATTTTTTGGAGCCAGCACATTCAATAAATATTTTTTAGCAAATACCAATACTATTTTGGTCCTTTTGGATGTATTTAACCTAACAAAATTTTTCAGTAATATGTATGTGTTTTCTGAATGAGATTCTAGGCTCTATCATACAGGTCATAGCGTTGGGAGGGAGACCAACTATAGGAGATTGTGCCATGATATTGCGTGCAGCTATAAGGGCACCTCTACCTTCAACTTTCTTGACAAATTTGTAAACAACTCATGCTCTTGGTTTTAAGTTTAGGAGGTAACTATTTTCTTCATATAAAAAAGACTATTGTTCTAGTGTGGGTTTCCCAACCCAGTCAACAAAAATTTAGACATTTTATGTGCTTGACCGGGGGGAATTGAAAGAAAGTTAAATCAACTGAGATTTCGGAGGAAAGAATTACCCTCCTAAATTTGGCACCTAAAACTGTCATATATGTAGTACATAAAGCTTAACATTCTTCAAAATCATATGAATTTACTGTTCCTCTTTAATTTGTAGAAGTTCACTATTTTACGTTGGGTCCTGACAATGGATGCTCGAAGGACACTTTTCAAGAAATGAAAAATAGAAAGTGTTTAATGATGCATTTCTGAACTTAAAAAGCTTTACTTTTCATTAATACTTTCCAATTTTGAATTCTTAACAAGTGCCTTAAGGCACTCCTTAACTCTATATTCTTACATTTCAAGAAACTCTCTTTTCCAATTTGTGGCTTAATTTAGTCATCATGGTTCCTATGGAGCTAAAGTATAATGGGCCACATAATTCCACCTTGGAATGAATAAATGAAAAAATTGTGTATTATCGCTTTGTTTAAAATTGAGAAGTTGTATTTAACTTTTGTACACTATTTTTTTTAATTCCTATGGTTGAAGGCATAACTGTTTGACTGGGTTGGATTAGATTATGCATCAGTTTATTCACTATGATTAAGAACTGCAAAATGAAGGCAACCTTTTGTTTTCTGCCATCCCATATATGTTGCTTTTCAGTTTATTGTTTCCCCATTTTCCCCCATGTCATGTCTACCGTTCGTGTTGCTTTTCTGATCCCATTTTTCGGTAAGTCATACACTTTGTAATACATACATTACATTTCAAGTTGTTACAATTAGTCAGAGTGTACACTGAAGAAGAAAATGATAGTTGTATAGTTTCATTAGTTTGGTTAGCCTTTGTATGTTCTTCTATATGTATAAAAATAATTACTTCAAAGCTAGAGCAAGTTAGTAATTTGCAGGACCATGCTGAAAATATGATAAATATTCGGTTAAATGTTTTGGATCATTGACAAAATGAGACAGATTATGTTTGAGTGTCTGTTTGACTTAACTGAAATTGAACTGGAGCACTTTTTCATGCATACTTTATGAGAAGTACTTTAAAATTTATAACTTTTTATTCAACCTAACATACGTGTTTAGATTTCTTGAAACCCTTTCGAAGAATTGGAAGAGACCAAACAGGCAATGATATCCATGTATACATATATAGTTTTGAATTAAATTAATGTATTCACACTTCATTAAGATTAAGGTTCATTAAATAAAATATTAGTTCACGTGAAAATTAAGTGTAACTATATACTCTTCTTATAAGTATACAATTTCACGCAAGTTGTTTATATATTTTTCTTAAGCTTAATTGATCCTTTCTTCCAACCCTTTTGGATAAGTCATATCGTCCCGTGAAAGCCTTAGACTCCAGCACTGATTGCAGAATCACCACCACTCGATCAACAAATTTTGTAATTAAGGAGAGAGATTGGGGTCACACCTAGGTGTGACCACAAAGATAAAGGGAGAGACTAGTGAATGAGGGAACCATGTGTGAAACCACGAACTATTATTGTATCATTTTTTAGATGCTTTGTTAGCAATTTTGGGTCATATATATATATCACATAATTGAATGAGTTAGGACCATTATAGAATTAGCCAGAATATTAAAGTGGTCAAATCAATATGAAAGTATGGCTAAGGGCATATATGTCATGAAAGGATAATTGTATAGATACCAATGATATTATAATTTGATGGGGGCCAAATTATAATTATCAAATTTGGGGTAACTGATGGCAGTGACCAATCTGACGGGTTATGATCCCCATTTGTAGAGAGTAGCACAATGCATACCGTTTCTCTTCATCCCCATCAGAAGAGAAAATTAAATTCAGATAAAGAAAATAAGGGTTCTCTACAATTGGAAGGTCATAAAACCAATTTTCTGATCAACCTTTCATCATTATCATTCCATTATGGCTAATCCAGGTACGCTTCCGCATTTAGTTTTCATCATGATCTTGAGTATGGGAACACAAAGGGGTTCTATTCATCTCTGTACAGTAATTTTTCTCTACATGAATAGAAAACATGTGGTTAGGATTGATGATTGTCTGGTAGAACACAAAGGGGTTCTATTCATCTCTGTACAGTAATTTTTCTCTACATGAATAGAAAACATGTGGTTAGGATTGATGATTGTCTGGTAGAATGAAATTAGGATGATTGATTGAATCCCTATATTTGGAATTAAATCCCAACATTTGGTATCAGAAGCTCCCATACTTGATTCATGTATGATGTTTGGACAATATACACACATTAGGTACAATGTTTTGAGGAAACAAAATAAGATTATCACATTACTGCGGAATGAACAATGATATAAAAGGTGATTGATAACATCACATTAATATGACAATTGTTAAGAGTACATTGCATGATTGGCAATATGGATATGTTACATGAAAATGATTTTGTAATGTTATTTACATGCTCTAAGCATGACAAATTCACATGTAGCAAATGATACTTGGTAACAATAATCAATGTAACACATGTAGAGTAACACTATGGTGCAGGCATAGCAATTTGTTGTGTTAATGGGTTATGCATTTTATGAGTACCATGCACATATTTCATGTGGGATAATAGGTATAAATTTAAATGCATCATTTATGTGTTTGTTCTTACTTTCAGAGGCCACTGCAGTATATTAAAATAATAATCATGGGCCTCTAAAATTTCAAATAAATAAATAAAGTTTAAATAATTTACTCAAGAAACATTTTAATTTTGGATTTGGTGCATCAATGTTCAAAATTCAGTTATGGTATATCATTTTAATTATTTAGCATTTAAGTGAGCTAATTGAATCTAGAAATCACCAAAGTGACCTCTATTGTGTAGATTGTTCATGAGAAATGTTAAATGCTAACATGTGTGATTATTTATATGCACGGTGATTGGCCCAAAGGAAAGTTGTCATTTAACTGAGTTACGTACACACCTGTGATGTTAAACATGTGATAATTATGAGGTTTTTCATGTGAATGATAAGTCACATCAAAAGATTGGTTTGTTATTTAACATGCTTTTATTATCAATGTTTGAACATTACAACAAGGATATCACTAACAATTAATACCACAGTCCAAAGACTTGATATTAATGATGTTCTAGATATCTTGAGATGAGATATACCATTATTTAAATGCGTTGATGAGTGTTATGTGAGCTTATTGTATTATTTGTTTTGATCTTTTTAGTTGTTGCCTCTATATCTGCTAATCTGAATTCAGTTCCAGTTCTTAATGGTGCAAATTTTAAGGACCGGAAAGAGAACATGCAAATTGTTCATGGCTGCATGGATCTAGACCCTACATTAAGGATTGAGAAACCCCCTTCTCCTACGGATTCCAGTACCTCTGAATAGAGGAAACTTCATGAGAAGTGGGATCACTCAAATTGCATGAGTCTTATGATCATTAAGTGTGGCATTCCTGAGGTCTTTAGGGGCACTATTTCAGATGATATAACTGGTGTCATAGATTTCGTTGCTGAAATTGAAAAGCGCTTTGCAAAAACCGATAAGGCGAAAACAAGTACTCCTTCAGAACCGATAAGGCGGAAACAAGTACTCTCCTTCAGAACTTGATTTCCATGACGTATCAAGGAAAAGGAAATGTCAGGGAATACATTATGGGAATGTCAAATATTGCTTCAAAATTAAGGGCACTAAAGCTTGAGCTATCAAAAGACTTACTTATTCATTTAGTGCTGATTTCTCTACCTTCATAGTTTAGTCAGTTTAAGATCTCTTATAACTGTCAGAAGGAGAAATGGTCTCTTAATGAGCTCATTTCATACTGTGTGCAAGAAGAGGAAAGGCTGAAGCAAGAAAGGACTGAAAGTGCTCATGTTGTGAGTACCTCTAAAGACAAGGGCAAAAGAAAAAGGACTGAGGAGCTCAAGAATGAAGCTGCTAAGGGTCCAGGACAAAAGAAACAAAACCAGGGTGACAACTGTTTCTTTTGCAGTAAGCCTGGACATGTAAAGAAGAAATGTACCAAATATCATGCTTGGCATGCAAAGAAGGGGTTGCCTAAGCTACCAGAAGTCAATTGATTCTAAAAGATGGATCTATGTTGGAGATGGTAAATCAGTGAAAGTGGAAGCTATAGGACACTTTAGATTATTATTACGTACTAGTTTTTATTTGGATTTGAAAGACACTTTTGTTGTACCTTCATTTAGACGGAATTTGGTTTCATTTTCTTATTTGGACAAATTGGGTTATTTTTGTTCATTTGGAAACAATGTGTTCAGGTTGTCTTTTAATTCAGATATTGTTGAAACTGGTTCACTCTTGGTTAATGATAATCTATATTTACTTGATATTGTAGCTTCCTATGGTGAATCCTTTAATGCAGAATTGCATGGTACTAAGTGTAGAATTGATAATACAAACTCAGGATCATTATGGCATAAACTCTTAGGTCATATTTCTAAGAACAGAATTGATCGACTTGTGTCAAACGAAATCTTGGATTCCATTGATTTCACAAGCTTTGATATTTGTGTTGAATGCATTAAAGGTAAACAGACTGAAAGCAAGAAATTAGGTGCATATAGAGCTACAGACGTCTTGGAATTGATACATACAGACATTTGTGGGCCATTTCATACACCTTCATGGAATGGTTAACAATATTTTATATCATTCATAGACAATTACTCCAGATATGCATACTTGTTTCTTATACATGAAAAGTCACAATCTCTGGATGTGTTCAAAACATTTAAAGTTGAAGTTGAAAATCAACTCAACAAAAGAATAAAGTGTGTCAACCGTGGTGGTGAATACTATGACAAATATGACGGTTTAGGTGAACAACGTCCGGGGCCTTTTGCTAGGTACCTAGAGGAATGTGGAATCGCCCCACAGTACATCATGCCAAGGTCACCTAGCATGAATGGTGTGGCTGAAAGACGAAACAAAACTCTTAAGGATATGGTAAGAAGCATGATTTGTCATTCTAACTTACCAGAGTCACTCTGGGGAGAGGCACTAAAGACTGCAGCTTACATTTTAAATCGAGTGTCAACTAAGGCAGCTGCCAAAACACCTTATGAGCTTTGGGTTGGGCGAAGGCCTAGTCTAAAACATTTTCATGTATACAGATGTCTAGCTAAGGCAAGGCCTTATAAGCCAAATGAAAGGAAATTGGACTCTCGAACAGTGAGCAACTACTTTGTCGGTTATTCTGAAAGATCCAGGGGCTATAAATATTATGATCCCAAATTAAAAACAATTTTTGAGATGGGAACCGCTACATTCTTTGAGGATATTGAGTTTGGGGGAAAGAATAAGGTTAGAGACTTTGTCTTAGAGGAAGAATCAGTACCAATTCCAGAACCGATTCATACAGTTGCTTTTGATAAAGCAAATTTGGAACCTCTACAAGATATTGTTATTGAATCCCTTACTCAAGATAATTTGGTCGGCCATGAAGAAAAAACTCAAGATCCTCAAGAACCTATGCTTCATGAGTCAATACCTTTGCGGAGATCTACAAGAGAAAGAAGAAGTGCTATTCCAGATGGTTATGTGGTATTTCTTCAGGGATATGAGGAAAATAATGGTATGATGGAAGATGACCCAGTCAACTTCCATCAAGCCATGCAAGATTCCAACTTAGAAAAGTGGATTGCAACAATGAATGAGGAGTATAAGTCCATGCAAGACAACAAAGTTTGGGAACTTGTCCCATTACCTGAAGGTGTGAAACCCATTGGTTGCAAATGGATATTTAAGACCAAGTGGGATTCCAAAGGTAATGTGGAGAGGTATAAGGCTCGTCTTTTGGCGAAGGGCTATTCCCAAAAGGAAGGGATTGACTTTAAAGAGACTTTCTCTCCAGTTTCATCTGAAGACTCTTTTAGGACAATCATGGCTCTTGTTGCACATTATGATTTGGAGCTTCATCAAATGGATGTTAAGACGACATTTCTCAATGGCAACATTGATGAGACAATTTATATGGTGCAACCAGGAAACTTTGTGTCAGGAGACCTAAAGAATATGGTTTGCAAACTGACAAAATCCATTTATGGGCTAAAACAGGCATCTCATCAATGGTACCACAAATTTCGTCAAGTAATTCTCCCATTTGGTTTCGAGATGAATCTTATTGATGATTATGTGTATCACAAATTCAGTGGGAGCAAGTACATTTTCCTGGTCTTATATGTTGATGACATACTACTTGCCACTAATGATATAGGCATGTTGCACGAAACCAAGAGATTTCTATCAAGAAACATCAAAATGAAAGATCTTGGTGACACCTCCTTTGTATTAGGAATTCAGATATACCGAGATCGATCTTGGGGTATTCTAGGATTATCACAAAGGAGCTATATCGAAAAGGTGCTTAAAAGGTTTGGCATGCAGGAATGTAAATCCAGGGATACTCCAGTTGCTAAGGGAGACATGTTTAGTCTCAAACAGTGCCCAAAAGGAAATTTGCAAATTCAGGAAATGCAGAAGATTTCTTATGCATCAGCTGTAGGGAGTTTGATGTATGCCCAAGTATATACGCATCCAAATATAGCATACATAGTTGGGGTATTAGGCAGATATTTAAGCAATCCAAGAATGGATCATTGGAAAGCAACCAAAAAGGTTATGAGGTATTTGAAGATAACAAAGTACTATATGCTCACATATAAGAGGTCAAATCAGTTGGAGATCATTGGGTATTCTGACTCAGATTTTGCAGGATGCCTAGATAGTTTAAGATCCACTTCAGGTTACATTTTCATGTTAGCCGGTGGTGCGGTTTCTTGGTGCAGTGCCAAGAAAACCCTTACTACTTCATCCACTATGGTGGGAGAATTTGTGGCATGCTATGAGGCATCAAATCATGAAATATGGCTGAAAAATTTTGTCATAGGGCTGCAAATTGTGGAAGGAATTGAAAGACCACTTAAGTTATATTGTGACAACAAATTAGTTGTATTGTATTCTAACAACAATAGGAGCTCGACCAAGTCAAAGCATATTGACATCAAGTTCCTAGTTGTTAAGGAAAAAGTACAGAGTGAACAAATTTCCATAGAACACTTAGGGACAAACTCCATGATAACAGATCCTCTTACTAAGGGACTTCCACCCAAGGTCTTTCGTGAGCATGTTGCTCACATGGGTGTTTTATAGTTCGAGGAATCTTTGGTTTAGTGGGAGCTACTCACTTTTATGTATTTTATGTTCTATGTTAGATTTTATGCATGCATACATTGACTTTTGGATATATTTGGTTATATTTGGTTATATATATATATATATATATATGGTTTATTATTTAGTTATTACACTTTGTACATTAAGGTTATTAAATGATCTCATTGAGGTAAAGTAGGACCAGTTAAAAATAAATGTGTACAGACCACCTTCATGTCATTTTAATCCTACATATTTCATGAAGAGTCTATGTCATTTGATTCTGTCAGCATTAGTGATTATTGATGAGTTTAGTTGTGATTGATACAATGAAAACTGCTTTGGTTCTACATGCGGATGTAATCGATGGACAAAGATTTTTGGAATATGCTCGAGGCGTGTAATGGAAAATTTTGAGCTCATAAAGTCTAACACATTCATAAGGGATTGCAAGGGTATATATATCACATAATTGAATCAGTTAGGGCCATTATATAATTAGCTAGAATACTAAAGTGGTCTAATCAATATAAAAGTGTGGCTAAGGGCATATATGTCATGAAAGGATAATTGTGTAGATACCAGTGATATTATAATTTGATTAGGGACCAAATTATAATTATCAAATTTGGGGTAACTGATGGCAGTTAACAATATAAGGGATTATGGTCCCTATTTGTAGAGAGCAGCGCAAATGTGTATGGTTTCTCTTTATTCCGACAGAAGAGAAAATTCAGAGAAAGAAAAGAAGGGCTCTCTACAATTGGGAGGTCATAAAACCAATTTTCTAATCAACCTTTCATCATCATCATTCCATTATGGCTAATCTAGGTATGCTTCCGCATCTAGTTTTCATCATGATTTTGAGTATGGGAACACAAAGGGGTTCTATTAATCTCTGTATAGTAATTTCTCTCTACATGAATAGAAAGCATGTGGTTAGGATTGATGATTGTCTGTTAGAATGAAATTAGGCTGATTGATTGAATCCCTATATTTGGAATTAAATCCCAACATGCTCCATATATTTGCAATCAAAACAAGATGTTATATATAACTAATATTATGTTTTTCAATTTTAGTATTTTATTTTTCTTTGATTTTGAAAAATAGATCATGTAATATCTACGTACTATAATCAGCTTACTAAGAAAGATTGGTTCAGCCAAAAAATTGTGAAAAACTTTTATCTAGATAGTATCAAAATTTATGATGAATTTGAATGAGTATATTATCCAAATTATTTGTAAAGAAACCATAGCATTAATCCTAATCTCCTATATATTAATTATAATATATGTTGGAGGGGAAATGCGGTGTTTGGATCAACTTACCTACAACACTAGTTATTAATCTTGTTGAAATTGCAATTAAGGAAATCTTTTATGTTCCTCTCAGGTTTAATTACTATAAACCTTGTACAAAGACAAGGTATCTATTCATGCTACATAAGATTGTTATAATTATCTAATTTTAATAATTGTAAGCTTTGTTATTATAAAAGATTGTTTTAATTAAATTATCTAATTTTTAAAATCCAAATGGAAATGTTTGTCACATATCTTATAGAAGCCACATATTATAGATTGGATCACGCATGTTAGTTTTCATAATTATATTGGTGCATGCATGAGGGTTTCTGTTACTACCATGCTGAACCAAACTATCTGATGCTAGTTTGTTGGATTATTCCTGAAACAAGCTACACAATCCCTCCAAATGCATCACACCAAGGCACAATGGGAAGATGATAGCTCAAACTGCAACAAGTTTGAAGGCAAAAGTATTCATTTTGCAAAGTTATGGTCTCTTGTGGTCAGAACAATAAGCTTCTTCTTCATATTGTCAAGGTATATCTTGGTTTCATTTTCTTTTGTTTTAATGTTTCAGTTAATGTGGCTGTGTTGGTCAACCCATCCATCTTGTTGGTAGGCTGAGTTGGTTCGTTGATTTAATTTCCCATTAGATTCCTATACTTGCCCAAACTAGTGCCTATATGAGGAGCCAGTTTTGGTCATGAATATAATTTCCTTTTTCATGTTTTAGATTTTAGTCCCCTCAATTATAATTTCCTTACCTACATTATAAAAAGACGGTGTATGTAGTTTTAAGTCATGATTTCATGATTGAAAAGTGTATGTAATTTATTATTTTTCTTTTCCTGAAGACATTGTAATTGGTTACTTCAAAGTAGCACATTGGCTACATTGTGATGAGGCTATATGTCCTTTTGACCATGAAATAATTTGTAAATGTTGTTCTATTTTAGTTACTTTGTTGAATACATGAAAAATATGTTATAATATCTTGATCGTGTCTTAAGATTAATTTAAAATATCTTAGATTATCTCTTGGGATTGATTTTCATATTTTCTTATATTTTCATCATTTATTTTCTCATTTAATTCAGATTATGAGTCTAGTATTATATAAAGGTCATCTATCTTGTATTAGTAAAATAGTCTCTTAATTTTTTTATACATTTTGTTTTAAAAGAAAATACATTCTAAGATGGTTATCAATAGAATCGTCTTAGAAAGTCTACTTTCTAAGACAGTTATTTACGATTTTTCAAAAAATCATCTTAAAAACCTCTATTTTTATTTAAAATAAATACATTCTAAGACGGTTTTCGAAGAAAACTATCTTAGAATCTTGATATTTTTTATTTTAAAAAAAATATATTCTAAGACGGTTTTCATGTAAAAACTGTCTTAGAATCCTCAATCTTTTAATTTTTTTTAAAAAAATACATTTTAAGACGGTTTTCAAGTCAAAATCCTTTTAAAAAAACTATTATTCTAAAACGATTTTAACTTGAAAACCGTCTTAGAAAGGTACCCTTCTAAGGCGGTTATGTGCTTGAAAATCGTCTTAGAATGATAACTTTTCTAAGACGGTTTTTTAGGAATCGTCGTGGAAAGTCTTGACTTTCCAGGACATTGACCTCAAAGACGGTTCAAACTTATCGTCGAATGGCTCAAAAAACCATCGTCGAAGATCCTTTTTCTAGTAGTACATGATTGGGTTACACTTGGCCTAGCAGTTGAATCTAATGTGAAATAAAACCCTAACATTTATCTAGAAAGTAGAGACCACAGGTTACAACATTGAGAGCCATCAAGAATCTTGATTCAATGACTCTTGAAGAGCTCATTGGAATTCTTAAAATCCATGAACAAGACTTTGCTCAAGACGAAGGAACAAAGAAAAAGAAGTTGCTAACCCTTACGGTTCTAAAGAGTCATCATCCAAGGCCATTGTTGTTAATGAGACTTCAAAAGAAGAATCTGACAATGATGAATCTGATGAAGAAGATGATGAGCTAAGTCTGATCACCGGAAAGATCAAGAGGATTTGGAAAAACAAGAATCCCTCCAGGTTCAACAATTCATCCAAAAGACCCTTCTATAAGAAGGAGAAAATTCTAGTCATCTTCTATGAGTGCAAGAAGTTAAGACACTTCAAGTCAAAATGTCCTGATCTTGAAAAGTCACAGGATAAGAAGAAGAAATTATTTAAGTCCAAAGAAAAGATCCTCACGAGCACTTGAGAGGACCTGGATGCGTCCACTAGTAAAGCTGAATCAGTACTAGACGCAAGTTTAGATGACAAGGATTATCAGCCTGATGACACTGTCGATTCTGATGGTGAAGAGGTAATATTCAAATCTAGAGAAGATTTAATTAAAGGATACAATCAACTTCTATCTGCCTCTACTCGCATCTCTAAAGCTTATAGAAAACTAAACATACATTTTCAACATCTTGAAAGAGACCATGAGGATCTCAAGAAAACTCATCAAGTTCATTTAGTTGATTTTGTCCTAAAAAACACTTCACTTGGTAATGTACAAGACACATATGTTTGTGAGGAAGTCAATGCATTACTTGACGAAAAGGTATCTAGTAGACCCAAGACTCTTCTTAAGGATTTTCAAGACTTGGAAGAAAGGATGAAATCCTTAACTGAAGCTCTTGAAGATTTAGAAGATGAACGCAAGGAAATCCTTACACAAAAAATCTTACTTCAAAAAGAATGCACCCTTGCTAATAATGAACTTGATAAGTTGAAAAAGAAGAACTCAAATCTCTGGATGGAATGTCAACTTTACAAAAAGATTTCTTCTAATTTAAAATAAATGCTTAAGGGACGTGATGTCTTAAAGGAACTACCTCTTGAGATTGTAAAACTCTATGAGGAGATAGAAACCTTGAGAGATAAACTAGGCAAAGTTTTTGGTGGTCACAAAGCCGTTAACAAAATTATTAAGGCGCAAAGAAACCCCAAAGACAAATCTGGCCATGGTTTCAAAGGCAAAAAAATGTACATGGTGAAAAAGTTACTATTTGCTATTTTTGTGAAAAAGTCGGTCATGAAACTCATAAGTGCAAGGACCTCCTTATAAAGGGCAACCCATCAAAGTGTCCATCCAGTGCTTAGCAGCACCCATATGTTAACAAGGAAAAAGGACCCAAAAGGATTTTGGTACCTAAGAATAAAATAATTCATGTTGTAGACCACCTGTAGGAAAGAAACACCAGTCATGGTACCTAGACAGTGGCTGGTCATGACACATGATAGGAAAAAAGTCTAAGTTCTAATCCCTAAGCCCTAAGTTTGGTGGGGTGGTCACTTTTGGAGGGAATCAGAAAGGTCTGATAACTAGTGTAGGTAAGGTCTGTATTCCTCCCTATCCTCCTATTGCTAATGTTTTACTTGTTAAATGATTGACGCATAATTTGTTGAGCATAAATCAATTATGTGACAGTGGATACAATGTCACCTTTAATAAGGATATGTGTATCATCTAGAACAAGGACAACTCTTCACTATTCTCTAGTAAGAGACAAGGAAATCTTTATAAGATTAAACTTGGTGATCTATCCAGTCAAAAGATGTCATGCTTACTCTTAGTAAGAAAACATCACTAGATATGGCATAGGAAGCTTGGTCATGCTAGCTAGAGGTTAATCTTAAAGCTTTAACAGCATAGCCTTGTAATAGGACTTCCAAAGCTGTCATATCAAGATGATTCTCTTTGTGAAGCTTGCTAGAAAGGGAAACAAGTAAAAAGTTCTTTCAAAGTCAAAAATGTTGTTTCCACTTATTGGCCGTTAGAGCTCCTCCACCTTGACCTATTTGGACCAACCAATACTACATCCCTCACTGGACATAGACATGGTCTAGTCATAATGAATGATTACACCAGATGGACATGGGTCATGTTCCTAACCCACAAGGATGAATCTTTTGATGCCTTCTATAAATTTTATAAAAGAATTCAAAATTAAAAAGTTTTTTTATATTTGTATCTCTTCAATCAGAAACGACCATAGGGGAGAGTTTGAAAATAATCTTTATTGAAAACTTTTATGAAGAGAATGATATTCACCATAACTATTCCACTCCAAGAACACCACAACAAAATGGAGTTATTGAGAAAAAAAATAGACCTCTTCAATAAATGGCTAGAACCATGCTTAACGACTACTCTACCCCTAAACGCTTCTAGGCTGAAGCAATAAACATTACCTATTACATATAGAAAAAAATTTATATAAGGTCAATCTTAAAGAAGACTCCCTATGAATTATGGAAGGGCTGTAGGCCCAATATCTCTTATTTTCACCCATTTCGATGTCAGTGTTTCATTTTAAACACCATGGATAACCTTGGAAAGTTTGACTCCAAATGTGATTTTGGAATCTTACTTTGATACTCTGAATCTTCCAAGGCATATAGAGTGTATAACTCCAGAACCTTGACTGTGGAAAAGACCATTCATTTAAGATTTAATGACAAAATGCTTGACACCACAATGTCAAAGCTAGATGAGTTCTTTGTAGAGATGAAAATAGAAAATATCGCCAAGTTTATTGCTACGTCCAATGAAGACCAACTTGCATCCAACTCACCAATGGACAATCAACCTAAAGAAGTCAAAGTACCAATTGGGCATTTGTTGAGGAAACATCATCCAGAATCTCAGATAATTGGTGATCCTAAGGACAAGGTCTAGACAAGGAACTCTCTCAAGCATACAACGCTACTTTATGAGATTAAGTTAAAACACATAGATGGTGATGCTATGTCTGATGAATACTGGGTCAAAGCAATGAAAGAAAAGTTGGACCAGTTTTTAAAAAATGATGTCTGGAAGCTTGTAGAACTCCCCAAAGTAAGATCTACTCTTGGAGCAAAGTGGGTGTTCAAAAGCTAGACAAAATAGGTAAGGTTGTGAGGAACAAGGCTAGACTTGTGACCAAAGGTTACTCACAATAGGAAGGTATACATTATATTGAAACTTTTGCTCCTGTTGCTCATCTAGAGGCAATATGCATTATACTATCCTTTGTTGCTCATCATGGTATGATGTGGTATCAAATAGACGTAAAAAGCACTTTCTTCAATGGACTTATCAAGAAGTTTATATGGAACAACCCCCTGGGTTTGAGAGTTCTATCTACCCTCATCATGTTTTCAAAATTAATAAAGCTTTGTATGGTTTAAAGCAAGCTCCTCAAGATTGGTATGAAAAGTTAAGTTCATTTTTAATTGAAAATGGCTTTACAAGAGGAAAGGTAGATACTACTTTGTTTCACAAAGATTATGGAAGTCAATTCCTAATCATTCAGATATATATGGATGATATCATATTTAGAACTACTAATGACTCTCTGTTAGTCGGTTAATACGACTAACTTTTATGTAAGAAACGATTGTAAATTGTACACAACTCCTCCCATTTATAGTTCTTTTTGTAGTATTATAATTACTTTTTGTTAATATAGGTAATCAGTACTCAGTATCCCAATTTTGTGTATTTAATGATCATTCCATTTCAATTTTAGGTAAAATGGGCAATATTGGTAAAGTGTAGAATTTATTGATTCGCTAAGTCATTTCATGCGCTGAGTGAGCAATCCGCTAAGCGCGACATCCGCTGGCTGAGTGCATAGAAGACTCTGGAAGAAGGATGAGTTGTATAGAAGCACTAAGCAAGTGTCAACTCACTAAGCGCACTGCTTGCATCCTTCAGGTTGAGCGAGAAGACTAGCGCTAAGCCAAAAGCCACTTATGCATGCTAAGCGAGCGATGATCTCGTTAAGCGCACGACCATCGACAAAATTGCCTATTTAAGCTGAAATCTCGAATTTGGAAGGAAAGAGTTTTTTTTAAGGGTTTTTTTCTTAGTTTTTAGTTTTGGCTGTGGAGAGACTGAGAGATAGTGGAGCTTGACAAGGAAGCCATCTTATGGAGCTTTGGATGAGATTTAGAGTGATTGTGAGGTTTCTAGAGGTGGAGGAGACACCCCCATTACTTGTACTTCTTCAGTCTTTCATTTTCTCTTTTCATTGTTGTAAAAGAAGCTTCCCTGCTATGGAGAGCTAAATCCTCAGTTGGTTCTTTCTATGGGGTACTTGATGTAAATACTTTCATATTTATCTAATAATGTTTTATATGTTCACTGTGCTATTAGTACTTAATTCTAGTGTGCCTTTGCCTTGATCACGCGACTGCATGCTTAGTTAGGGTCACTCAACATTGGGAAATGGTTTGATCCTTAGAACCTGATAGGACGGGGCTAGATTATCGTATTTTCACGAGACATCAGTGTACGATAACTTAGTTTTTGGTAAGTTATGTCTTAATGCGGTTCTGGTTAATTTTAGTCCAACAAGAGACATCTGAGGACGATGCTCGATTAGGATTAGGCTAAACATGCGCGAGACATCGGGGTTTAGTAGTCTAGGAGACAACATAGAACACAGGAACATTGTTAGGTAGAGAACATCCTTAGTAACATCAGTCCACCCAGTAGGAAGACCAACAAGTTGTCTATCTCTCTTCACACACCACTACTCACCTTTACTTGCTTTTGAAAAGTTAGTTTACATACTTTTCCATACCACACACCAAAATTTTATCACAAGACACTTATTTGCTGAACCACAGCTTTACCAAGTAAAACAAGTTCCCCGAGAGTTCGATACTCGATATTCACTTATCGTTTTATAGTACTTGAGCGATCTGGTACACTTGTCGGCCGTCGACCACTCTCTGTGCGAGGATTTTTCCAAGCTTATACAGGCATAGTTTCAGATAAGTATGATGGGAGAATTGAAGTTCTTCCTTGAACTTCAAATCAATCAAATAGATGAAGGCATATACATACATCAAACCAAGTACGTGAAGGAACTTCTGAAGAAGTTTAAAATGGATGATGCAATTCAAATGAAAACTCCTATGCATCCAACCAGTTTACTTGCACTGAACGAAGAATCAAAGTAGGTGGATGAAAAGACATACAGAGGAATGATAGGATCTCTTTTGTATCACACTGCGTCCATACCTGACATTATGTTTAGTGTATGTCTCTGTGCTAGGTTCCAAAAGGAACCATGGGAAGTTCATTTATTTGCAGTTAATTGCATATTTAGATACTTAATTGGAACTCCTAATCATGTTTATGTTTTAAGAGAGAAAAGGAATACAGGTTTCTTGGTTAATGTGATGCGAATTTTGTTGGAGATAAAGTAGAAATAAAAAGCACCAGTGGAGGTTGTCACTTCATAGGTGGATGCTTAGTTTCTTGGACGAGCAAGAAACAAGGGACAATACCTCTATAAACAACAAAGGCAAAGTATATATCAGCTACAAGTTGTTGTTCTCAATTCTTGTGGATCAAACATTATCCTAAGGATTACAACTTGTTTGAGAGTAAAATTCCTATCTTTTGTGACAATATTGCTACCATAGATCTTTCTAAAATTCCTATCATGCATTCATGTTCCGAACACATAGAAATAAAACATCATTTCATAAGGGATCATGTTTAGAAGGGTACTGTGGAATTATAGTTTGTATCCACAGAAGATTAGCTTGCCAATTTATTTACAAAACCACTTACTAAGGACAGGTTAATCTCGTTAAGAGAAAGACTTGAATGTGTCCTGTGGAATGAAGTTTCAAATCCATGTGTGAAGCATTAACACATCATTAAGTGTCCAAAGGACCTATCATTCAATGAGCTTAGTCAATACTTGTACACTACACACATCCGTCTAATATATGGATTGTGATCCTAGACACAAGTTTAGTGAAACACAGGGTTTTGAGTACATATGTGCTGAGTTTCGAAAAAGCCCATATCCTTTCAACTTACCCCCGCATTCTCTTTTTCTCTCTTCACCCTAAACACTTAACTATCACTATCACTCATCATTACGACCTTTCATTATCAAACCTTTTGCAAACCTTACACATTCTCTCTCTCAGAAACCTCTCTTTCTCTCAGAAACTTGTCAAAACCCTAGCAATGGCCAAGAAACAAAATCAACCCCAAGTTGCCCAAGCCAAACCAAATTTCAGAAACAGCCCTCCATTTGCTTCATCTGAGGAAGAGTCTCCATACAGATTACCAGTCCTGCATCTATGACTATCCTTGTTACGAAAGTTACAATGAATGACAAGAAACCCAAAGTCCACGTCGAACACTTCTTCGACATGGAGTCTTTGGAAAACATTGGGTACATCATTAAAGCCCACCTCATGTTATGTGGCATCAACCACTTTTTCGAGGACCCTAAGGCAGTGGTGCCTGAACACATCTGCGAGTTCTAGAGGACTACCAAAGTTTATAGGAATGAATTCATTTGAGGCTACTTTGTTGTAAAAGTACTAGAATAACATTAAAGATGTCTGTTGAAACGATTACTCAAGCCATTGGGTGTGAGCGATATGGCACAAAATTCATGAATAGTTGGGGAGACGAACTGGAAGACCATATTTGGCACTCTTTGTGGGGACCTAACTGGGCTAAGACCCTAAGGAGATATGGAACATTGTTCAACAAGGCTAAAATCTTCCAACAGATTGTCAACAAAGCTATCATTCACAAGCAAGGCTCAAAGGATTTTTTGTCTAACACCCACAAGTTTATTCTGTACCATCTGATGGAAGGCACTCCCTTTGACTTGCCCCAGATTCTCTTCAACTTCTTTGTAAGTAAAGTGATGATGGACAAGTGCATCGAGAAAGACATATACCATAGTGTTGTCCTCACTAAGGTATTTGAAGCCCATGGAGTAATAAGGAAGTTCTTGTATGAGACACCCATGGATGTACAAGATAAAATTTACCTGGATAGGTGTCTTTACCGAAGCAGAAAGCCTTCATCCAAGAAAAAAATTTGAATATGAGGCTAGTAGATGATGGCTCATTCCAACAAACTCCCCAGGTGGATGATTCCATACTTTTTGAACTTCATCAAAAGTTTGGACTCAACATTAGGCGAGACAACCAGTTGGATGCAGTATGGGAAAAATCTGCAAAAGAATAACAAGTGGATGTAGAACACACAACCACTAAAGCTTAACAAAGAACCAAGAAGAGGATGGATTCATCTTCATCTAAGGCTACTCCTTCTCAATAAAATCCACCTCCTAGTCTCGTAGCTCCCAAAGAAATAGGTGCCATGACAAATGTCACCAAAAAGCTTGCATCGAAGAAGCAAAAGCCTTTGTCAACTACAGAACGCCTAAGGGCACTCAGTGAGACTGAGAGTGATGATAATCAAGCCTTGATGTTTACAAAGTGAGAAAACCAACACCATAGGTTCCTCCTCCTACTCAACCTCACACTAGCAAGTGAGAAAAGAGAAAGCTCGAAGACCCAAGTATCCAAAGGGTGAGCAATCCTCTACTACTGCTAATGCTACCAACAAACCTCCACCCGTAGAGATTCCACTAGTTTGCGAGCAAACTTCAACAATTTATTAGTTTGAACGTAGTCATCATGCACACTGAAACCATCTGCCTCCAAAAGAATAAGAGAATTGAGTCCACTAGAGATATGGACGATGAAGTTCAATATGAAGCCCCTCCATCTCCCTTCCACCTTGATCGCTTCCAACATCAAGGTCCACTTGCCATCGACCCCAACCTCATTGCTGATGATATAGCAAGGTTATGTTTTCTTATGGCCTTTATTTCTAAGAATTTGTACAACATTCAAAGAAATCTGGATGCAGAATTCTAATCCCCAATAGATTGGACACAATTTCTTTTGGATGTTGAAGAAGAAGTAGCACATACCCTCTGTCCATGCATAAAGCTGATCAAGTTACATCATTTACTACTGTTGGATCGAGTGGCCACATAATAATTAAGAAGGGGCGGGTTGAATTAATTATTTCTAAACCTTTACCAATTAAAAAATTACTCTTTAAGGCTTTTACTAAATTGTTAAGAGAATGAGGAGTAGAAGAGAAACTTAACAGAAAGTAAAAGCGGAAATTAAATGCACAGCGGAAAGTAAAAGAGTAGGGAAGAAGGAAACAAACAAACAAGAGTTTTTATACTGGTTTGGCAACAACCCGTGCCTACATCCAGTCCCCAAGCGACCTGCGGTCATTGAGATTTCTTTCAACCTTGTAAAAATCCATTTACAAGCAAAGATCCACAAGGGATGTACCCTCCCTTGTTCTCTTTGAACCTAGTGGATGTACCCTCCACTAGAACTGATCCATAAGAGATGTACCCTCTCTTGTTCTCAGTCAAACCCAAGTAGATGTACCCTCTACTTGTACCACAAAGGATGTACCCTCCAATGTGTTAAGACAAAGATCTTAGGCTGTTAAACCTTTGATACTTTGTGAATGGGGATACAAAAGAATTCTCAGGTGGTTAGTCCTTTGAACACTTTTGTATTAGGGAAATGGAAGAATCAAAAGAATTCTCAGACTGTATCGTTTTGAATTCTTTGACAAGGGAGAAGGGAGACACAAAAGAATTCAGGCGGTTAGTCCTTTGTTCTTTTGGAGAAGGGAGAAGATAGACACAAAAAGAATTCAGGCGGTTAGTCCTTGGCGAATTCTTTTTGGCAAAGGGAGAAGAGAATGAAAAGATGAATAGCACAAGTTTTCAAGGTTTGGAAAACCAGAAAACTTCATAAAGCTTTTGGTACAAAGAAGAAGAAGAAGTTCAAAGAGATTCAAGGCTTGTAAAGGATTGATTAGAAAAGTAAAGTGTGAAGGAATTAATTAAAATGCAAAACAAAGCCTTGTTTTTATAGACTCTTCATGTCTGGTCAAGAAGACCATTTAGAAGAGTTATAACATTTAGAAAAACTTAAAACCAATTTGAAAAAGTCAAAAACCTTTTGAAGAGTTACATCTTTTGATTTATTCAGAAACAAACACTGGTAATCGATTACCAAATTAGTGTAATCGATTACACAAAGCTTTTAAGTGAAAGGATGTGACTCTTCACTTTTGAATTTGAATTTCAACCTTCAAGGGCACTGGTAATCGATTACCAAAACATTGTAATCGATTACAGCTTTTTGAAAATAATTGCAACGTTGTAAATTCAGTTAGAAAACTTTTTCAAACTCATTTTGCTACTGGTAATCGATTACAACAATATGGTAATCGATTACCAAAGAGTAAAAACTCTTTGGTAAAAGGTTTTGTCAAAAACTCATGTGCTATTCAAAGTTTTGAAAAACTTTTTAATACTTATCTTGATTGAGTCTTTTCTTTATTCTTGAATCTTGAGTCTTGAGTCTTGAATCTTGAGATCTTGAACCTTGAATCTTGATTCTTGATTCTAGGCTTTCTTCTTGATTCTTTTCTTGAACTCTTGACTTGTTCTAGATTCACTTGAGATGTTCTTTGATCTTTGAGCTTTTTGTTCATCACCTTTGTCATCATCTTTTGTTGTCATCATTGTTATTATCAAAAAACCTTTGAATCACATTCACCATGAAGCTTTGCTTCTACAACTACTAAACTGGATTCACATGCAGGGAATGAAGTTCTTCCTCCACCAACATGGAAGCGTCATCATCCTAAGGTATCCAAGCCTTCATCCATTCTGGCCTCGCACGGAGATTTTTACAAGATTCCATCAGGGGCCTACAGAGAAAAGGTGAGCTACGATAAGGACATCATTAGGGTTTTGAAATATTGATGGCCAATAGATTGACCCATCCTCTAATGATTTCCCACCACCTTTTCTGCGTCCAAAGCACATCTATCTCTTGACTCCATTGTCCAAGTTCAATCCTTTATTATATGGCCATCAAGCCCTTCCTTTGACTAAGGACAACATCTTTAATGTTGGAATGATTATGATGCAATACAAGTTGACTAATCAGTGACCCAGTTATCCGTTTGGTATTCACATCAAACCAACCACCACTATCAAGTTCGTTTCAGATCAAATTGCTCCAAGGTTTCCTCCATTGGACCCCAGGAAGAAGAAAGGAAAGGTTCCTTCTCACACCAAGCATATGCCTCATCCTGATCCAAAGGATAATATTTCATTGCATCCAATTCCTTATGATTGGAGCAGGTACTTCACCAAGGATGCTGTTAAGAAAATCGTTGCTCTGAAGCTAGATGCTGAGTTTGATCAAAATGACTTCATACTCTTTTATTTTTAAAGACATGTATGAAACACACATCAAGGAAGAAAGAGTGAGAAAGTGGAGCTTGAACGCTATAGAGTTGTGACCGTGGATCGCATGCTTCATCCTTTCTCTAATTGATCTTGTGCTCTGCGCAATAATCGGCTAGTTTCTTCAAAGGATTGGATGTAATCTTTGTACCCTTATATATAAAATCTTTTATACTCATTACTAGCAATTTCATTCTATTAGTAATGCTTGATTCTATTTGATCACTAGTTTCATGAAATTAGATTTTAAGTTTGACGGGAAAGTACTCTCTGAATTTGAACTGAATGAATTTACTCTTTACATTACGTTTCTAGGAATAGAACATAATGTTTTGATTGCAAATAGCATGAGATTATGATTCTAATGCTGGGATATTTACTTCATATGTGAGAGATCAATATTCATTAAATATTCTTAGGATTCTTGAATGCGAGGGATCAATTCGAGGTAATTTAATGTGTGCATTAGTGATGTTAGAAAATGATTCATATATGTTTATCTTATTAAGATACTGAGGGTATTCATGATGAAATCCAATCTTATGTTTTTCTTGAATTAATTTAATCTGTTTTAATTATTTATGTAATTTATGTATTTCCAATGCACTAATTCTGTTATTTCCGTTATTTTTGTTATTTCGTTACTTTCATTATTTTTGTTATTTATGTTAAACCCATGATATTTTGACTAAATTTGTACATAACTATTGAACTGTTTACTTTTATCTGGAGGAATTGAGAAACTCAAGTCCTTGTGGAGACGATCTCTTTTACAAAATCAGTAACCTACAATGACATTGGTATACTTGCCAGTAGTCTAACAATGATATGGTGTGGAGGTTAAGAGAAGATTCTAAAATAGAAAGCTCGAAAGGTAAATTTGTGCCAAGATGGGAAAGCCCATTTTGTGTTACATAATCTTTGCAAAATGGTTCTTATAGGCTTGAAGACATGGCAAGATAAAAAATAAGTGTTTTTGCTAAAGAGGTTTTAACAAGGCACACCTGAGTATCCATGTAAAAGGATGACTCTTTATGAACTAAATCATCAACAAAATCCTTTTACACTATACATTGCCTAATTTATATATTTTCTCATCTATTTTATTATCTGGTAGTTTATTTAATAGTCTATACCAAGACTAGTTGATAATGACCAGAGGTCAAATCCAAAACTCCAAGCCTTTGCAAGCAATTCTCAAGAGGTCAAATCTGAACCTCAGCTTTTTCGAGCAATTCTCAAGAGGTAGAATTTGAACCTCAGCTTTTTCAAGCAACTATCAAGAGGTCGAATTGAAACCTCAAACCATACTCGGGAATTTTCAAGGGATCGAATCCAAACCTTCAGTTTACAAGAAAATAAACCAAGGTCAATGATGTGCCATCATTTTCTTCTATTTTCTAAACCCTTTTTGCACCATTTTAATTATTGATTGGTCTTAATTGTCAATTAATTAGGCAGTTTTATTATTTGGGCTCAATTAGCTAATTTGATGTTTTTAATCTAATTTCAGGAATTAATGAAACATTGGGCTTAATCCGGATTTTGGTTGTGGACTTGAAGAGGGCAAATAAAGCAGCGCTTACCTTAGTTAATTTCTAATTAGGAAATTTCGCAATTTTATTTTATGTTGTTCAGTGTTTATTTCGTTTTGGGCCAGAGTATTGTAATAGGGCCCAGTGACTTTGAGTGACTCTTTTTAAATAGCTGCCTTGGGATTCGTGCAGGGCATTCTATTCTGTTATGCTATTCATTATTCAGAGCTTTGTTTTAGGGTTTTCGTTTTTCTGTTTTTGACGTTTCTGAGTTCGTAATGCAATTTTACGTTTTCTGCTTCTAATTACAATTTCGTTCTTGCTTCTTCTTCTACTCTCATTTACGTTTTTGTTCCATTTTACATTTCTGTTCGTTTACGTTTCTGTTTCATGTTTCAATTGCGTTTTCTGTTTGAATCCATGGAAGGCTAGATTTTCTGGTGTTGTTTCCTTTTGAGGACGAAGCCCAACTCTCTTTGAGGTTTCGCTTGTAATGTGGTTTCCTGGCAGTTCTCCCTTCACCAGTATCCCAAATTCGTGAATATTAATCAGTGCACGCTTCGTGTTCGATTAATTGCCTCTGAGCCTAACTTGCGTTCATGCTTAATGGACGAAGGGCTAACTGGTGTATGTGGTGCCTAATCACGTATTGAAAACCCTAAGTTGATTTTCGCTTAGTAAATTGAAATAGGGTTGGATTAAGTGGTTGACTGTTAGGGACGAATTCTCCAACCCAGGATAAGAGAATGGCTTCTGAATCAGAGGAAACAACCCGTTTTTAATATTAGTAGTTTCGTATTTCAGTTTACTTGTTCTGCTCTTCAATCACAAAACAAACAAACCCCCCAATCGTTACTGTTACTGCAAGTATATTATGAACATTTGGTTTGTCACTGCTCGTTGGGAAACGACCTAGGATCACTTCCTAGTTACTGCATTTTCATGTTTATTTGATTCGGGTACGGCCTCGATCAAATTTGGCGCCGTTGCCGGGGAGCAGTGTCCAAAGGTTCATAATAGCTAGCTAGTGTTGTGTGTTTAATCCTTTCGTGTTTTATGTTTAATTGTTAGTATTGTGTTAGTATGTGTGTTAGTGTTGTTTAGTGTCCTGGTATTTTGTTTAATGTGTGTTATGTTTCAGTTTTTCCATTAAGCGTTTCCCCTGTTTCAATCTTGGTTGTTTTGCTGTGAAGATTGTGCTTGAAAACAGAGTAGTAGTAGAAATCAGCTTGCGGAAAAACAGAGTAGTAGTAGAAATCAATTAGAGACGGATTTTAGCGACCACCCATGCTGAATTATTTGAGATTTTTTGTTTTAGTAGCTAGGGTTGTTATTTTTGGCTGAATTTTTTTGTGGTAACTTCTTTTAATCCATATTGTGTGGGAAAAATAGCTAGAGCCTTTAGTTTGGTCAGATTTGAAAGTTCCAAAAAACTAGCAAATTTTGTGTTTGTCAAAACTTCAAACGGCCATAACTTTTGCTCCGGTTATCAGAATCGCAATTATTATATATGCATTTGGGGTAGAAAAAAATTTCCTACGCCGTGGCAGCCAGGCCGGCTGAGGTCTCCATCGTCCAAAAAAAGCGATTCTGTCAAAAGTTTTTTATTTTTCAAGTTTTATTCACTTATTTTTCTTAACCTACCATTTTTAGCTTTCATAGTTAGACTTTGAATTTTTGTCTGAAATTTTTTGTGCTATCTTCTCATCATTTTATAGGGTTGCTCACAAAATTTCAAGTCATTTGGATATCATTTGAGGGTAGCTGTAGTTCAAACCTACACCTTTATTTACATGACAAGGCAACTAGTTGTGTGCATGCTGAATGTAGTGTATGACTAGAGGCAATCCATCTGACTTACAACCCTTTGATCCTGAGATAGATAGGACATTTCATAGATTAGTTAGGCATCATTTTATACCTTTTGATCATTCTGAGCATTCCATAACTGGTGAATCTGTGCATTCTGTTATTGGTGATTTTGAACATCCTGATCTTGAGCATTATAATTTTGAGCATTCTGATTCTGAGCATTCTGATTTTGCACATTTTGAGAACATGGCACAACCTCCACCTCGTGAGAGGACTCTAAGGGAAATGGCTGCACCTGATTTCACCTACGAAAGCTTGTGCATCCAATACCCTGATGAGGATGTCCCATATGTTCTTAAAACTGGAGTAATTCATTTGCTTCCAAAGTTTCATGGCCTTGCAGGTGAAGACCCGCACAAACATTTGAAGGAATTTCATATTGTCTGCTCCACCATGAAACCCCCAGATGTCCAAGAGGATCACATATTTCTGAAGGCTTTTCCTCATTCATTAGAGGGAGTGGCAAAGGACTGGTTGTATTACCTTGCTCCAAGGTCCATCACGAGCTGGGATGACCTTAAGAGAGTATTCTTAGAAAAAATTTTCCCTACTTCCAGGACCACAGCCATCAGGAAAGATATCTCAGGTATTAGACAGCTCAGTGGAGAGAGCCTGTATGAGTACTGGGAGCGATTTAAGAAACTATGTGCCAGTTGCCCTCACCATCAGATTTCAGAACAGCTTCTTCTCCAATATTTTTATGAAGGACTCAGTAATATGGAGAGAAGTATGATAGATGCTGCCAGTGGTGGAGCCCTTGGAGACATGACTCCTGCTGAAGCCAGAAATTTAATTGAGAAGATGGCCTCCAACTCTCAGCAGTTTAGCGCCAGAAATGATGCCATAGTCATTAGAGGAGTGCATGAGGTAGCTACAAACCCATCTGCATCATCTGAAACTAAGAAGCTTGAAGGCAAACTGGATGCATTGGTTAACTTGGTAACCCAGCTGGCCTTGAATCAGAAATCTGTACCTGTCGCAAGGGTTTGTGGTTTGTGCTCCTCTGCTGACCACCATACAGACCTTTGCCCTTCCATGCAGCAACCTGGAGCAATTGAGCAGCCTGAAGCTTATGCTGCAAATATTTACAATAGACCTCCTCAACCTCAGCAGCAAAATCAACCACAGCAGAACAATTATGACCTTTCCAGCAACAGATACAACCCTGGATGGAGGAATCACCCTAACCTCAGATGGTCCAGCCCTCAGCAACAACAGCAGCCTGCTCCTTCCTTCCAAAATGCTGCTGGCCCAAGCAGACCATACATTCCTCCACCAATCCAACAACAGCAACAACCCCAGAAACAACCAACAGTTGAGGCCCCTCCACAACCTTCCCTCGAAGAACTTGTGAGGCAAATGACTATGCAGAACATGCAGTTTCAGCAAGAGACCAGAGCCTCCATTCAGAGCTTAACCAATCAGATGGGACAATTGGCTACCCAATTGAATCAACAACAGTCCCAGAATTCTGACAAGCTGCCTTCTCAAGCTGTCCAAAATCCCAAAAATGTCAGTGCCATTTCATTGAGGTCGGGAAAGCAATGTCAAGGACCTCAACCCGTAGCACCTTCCTCATCTGCAAATGAACCTGCCAAACTTCACTCTATTCCAGAAAAAGGTGATGACAAAAATTTACCTAACAATTTCTGTGCAGGTGAATCTTCTTCCACAGGTAATTCTGATTTGCAGAAGCAGCACATTCCCCCTCTTCCATTCCCTCCAAGAGCAGTTTCCAACAAAAAAATGGAAGAGGCAGAGAAAGAGATCTTGGAAACGTTTAGAAAGGTAGAGGTAAACATACCTCTGTTGGATACAATAAAGCAAATTCCAAGATATGCCAAATTCTTGAAGGAGCTGTGCACTAATAAGCGGAAGCTTAAAGGAAGTGACCGGATTAGCATGGGCAGAAATGTCTCCGCATTGATTGGTAAATCTGTTCCTCAAATTCCTGAAAAATGCAAAGATCCAGGTACATTCAGCATACCTTGTATCATAGGGAATAGTAAGTTTGACAATGCCATGCTAGATTTAGGAGCTTCTGTTAGTGTTATGCCTCTGTCTATTTTTAATTCTCTATCTCTAGGTCCCTTGCAGTCAACTGATGTGGTAATTCATTTAGCTAACAGAAGTGTTGCCTATCCTGTTGGTTTCATAGAAGATGTCTTAGTTAGAGTTGGTGAACTGATTTTCCCTGTTGATTTTTATATCTTGAATATGGAAGATGGATTTTCTCAAGGATCAGTTCCCATCATTCTAGGCAGACCCTTTATGAAAACTGCTAGAACTAAGATAGATGTTTATGCAGGCACACTGTCCATGGAGTTTGGTGATATAACTGTTCATTTTAATATTCTGGATGCTATGAAATACCCATCTGAAGATCTTTCTGTATTTCGTGCTAAAATAATTGACCATGTTGTTGATGAATACATGACTGATCTTTATTCTAATCTGCATGCCTCTCATTCTTCATGCATTGAGTTTGAAATTGTACTTGATCATATGTCTGAATTTGATGCTGAGAGTGAATCTGAGAGTGATATTGATTGCATGCCTGGTGGTGGTGTTTTACCTCTTGAGATTGATTTTATAGAGTCAGATAGGACTAACCATGTTTCAGGAAGTACACATACCTCTGACTTTCTTTATGAGGTAAAGGCTGAGAAACCATCTCCTTCTACCACTCTCCAGCCGACCACACCAGAATTGAAGCCTCTGCCATCAAATTTAAAATACGCTTACTTGGATGATAGCAAGAGTTTTCCAGTGATTATATCTGCCTCCCTTGCTGATGAGCAAGAGGAGAAGTTGTTGTCAGTTCTCAAGAAGCATAAGAAGGCTATAGGCTGGACCCTGGCGGACATTCCTGGTATTAGCCCATCCACATGTATGCATCGAATAAATTTAGAAGATGGAGCTAAACCAGTAAGACAGCCACAGAGAAGACTCAACCCGGTGATTCTTGATGTAGTGAAGAAGGAGATAACCAAGCTTTTGCAAGCTGAAATCATTTATCCTATCTGCGACAGCCAATGGGTGAGTCCCGTCCAGGTAGTCCCGAAAAAGACTGGCCTCACAGTGATCAGAAATGAGAAGGAGGAGCTGATTCCTACTCGGGTGCAGAACAGTTGGAGAGTCTGCATTGACTATAGGAGGCTGAACCAGGTTACCAAAAAGGACCATTTTCCCCTGCCATTCATTGACCAGATGCTTGAACGCCTGGCAGGTAAATCCCACTACTGTTTCCTTGATGGTTTTTCTGGTTATATGCAAATTACTATTGCTCCTGAGGATCAGGAAAAGACCACATTCACCTGCCCCTTCAGCACTTTTGCTTATAGGAGGATGCCTTTCAGCCTGTGCAATGCCCCTGGTACCTTCCAGCGGTGCATGATTTCAGTGATTTTTTAGAAAATTGCATAGAGGTGTTTATGGATGATTTCACTATATATGGATCCTCTTTTGATGGTTGTTTGAATAGTTTGGAAAAAGTTTTGAATAGATGCATTGAAACTAACCTTGTTCTAAATTTTGAAAAATGTCATTTTATGGTTGAGCAAGGTATAGTTTTAGGCCACATTATTTCCAATAAGGGTATTGAAGTAGATCCTGCAAAAATTTCTGTTATTTCACAATTGCCTTACCCCTCTTGTGTGCGAGAGGTGCGATCTTTTCTTGGTCATGCAGGATTCTACAGGCGCTTTATAAGGGATTTTAGCAAAGTAGCCCTTCCACTGTCCAACTTGTTGCAAAAGGAGGTGGAGTTTGACTTTAATGACAGATGCAAAGAGGCTTTTGATTGCCTCAAAAGAGCGTTGACTACCACCCCCATCATCCAGGCACCCGATTGGACAGCCCCTTTTGAGCTTATGTGTGATGCATCAAATTATGCATTGGGGGCTGTCCTTGCTCAGAAAATTGATAAATTGCCCAGGGTGATATATTATGCTTCTAGGACTTTAGATGCTGCCCAAGCAAATTATACTACTACTGAGAAAGAGCTTCTAGCCATAGTTTTTGCTCTTGAAAAATTTCGATCTTATTTGCTTGGTACTCGCATTATTGTTTATACTGACCATGCAGCTCTAAAGTACTTGTTGAAGAAGGCTGATTCTAAGCCTAGGTTGATCCGATGGATGCTCTGGCTCTAAGAGTTTGACTTGGAGATCCGTGATAGGAGCGGAGCACAAAATCTAGTTGCTGATCATTTGAGTCGGATCGAACGTGTCTCTGATGCAGATTCACCTATTCGGGATGATTTCCCGGATGATCATTTGTATATATTGTATAGTATTTCTGACTCTCTTTCTACTCCCTGGTTTGCTAACATTGTCAATTATTTAGTTGCCTCTGTTTTTCCTCCCTTAGCATCTAAGGCCCAAAAAGATAAGATTAAAAGTGATGCTAAGCATTTTATTTGGGATGACCCCTACTTGTGGAAATTGTGCAGTGATCAGGTCATTAGACGGTGCATTCCAGATCATGAGACTGACTCAGTCCTGCAGTTTTGTCATTCTTCCGCACCGGGAGGTCATCTGGGTGTTCAAAGGACAGCTCGCAAAGTGCTTGATTGTGGTTTTTATTGGCCCACCATCTTTAAAGATGCGTGGAAGATCTGCAGCACTTGTGAGCAGTGTCAGAGAGCAGGAAATACACTTACATGGCGACAACAAATGCCTCAGCAACCTATGCTATTCTGTGAGGTGTTTGATGTCTGGGGTATAGATTTCATGGGTCCTTTTCCTGTCTCTTTTGGTTATGTTTACATTCTCCTTGCAGTTGACTATGTTTCAAAATGGGTGGAAGCCAAGCCCACTAGAACTAATGATGCTAAAGTTGTCGCAGACTTTGTCAGGTCTAATCTGTTTTGCAGGTTTGGAGTACCTAAAGCAATTGTTAGTGATCAAGGAACCCATTTTTGCAACAGGACAATACATGCCCTGCTTAAAAAGTACGGGGTGGTACACAGGGTATCCACACCATACCACCCCCAGACTAATGGACAGGCAGAAATTTCTAACAGGGAAATCAAGAGAATTCTAGAGAAGATTGTGCAGCCAAGCAGGAAAGATTGGAGTACCAGGCTTGATGATGCTCTCTGGGCACATCGGACTGCCTACAAAGCACCCATTGGAATGTCTCCTTATCGGGTTGTCTTTGGAAAGGCATGTTGTTAGTGCTTAGCTTTACTGAGCTTTAAAAGATTGGCTAAAATTTTGTTAAAACATAAGCACTTAGACAATGAAGGAAAGCTGGAGTTGCTGCACATGATGTCCAACGTTATGTCAAGGAATCAGATTGGGCTGCACAATGCACAAGGCAAGATAAAATGTCAAATGAAGAATTGAAGCTGCAGGATCCACGATGTCGGACACGATGTCCTGACATCCGGCCCGAAAATACTGGACACATAAATCTGTTATATCTTTAACAGATTAATGTGCAGTTAGCAACAGATTTGGCGATCTATCTTTAGGAACGAATTAAAAGATAATTAAAGTTCGAATTACAAACTTGAATAGTTCGTTCAGGGATTAAAGATTAAAGATAAAAACTAAAAGATCAAACTTGATCTTTTAGATCTTTAAGTGCAGATTTTTCAGGAGAATGATAGATCTCATCCAGCGCAAGCTGTTGCAGCCCAGATACGCACACTGCTATATAAACATGAAGGCTGCACGAGTTTTCTACCAAGTCCGGGATTGAAGAGTTATTTTGTGAGTTTTGGGACTTGAGTGTTTTGTGAGCCACCTTGATGTTACCCTAACATCAAGTGTTGGACCTGAGTGTGTAGAGTTGATCTCTTTGTTCAGAGAGCAATCTCTGGTGTGTCTTGGATTTATTTGTAAACATGGGAGAGTGATTGAGAGGGAGTGAGAGGGGTTCTCATATCTAAGAGTGGCTCTTAGGTAGAGATTGCACGGGTAGTGGTTAGGTGAGAAGGTTGTAAACAGTGGCTGTTAGATCTTCGAACTAACACTATTTTAGTGGATTTCCTCCCTGGCTTGGTAGCCCCCAGATGTAGGTGACGTTGCACCGAACTGGGTTAACAATTCTCTTGTGTTATTTACTTGTTTAATCTGTTCATACAGTCAAACATCATCTTCATGTTCTGAAGCGTGATGTCGTGACATCTGGTACGACATCTGACCTCTGTATCAGAATTTCAATTGGTATCAGAGCAGGCACTCTAAATCACTGAGTGAGATCTAGGGAGATAAATTCTGATGAACATGGAGAAAGAAGGAGGACCAGTGAACAGACCACCAATTCTGGATGGAACCAACTATGAATACTGGAAAGCAAGGATGGTGGCCTTCCTCAAATCACTGGATAGCAGAACCTGGAAAGCTGTCATCAAAGGCTGGGAACATCCCAAGATGCTGGACACAGAAGGAAAGCCCACTGATGGATTGAAGCCAGAAGAAGACTGGACAAAAGAAGAAGACGAATTGGCACTTGGAAACTCCAAAGCCTTGAATGCTCTATTCAATGGAGTTGACAAGAACATCTTCAGACTGATCAACACATGCACTGTGGCCAAGGATGCATGGGAGATCCTGAAAACCACTCATGAAGGAACCTCCAAAGTGAAGATGTCCAGATTGCAACTATTGGCTACAAAATTCGAAAATCTGAAGATGAAGGAGGAAGAGTGTATTCATGACTTCCACATGAACATTCTTGAAATTGCCAATGCTTGCACTGCCTTGGGAGAAAGGATGACAGATGAAAAGCTGGTGAGAAAGATCCTCAGATCTTTGCCCAAGAGATTTGACATGAAAGTCACTGCAATAGAGGAGGCTCAAGACATCTGCAACATGAGAGTAGATGAACTCATTGGTTCCCTTCAAACCTTTGAGCTAGGACTCTCGGATAGGACTGAAAAGAAGAGCAAGAACCTGGCGTTCGTGTCCAATGATGAAGGAGAAGAAGATGAGTATGACCTGGATACTGATGAAGGTCTGACTAATGCAGTTGTGCTCCTTGGAAAACAGTTCAACAAAGTGCTGAACAGAATGGACAGGAGGCAGAAACCACATGTCCGGAACATCCATTTCGACATCAGGAAAGGTAGTGAATACCAGAGAAGGTCAGATGAAAAGCCCAGTCACAGCAAAGGACTTCAATGCCATGGGTGTGAAGGCTATGGACACATCAAAGCTGAATGTCCCACTCATCTCAAGAAGCATAGGAAAGGACTTTCTGTATGTCGGTCTGATGATACAGAGAGTGAACAAGAAAGTAATTCTGACAGAGATGTGAATGCACTCACTGGGAGATTTGAATCTGCTGAAGATTCAAGTGATACAGATAGTGAAATCACTTTTGATGAGCTTGCTATATCCTATAGAGAACTATGCATCAAAAGTGAGAAGATTCTTCAGCAAGAAGCTCAACTAAAGAAGGTCATTGCAAATCTGGAGGCTGGGAAGGAGGCACATGAAGAGGAAATCTCTGAACTTAAAGGAGAAATTGGTTTTCTGAACTCTAAACTGGAAAACATGACAAAATCAATAAAGATGCTGAATAAAGGCTCAGATTTGCTTGATGAGGTGCTACAGCTTGGGAAGAATGTTGGAAACCAGAGAGGACTTGGATTTAATCATAAATCTGCTGGCAGACCGACCATGACAGAATTTGTTCCTGCCAAAAACAGCACTGGAGCCACGATGTCACAACATCGGTCTCGACATCATGGAACGCAGCAGAAAAGGAGCAAAAGAAAGAAGTGGAGGTGTCACTACTGTGGCAAGTATGGTCACATAAAGCCCTTTTGCTATCATTTACATGGCCATCCACATCATGGAACTCAAAGTAGCAGCAGTGGAAGGAAGATGATGTGGGTTCCAAAACACAAGACTGTTAGTCTTGTTGTTCATACTTCACTTAGAGCATCAGCTAAGGAAGATTGGTACCTAGATAGCGGCTGTTCCAGACACATGACAGGAGTTAAAGAATTCCTGGTGAACATTGAACCTTGCTCCACTAGCTATGTGACATTTGGAGATGGCTCTAAAGGAAAGATTACTGGAATGGGAAAGCTAGCCCATGATGGACTTCCTAGTCTGAACAAAGTACTGCTGGTGAAGGGACTGACTGCAAACCTGATCAGCATCAGTCAGTTGTGTGATGAAGGATTCAATGTAAACTTCACAAAGTCAGAATGCTTGGTGACAAATGAGAAGAGTGAAGTTCTAATGAAGGGCAGCAGATCAAAGGACAACTGTTACCTATGGACACCTCAAGAAACCAGTTACTCCTCCACATGTCTATTCTCCAAAGAAGATGAAGTCAAAATATGGCATCAAAGATTTGGACATCTGCACTTAAGAGGCATGAAGAAAATCATTGACAAAGGTGCTGTTAGAGGCATTCCCAATCTGAAAATAGAAGAAGACAGAATCTGTGGTGAATGTCAGATTGGAAAGCAAGTCAAAATGTCCCACCAGAAGCTTCAACATCAGACCACTTCCAGGGTACTGGAACTACTTCACATGGACTTGATGGGGCCTATGCAAGTTGAAAGCCTTGGAGGAAAGAGGTATGCCTATGTTGTTGTGGATGATTTCTCCAGATTTACCTGGGTCAACTTTATCAGAGAAAAATCAGACACCTTTGAAGTATTCAAGGAGTTGAGTCTAAGACTTCAAAGAGAAAAAGACTGTGTCATCAAGAGAATCAGGAGTGACCATGGCAGAGAGTTTGAAAACAGCAAGTTTACTGAATTCTGCACATCTGAAGGCATCACTCATGAGTTCTCTGCAGCCATTACACCACAGCAAAATGGCATAGTTGAAAGGAAAAACAGGACTTTGCAAGAAGCTGCTAGGGTCATGCTTCATGCCAAAGAACTTCCCTATAATCTCTGGGCTGAAGCTATGAACACAGCATGCTACATCCACAACAGAGTCACACTTAGAAGAGGGACTCCAACCACACTGTATGAAATCTGGAAAGGGAGGAAGCCAACTGTCAAGCACTTCCACATCTTTGGAAGTCCATGTTACATTTTGGCAGATAGAGAGCAA
The DNA here is from genome assembly GCF_004193775.1 of Glycine soja. Lineage (NCBI taxonomy): Eukaryota > Viridiplantae > Streptophyta > Magnoliopsida > Fabales > Fabaceae > Glycine > Glycine soja. Next base: position 29,955,678 of record NC_041010.1, read on the forward strand.
AGGAGAAAGATGGATCCCAAGAGTGATGCAGGGATATTCTTGGGATACTCTACAAACAGCAGAGCATATAGAGTATTCAATTCCAGAACCAGAACTGTGATGGAATCCATCAATGTGGTTGTTGATGATCTAACTCCAGCAAGAAAGAAGGATGTCGAAGAAGATGTCAGAACATCGGGAGACAATGTAGCAGATACAGCTAAAAGTGCAGAAAATGCAGAAAACTCTGATTCTGCTACAGATGAACCAAACATCAATCAACCTGACAAGAGACCCTCCATTAGAATCCAGAAGATGCACCCCAAGGAGCTGATTATAGGAGATCCAAACAGAGGAGTCACTACAAGATCAAGGGAGATTGAGATTGTCTCCAATTCATGTTTTGTCTCCAAAATTGAGCCCAAGAATGTGAAAGAGGCACTGACTGATGAGTTCTGGATCAATGCTATGCAAGAAGAATTGGAGCAATTCAAAAGGAATGAAGTTTGGGAGCTAGTTCCTAGACCCGAGGGAACTAATGTGATTGGCACCAAGTGGATCTTCAAGAACAAAACCAATGAAGAAGGTGTTATAACCAGAAACAAGGCCAGACTTGTTGCTCAAGGCTACACTCAGATTGAAGGTGTAGACTTTGATGAAACCTTCGCCCCTGTTGCTAGACTTGAGTCCATCAGATTGTTACTTGGTGTAGCTTGCATCCTCAAATTCAAGCTGTACCAGATGGATGTGAAGAGCGCGTTTCTGAATGGATACTTGAATGAAGAAGTCTATGTGGAGCAGCCAAAGGGATTTGTAGATCCAACTCATCCAGATCATGTATACAGGCTCAAGAAGGCTCTCTATGGATTGAAGCAAGCTCCAAGAGCTTGGTATGAAAGGCTAACAGAGTTCCTTACTCAGCAAGGGTATAGGAAGGGAGGAATTGACAAGACTCTCTTTGTCAAACAAGATGCTGATAACTTGATGATAGCACAGATATATGTTGATGACATTGTGTTTGGAGGGATGTCGAATGAGATGCTTCGACATTTTGTCCAACAGATGCAATCTGAATTTGAGATGAGTCTTGTTGGAGAGCTGACTTATTTTCTGGGACTCCAAGTGAAGCAGATGGAAGACTCCATATTCCTCTCACAAAGCAAGTATGCAAAGAACATTGTCAAAAAGTTTGGGATGGAAAATGCCAGCCATAAAAGAACACCTGCACCTACTCACTTGAAGCTGTCAAAAGATGAAGCTGGCACCAGTGTTGATCAAAGTCTGTACAGAAGCATGATTGGGAGCTTACTATATTTAACAGCTAGCAGACCTGACATCACCTATGCAGTAGGTGTTTGTGCAAGATATCAAGCCAATCCCAAGATAAGTCACTTGAATCAAGTAAAGAGAATTCTGAAATATGTAAATGGCACCAGTGACTATGGGATTATGTACTGTCATTGTTCAGATTCAATGCTGGTTGGGTATTGTGATGCTGATTGGGCTGGAAGTGCAGATGACAGAAAAAGCACTTCTGGTGGATGCTTCTATCTGGGCAACAATCTTATTTCATGGTTCAGCAAGAAGCAGAACTGTGTGTCCCTATCTACTGCAGAAGCAGAGTATATTGCAGCAGGAAGCAGCTGTTCACAACTAGTTTGGATGAAGCAGATGCTCAAGGAGTACAATGTCGAACAAGATGTCATGACATTGTACTGTGACAACTTGAGTGCTATTAATATTTCTAAAAATCCTGTTCAACACAGCAGAACCAAGCACATTGACATTAGACATCACTATATCAGAGATCTTGTTGATGATAAAGTTATCACACTGGAGCATGTTGACACTGAGGAACAAATAGCAGATATTTTCACAAAGGCATTGGATGCAAATCAGTTTGAAAAACTGAGGGGCAAGCTGGGCATTTGCCTGCTAGAGGATTTATAGCAATTACTGTTATCTGAACGTGCTCAAACGTTAATAGCGCGTTCTCTACTGGGCCAAAACAAATTCGACCGTTGCTTCACACGTCTCTCTACATTCCTCATTCAAACTCATATTTTAGTGGTAATCTCGTTTTCAGCATTCCCCAACAGCTCTCAGAGATTTACGAAATCATTCCAAAGGCTTTGCTTCTCCATGGCTACCTCACCAAAAGAAACTTCAGCTCCTGGTTCACCCTCTGTACCATCATCTCCATCATCCACCAAAGCACCATCAAACCAGGAACGACCTGAATTCAATATCCAACCCATACAAATGATTCCTGGTTCAGCCCCTGTTCCTGAAAAACTGGTCCCCAAAAGACAACAGGGAGTGAAGACTTCTGAAAACCCTAGCCTTGCAACAAGTCCTAGGGAAGTAGACATGGAGATGGATAAGAAGATTCGCAGTATTGTGAGTAGCATTTTGAAAGATGCCTCTGTCCCTGATGCTGATAAAGATGTTCCAACATCTTGCACCCCAAATGTTTCTGTCCCTGATGCTGCTAAAGATGTTCCAACATCTTCCACCCCAAATGCTGAAGTCCTCTCTTCATCCAGCAAAGAAGAATCAACAGAGGAAGAGGATCAAGCCTCAGAGGAGACCCCTGCACCAAGGGCACCAGAACCTGCTCCAGGTAACCTCATTGACCTAGAAGAAGTAGAATCTGATGAGGAACCCATTGCCAACAAGTTGGCACCTGGCATTGCAGAAAGATTACAAAGCAGAAAGGGAAAAACCCCCATTACTAGGTCTGGACGAATCAAAACTATGGCACAGAAGAAGAGCACACCAATCACTCCTACCACATCCAGATGGAGCAAAGTTGCAATCCCCTCCAAGAAGAGGAAAGAAATTTCCTCATCTGACTCTGATGATGATGTCGAACTAGATGTTCCCGACATCAAGAGGGCCAAGAAATCAGGGAAAAAGGTGCCTGGAAATGTCCCTGATGCACCATTGGACAACATCTCATTCCACTCCATTGGCAATGTTGAAAGGTGGAAATTTGTATATCAACGAAGGCTTGCTTTAGAAAGAGAACTGGGAAGAAATGCCTTGGATTGCAAGGAGATCATGGACCTCATCAAGGCTGCTGGACTGCTGAAAACTGTCACCAAGTTGGGAGATTGCTATGAAAGTCTAGTCAGGGAATTCATTGTCAACATTCCCTCTGACATAACAAACAGAAAGAGTGATGATTATCAGAAAGTGTTTGTCAGAGGAAAATGTGTTAGATTCTCCCCTGCTGTGATCAACAAATACCTGGGCAGACCAACTGAAGGAGTGGTGGATATTGATGTTTCTGAGCATCAAATTGCCAAGGAAATCACTGCCAAACAAGTCTAGCATTGGCCAAAGAAAGGGAAGCTTTCTGCAGGGAAGCTAAGTGTGAAGTATGCAATCCTGCACAGGATTGGCGCTGCAAACTGGGTACCCACCAATCATACTTCCACTGTTGCCACAGGTTTGGGTAAATTTCTGTATGCTGTTGGAACCAGGTCCAAATTTAATTTTGGAAACTACATTTTTGATCAAACTGTTAAGCATTCAGAATCGTTTGCTGTCAAATTACCCATTGCCTTCCCAACTGTATTGTGTGGCATTATGTTGAGTCAACATCCCAATATTTTAAACAACATTGACTCTGTGATGAAGAGAGAATCGGCTCTGTCCCTGCATTACAAACTGCTTGAGGGGACACATGTCCCAGACATTGTCTCGACATCAGGGAAAGCTGCTGCTTCAGGTGCTGTGTCCAAGGATGCTTTGATTGCTGAACTCAAGGACACATGCAAGGTGCTGGAAGCAACCATCAAAGCCACCACAGAGAAGAAAATGGAGCTGGAACGCCTGATCAAAAGACTCTCAGAAAGTGGCATTGATGATGGAGAAGCAGCTGAGGACGAAGAAGAAGCTGAGGAAGAAGAAGCAGCTGAGGAAGAAGAAGATGCAGCAGAGGATACAGAATCAGATGATGATGATTCTGAGGCCACCCCATGACCATCAGACCTTTATTTTTGCTTTTTACTCTTACTAGCTATAGGGGCATGTCCCTTTGAACAATTGATTGCTATTGGTCTGTAATATTTGCATGCATTCTACTTTTGTCAAATTCTGTCTAAAAAGGGGGAGTAATAGTCTTATGCATGATTTATGATCTTGAGTAAGTAGGATACGATGTATGCATGATTCATGATTTTGAGGGGGAGTTGTATGTATATAATTTTGAGGGGGAGACTGCTGCTGATGATGACTGATGTAAGCTACTGTAACTACTAGTAGCTAATAGAAGATGCTGCAGTAAGAGCATGGAGACAGGGGGAGCAGAACGCTGATGTCACATGAGATGTCTTGACATCCTGGAAAAGACTAGTAGCTGATAGAAGATGTTGCCGTGAACTGCTTCACAGCAGTAGGAGCATGGAGACAGGGGGAGCAGAAAGCTGATGTCACGTGAGATGTCTTGACATCCTGGAAACGACTTGCAACTTGCAGAATTTTGCTGTCGCCACTACAGATACCGATGTGCTTGATTACTCTGATAATGAAAGTTGCTGATCCCACTTGCATAACTGCTCGTACCTGCTCAGGAAGTGTCTAAGTATGTTTTAGACAAAATTTGCCAAAGGGGGAGATTGTTAGTGCTTAGCTTTACTGAGCTTTAAAAGATTGGCTAAAATTTTGTTAAAACATAAGCACTTAGACAATGAAGGAAAGCTGGAGTTGCTGCACATGATGTCCAACGTTATGTCAAGGAATCAGATTGGGCTGCACAATGCACAAGGCAAGATAAAATGTCAAATGAAGAATTGAAGCTGCAGGATCCACGATGTCGGACACGATGTCCTGACATCCGGCCCGAAAATACTGGACACATAAATCTGTTATATCTTTAACAGATTAATGTGCAGTTAGCAACAGATTTGGCGATCTATCTTTAGGAACGAATTAAAAGATAATTAAAGTTCGAATTACAAACTTGAATAGTTCGTTCAGGGATTAAAGATTAAAGATAAAAACTAAAAGATCAAACTTGATCTTTTAGATCTTTAAGTGCAGATTTTTCAGGAGAATGATAGATCTCATCCAGCGCAAGCTGTTGCAGCCCAGATACGCACACTGCTATATAAACATGAAGGCTGCACGAGTTTTCTACCAAGTCCGGGATTGAAGAGTTATTTTGTGAGTTTTGGGACTTGAGTGTTTTGTGAGCCACCTTGATGTTACCCTAACATCAAGTGTTGGACCTGAGTGTGTAGAGTTGATCTCTTTGTTCAGAGAGCAATCTCTGGTGTGTCTTGGATTTATTTGTAAACACGGGAGAGTGATTGAGAGGGAGTGAGAGGGGTTCTCATATCTAAGAGTGGCTCTTAGGTAGAGATTGCACGGGTAGTGGTTAGGTGAGAAGGTTGTAAACAGTGGCTGTTAGATCTTCGAACTAACACTATTTTAGTGGATTTCCTCCCTGGCTTGGTAGCCCCCAGATGTAGGTGACGTTGCACCGAACTGGGTTAACAATTCTCTTGTGTTATTTACTTGTTTAATCTGTTCATACAGTCAAACATCATCTGCATGTTCTGAAGCGTGATGTCGTGACATCTGGTATGACATCTGACCTCTGTATCAGAATTTCACATGTCATCTTCCAGTGGAAATTGAGCACAAAGCATACTGGGCAGTGAAGACTTGCAACTTCTCTATGGATCAAGCTGGCGAGGAAAGGAAGTTGCAACTGAGTGAGTTAGATGAAATCTGCCTAGACGCCTACGAGAATGCCAAGTTCTACAAAGAAAAGACCAAGAAGTTCCATGATAGCATGATAGTTAAAAAAGACTTTGTGGTTGGGCAAAAAGTGTTATTGTATAATTCTAGGCTTGGACTCATGAGTGGTAAGTTGAGGTCTAAGTGGATTGGTCCTTTTGTTGTTACTAATGTTTTTCCTTATGGTACAGTTGAAATCAAAAGCGACTCCACAAACAAGAGCTTCAAGGTCAACGGACATCGACTTAAGCCATTCCTCACGAACCCTTCTTTAGTGGACGTAGTGGTGGAAGAGACTTCCTTACTCCACCCTACTCTTCCTCCACCATGACTTAGGGAGTTTTTCTTTTCCTATCTCCTTCTTTGCTTTTATTACACTTGTCCGATTCTCTTTGATGATTTAATTGTTTTTAATCTTTTAATTGTACTACATTGAGGACAATGTGTTGTTTAAGTATGGGGGGGGGGGGGAGTGTTCTTTGGTTTTGCTAGTTTTGTTGGTTTTGTTAATTTGTTAGTTGTGTTAATTTGTTAATGTTGTTAGTTTCGTCGGATTTTCAGTTTAATATTTTGGGTCAATTTCGTGTGCACGTACGACTTTGCATGTTTTTCTTTGAATTATAGGATATGTTCAAAAAATGGGTAATTGTTTTGAAAATAAAAGTTCTTGACATTTTGTGACTGGAAATCCTTGATTCTTCTCTACATGTCATGATAGTTTTGAAAGCTCAATTTGAAAGTGGTGATTTTACCTTTGTGAGAATTTGAGCCATCCATCATTATAATCATTTGGTATGTTTTGCCCCATTGATTGCTTGCACAATAGCCTTGGCTTGATTCTTGTTGATGCGTCCTAATTCACATGCATATTTGGAAATGATTAAGGCAATTTTGTTCTTATAAGCTTCTAGCCAAATGGACTTACCTTGAATTAATTCCTTTGATAGCCCTTTTGAGCCTTGTTTCCCTTTCCTTGTTTTGAAGCTCACTACAAGCCTTAAGTGAAAAACCATGATATTACCATATCCTTAAGGAATTTTGGAGCTTTGGAATTGTTTTGGGAATAAGTGTGGGGGGTTTTTGTTTCATTGGACAACTTGTTTTGTTGGCTATGCTTCATGATGTATTTTGGGCCATACTTGATGTACATTGTATATTGGTTAAATGTTGGACATGTTGAATGAAATGTTGTTTCTCAAAGGCTAAAGAGTTCAAAAAAAAAAAATCGAAAAAAAAGAAAAAGAAAAGCAATAAAGTTGAGTGAATAAGATCTTAAATGGCACAAGAATGATGAAACTCTTGGTTCTACTCTTCATGTTTAATTTTTATCTTTACTTCTTTTTATTTTCTTATTTTTTTCTTAATATGCACTTATTCCCCTTTGCTCCTCTATTCCTTTGGGATTTAGCCACTTATTCCATATTTCTCCATACCTTGTCCTTGGCCCCATTACAACCTTAAAAGACCTTTTGATCCTCATGTGCTTGTGTTTATGGGTTGATTGTCAATTTTAGAATCTTGCTAAGTTTATGTGGTGTTTGCTTTCATGGGTGCTTTGAGGGTAAATAGTAGCCTAGACACTTGAGAGATAGAGTGTATATCTTGTGAGGCTTTATCACTTTTCATTCTTGAGCTGATTAACTATTTTGCCATGATTGGGTTGCTTGGATGATTTTCATGAATGTTTTGACTTTTTGGATCTCCTTATGTTAGATGTTACCCATTCCTTTCATTCCTTGATGTTCATTGAGAAATATGTGAATGTTTTTGTTTGTCTCCCTTTGATATCCTTGGATTTTGTTCTTTGTTTCATTTTGCCCAGGAGTGCAAAAGGCTAAGTATGGGGGGTTTTGATGTGCCATCATTTTCTTCTATTTTCTAAACCCTTTTTGCACCATTTTAATTATTGATTGGTCTTAATTGTCAATTAATTAGGCAGTTTTATTATTTGGGCTCAATTAGCTAATTTGATGTTTTTAATCTAATTTCAGGAATTAATGAAACATTGGGCTTAATTCGGATTTTGGTTATGGACTTGAAGAGGGCAAATAAAGCAGCGCTTACCTTAGTTAATTTCTAATTAGGAAATTTCGCAATTTTATTTTATGTTGTTCAGTGTTTATTTCGTTTTGGGCCAGAGTATTGTAATAGGGCCCAGTGACTTTGAGTCACTCTTTTTAAATAGCTGCCTTGGGATTCATGCAGGGCATTCTATTCTGTTATGCTATTCATTATTCAGAGCTTTGTTTTAGGGTTTTCGTTTTTCTGTTTTTGACGTTTCTGAGTTCGTAATGCAATTTTACGTTTTCTGCTTCTAATTACAATTTCGTTCTTGCTTCTTCTTCTACTCTCATTTACATTTCTGTTCCATTTTACATTTCTGTTCGTTTACGTTTCTGTTTCATGTTTCAATTGCGTTTTCTGTTTGAATCCATGGAAGGCTAGATTTTCTGGTGTTGTTTCCTTTTGAGGACGAAGCCCAACTCTCTTTGAGGTTTCGCTTGTAATGTGGTTTCCTGGCAGTTCTCCCTTCACCAGTATCCCAAATTCGTGAATATTAATCAGTGCACGCTTCGTGTTCGATTAATTGCCTCTGAGCCTAACTTGCGTTCATGCTTAATGGACGAAGGGCTAACTGGTGTATGTGGTGCCTAATCACGTATTGAAAACCCTAAGTTGATTTTCGCTTAGTAAATTGAAATAGGGTTGGATTAAGTGGTTGACTGTTAGGGACGAATTCTCCAACCCAGGATAAGAGAATGGCTTCTGAATCAGAGGAAACAACCCGTTTTTAATATTAGTAGTTTCGTATTTCAGTTTACTTGTTCTGCTCTTCAATCACAAAACAAACAAACCCCCCCAATTGTTACTGTTACTGCAAGTATATTATGAACATCTGGTTTGTCACTGCTCGTTGGGAAACGACCTAGGATCACTTCCTAGTTACTGCATTTTCATGTTTATTTGATTCGGGTACGGCCTCGATCAGTCAACTCCGAACCTTAAAATATTTACCCAGTATAATACAAAGATATATAGGGTAAATTTTCCTATAAAATGTCATTCATTAACTTTCGTTTTTAAAAAACAACACTAGAAAAAAAAACATTAAACTAATCACCTACATTCGAACTCTCCTTTCTCTTTTTCTTCTTCAGACTTAGAGCAAAATTATGACTCTTTGACAATTTTGCCACCCACAATGTCACAATTCACATCAAGTTATGCAGAGTCAAAACTTGGAAGAAACACCTTCACTTGATGTTGGGCCTTTTCAAAGCCTTCCGATGATTCAGAACAATCAATCTTTTCGCCTCATCCAACTCGACCATCAAATCAGACCCGATCTTCTCTTTTTTCTGTAGCTCACTCTCCATATTCTTAAGATTTTTCTTCAAGTTAGCAATCTCATCCTTTGCAGATGCCAAGTTCTCCTCAGTTGTCTTCTTCTCCGAGGTCAACTCCTCCATTTTTATGCCTTCACTTGTTGCTCCAAGTCAGAAACTCGGCCATTCAAAGATTTATTCTCTTCAGACTTATTAGACAAAAAAGAAGCGTGCTTATACAGATCCTCTTGCAACTTCCTCATTGCCTCCCTACTTTTAGCCAACTCTATCCCAATTTGTTTAGTTTTACTAACCTCAACCCTCATAGCTTTCAGTTGTTCAACCATCGTTTTAGTCTTCTCATCAACTTATTCCACCATTTCATTCCAATGGCGAACAACAACAAGAGATCAGCCAAGGAAGATCTCGGTAGCATCCAAACTCTCTATCGACCCAATGTAATCCATTATATCACGATCAGTTTGACTCAAAAAAGTAGGTGATTGGACGAACTACAGACTAGTCAAGTTGGTATTTCAAAGAGAAACAATGTTAGGAGCAACGAAAGCATGACCCAACCAACTTAGTTTGCCTTTGTGATTATGCAAGACAACTTTCTTATAATCAACATGCGGCATTCCGATGCTTGAACTATACCCTAATACAATCGAGGTCGATTTCTGAGCAATCTCTGCCTTCTCTTTTTCAATTTCTTTTTCTTTCTCTACCTTTTTCTCTCCATTTCTTTCTTTGTCCAAATTCTTAGTTAATTCTTTGTCTTCATTACTTTTCCTCTTCTTCATCTGCCTCTTTAATTGACCCTCTTAGACATCAGCACTGCCACCTTCAAACCTTTCCACACAATTGAACCACCAACAAACCCCACACAAACACACAAAACTATCCACACATGACGACCACACAAATTAACCAAAACCACTTGGTTGAAGGGCATGCACAAACACAAACCAAAACCCTAAACTCTGTGAACCACATCCACAAATAAACCCCACAAATAAAATAACTTACTTGAAAACAAAAGCCACATCCATGTTCCTAGGATGTTCAACAACGACTCTTCACGCACCTTCACCCACCTTCATGCACCTTCACCCACGGCGACACCTTCATGATATGGGTTTGTGGTTTGTGCTTCCAAAAACCAAGCTTTAGGGTTATGAATTTCTAAAAAGTTGGTTTTAGGGATTTTTCAGTGTAAAATTTTTTTACCACAAATGGGCTAAAAAATGCAAGCAGTTTCAAGGTGCCTCTCAGACGTTGATACGTGACAGTCAACGTCATTGCTTAACGGTCAATGTCCAATTGAGGCGTCTGGGACCAACATTGGAGGATTTTATAAAACAGGAGGACCAAATTTGTGAACTAAATTACCGGGGGACCAAATGCGAAATTGGAGCTAAGGTGGGGGACCAAAATTACAATTTTGCCTATTATGTATGCGGATTATGTACTTCGGGTACCTTATAAATACCACTATGAGAGAGATTTGCATGGAAAAGAATCCAATTATTGTGATAAAAAGGAAATAAAAATTTATTCTATTTCCTTACCTATTTCTACCGCTTTATAAGTGAAATGAAAGATATACTTTGTTATTTTAATAATTGATCTTACAATTCATGATTCTTTTAATTCATTATTTAGCTTTCTGATTTGCAATTGGTACTTCATATATACAGTCTTTATATTTTGCCATGCCTGTCACCCCCAATGACCAAACCTTTTAATTGATGTATGTTAGTTTACTTATTTAGTTTAATTTGGTTTGCACTATAGGAAAATCCTTTTATTGGAGGAGTTTTCTGACACATTTTGATCCATTATTGTTATACAAGACAGAAAGAGATACTTGGAGATTAATTAAGGTCGTATTATTGCTTCTATAAATGCAATACTAGAAGGTGTGTTTGATTTTAGTGATGGTTAATGGGTATTGATTCAAAGTTGGTTAGGGTCAAAGCTATTGCTTGGAAGGCTTAGTTTGATTCATGTTGCCAATAATCTTCTTTGGTATATATGATCTGTAAATATCACTAATAAGCACCTACAAAAGGTGGTGGCATGACTTGACCATGTAATGGGGTACTCCCTCCCCCTACTTACTAGATGATAGTAGTAATGATGGATATAAACAATGAACATTCTAAACAACATATTTTCTTTGTTTCACTAGTAGTGATATGAATTTTCTTATATTTATTTTTAATTATTCTGGTTCATTTTTCAGTAAAATGTTCATTATCTTAGTTCTTTTCTGAATATTACTTGTAATATAATTTGTTGGGGGCACTTAACAGGCTTTGAATGTGTCTCACATGTTCTTTCGCTCTCTCGCGACCTACTACCTAGTATGCAGCTGTGTGAACTCAGTAGTAATAGTCCCCGACACTCAATTTTCTTCCTGTTTGCCGTGCCTAGCCGTCATCACTTGCTTTCAATACTACTTGGTCAAAGTGCATAAGGTTCTCGTGAAGCTGACCCCCAATTTAGATATGTCTCCTAAATGTTGTATGTATTACAGCAAATTCCAGGTTGCCTTTTTTTTCCGTATGAATACATGCATGGAGAGTCATTTGTGGATGTGAGTCTTAAGTGGCCTTCATATTTGATATAAACAGCATGTAGTTGTCGACTCTGAAAATAAAAAGAATGATGTATGTTGACATACATATGGCTTCAAAAATATATATTGTATGTGTGTTGGTGGTTCATATAATTTGTTTTAAGTGTGTGTAAAATATATTGTAGTCAATCATTTAGATTTTAACATCGGCATACTTTGAGTGTTTATGATGATTGTTTGCATAGCAATGCTATTATTGTATGCTAATAATACTTGCCCCACACATAGAGGCAAACTAAGGGAATAAAGAATGCACGTCTAGTTGACATCTATTTCTCGATACTTTATCTACCCCCACCATTCATCACAACCACATATTTGCAAGACAAACTATTTTCTCAACAAAGTGAAATCCAAATTCAATCAAAATCTCAATGGATTGCTTAACTCTCCACTAAAATCTTCACTAGTAAAAACTTGGTCTCTTATATCAGAGTAAACATAGTCAATGATTCACCAACAACATTTTAATACAAAACATTATTGAATAAAAAACTGAAGTCAACTTATGCATGATATTGACAAGTACACCTATATTACATTGCAAGATTAATACAAGCAAACTTCAATATATTGGTTAATTATTACTAGAACCATTATTATACAAAACATTTTCACCAGGCCTAATTTAATAAACAATCTTTTATTAATAGCATGTTTCGGCTTACAGCTAAAAAATAAATGCAATAATCAAAACCCCCCAAAAACTATATTTGATAAAAGCTAAACTTAATATTTACTGATGAGTGGAGACTTATTTGAAAATATTGGGCAGTATAGGGGCGCAATTACAAAATTTTAAATTATAAGCACCAATTTAAAAAGAAGATATAAGGTGGGATGGATGGTTAAGGGAGAAGGAAAGAGGGAAAATGTTGCGGGTTTTATCCCTTCTGCTAACAAAACTAACATTTGTTGATAAAAAAAATAAAAAAAATCAGTTAAACTATAGGGACTTGCAAATGATTTAACCAAATAAGGCTTAAGCTTGATGATAAAACTAAATTTGGGTTGGACTCAAGCATTTCCGCTTTGTTAAAATCCCACAATATATAACATTTACTCATAAAATTGGATAACACATTATAGCCTCCTGCAAATTCCAAAGAATCACATATTTTTCACATGTATTGGATTTAGGATAATAAATTGTAGAATGAGTTAATAATAGTACTTACAACTGAAATTGACTTTGCAGGCAACAAGTATCATAACTCAGTGAGTTAACTAACTAGAATCCAACATCTTCAATGCTTTAGGTCTTCTATACCACAATATTGCAAACAATAGAGTTCTCAACAGAACCCCATTTGCAAAATAAGGAATAATTATACGTACTCAGTAAGGGTAATATGGTCCAGGCAATTTGATCAATGTGAAGAAAATTGCAATGGCAATTAAATTCCATGGAACTTCTGAATCCTGAAAACAAGACCAGTCATAAGCTATGGTACAAGGGTGTCAAACAAGACATAAGCTACACAACACAGTAAATAGGGAGGAAGGCAACACCAGATTGAGTTTCTCATATCATTTTCTATTATAACCAATAAAAATGATCTCAAAATATATTAATATTCTTAGGGACCAAAAAACAAAGAAGGAAAAGTATACATAAATCTGGGAATGTTTGTATTATTTGCTAACAGAACAAGGAAACATACAGAAGGAGTGTAATCCTACTGCCACAGAGCTAGGCTCCTACAGAGAGGTTATTGCCCTCCGTCCATAACAAAATTCACAAATAAAAAACGTGAACCCTTTCTCTCCTAACCATTCCCTATATATTCTTAAATCCCTTTCTCACACGTTTGGCAATTCTGTTACAGCCTTTGCCACCTCACCCTTACTATTCTCACCCCTCTTTCATCCTAAATTCTTAATTCAAGCTGGATGCCTAAATAAGAATTTCGAAATAAATGAACATCTAAGGTAGTCATTGTATTATTAATCACTGCCAAATATCCGCAAAGAAAACTCATCAAATGAAGTGAGATTAACTGATTCAAAAGAAACATACCTCAATTGTTAGCAACTCATGATATGGAGGCAATGTGATTGTTTAAATCTTCTACTAAATGAGTAAAAGACACAATGCTACATTCGACAAAATGAGCTTAAGCATCACAACTGTTTCATTCTGAATGTGGGAAAGTAATTTTAGAAAAAACAACAGCTTAATGCTACATTCGACAAATGTCTCTAATATGTAAAATATAAAATGGTGCACAACCAATTATCTTACCCTTAGACGTGGAGATAACTGAAGGGCAGTCTCTTTAAGGATCCTAGCCACAGCAACTCCAAAGGGAACCGTAAGAGGAACAAAGACTAGCTTCCTTTCATGTGCACAGTACGACATTTCACTTAGGGAGGTAACTGATGCAATCCTACTCCGCAAGGGCATTGGATAGAAAAACTCCAAGTAGATTGGGCCAGAGATGCAAGAGAAGGCCCTAGGGTTCTTATGAGCCTTAGGGTAGATTTCGGGCCCATGGGCTAAGTACGAGCCCGCTTATCTTTGTAAATATTAGATTAAGGTTTCATTATTTTTGGGCCTTGTATTTAGGGCTCCATAATGTAGGTAGGGTACCCTAGAAATATAGGATTTTTCAGCCCTTGTATTTTAGGGCACCTAGACTAGTTTTTGTATTAGGGGTAGTTTTGTAATTTCACATGCACTAAGTGGATATTTGATGTGTGTGGTTGGAAATAAATTTAATTTAATTGGTAGAAGCCCAATCTAATTAAATTTTAGAGGGGGAGGTGAGCATTTGCTTACTACACCCCATTGCCACATCATATAGTCACACTTTGTGCATGTCCTTCATGCTTTTCATGCCTCATGACACCTAAGCACACTTAGTGGAGAATCTTGGAATTGATCTTGGATTAGTGGGCTGAACCATAACTAAAATTCACTAATCATAATTAGTGAAATTTTGGCTCCAAAGTTTGGCTCCACAAATTCAATTTCAAATTCAAGTGAAATTTGAATTTCCCTCCAATTTTGTGTGACACTTAGGCTATAAATAGAGGTCATGTGTGTGCATTTTTTTCAACTTTGATGATTTGAATATTAAACTTCAGATTTCAAAGCTCATTTAGAGCACAAAATTTCGTGCTCTTCTCTCCCTTTCCCTTCATTCATCTCCTTCTTCCTCCAAGCTCTTATCCATGGCCTCCTATGGTGGTGAGCTTCTTCTAGACTCATCTTCTCCTTGAAGTGGCGTCTCCTCTCTCTTTCCCTTTCTCCATTCCGCTGCCATTGATCTTCCAAGAAGCAAAGGAATCCATTGATGAAGAAGATCCTAGGCCTACAAGCTCCAATGGAGCTTGCATCATGTGGTATCAAGAGCATCTTCATCTAGGTGATGTTCTTTTGCTTCCTCTATCTTTTTGTTCGGTGAATTCTCTTTAATTCCTTGTTCTTCATCTTATTCTCCATGTATATCCTCCATTGTCTTGTGGTTTGGTGCTGTTTAGAGTAGATTAAAAAATAAATAAATAAACCGATTAAATCTTAGATCTACACTTGTTCTTGCATTTCTATGGTTCAAATTTTGTAGATCTACTCTTGAATCTTGTTTTTGTGTTGATTTTAGGTTCTATCAATTTTCATTCATAATATTCTTGTTCTGAACCTTTAGATCTAAATTTTGTTCCAAAATATTGATTAGAAAAAAAAAACACAAAAATCTAAGTGTAAATCACTTAATCCATGTTGTCTTAGAGTCATGTTTAGTCATAGTAATTGTCACATTATGTTCTAAGTTTGTGTTGAATTTTATTTTGTTGATTGAATTCTAGATACATTTGTTCATGTATTCTTGTCATTCTTAGCCTATCTTTTGAATTTTGAGTCTAATTCATGCATGTTATTTAGTTCATAACATGTTCTAAATCAATTCCTAGAAGTAGTCTTGTTCTTGAACTTTTTTTTTTTTGCTTTCTAAGTTTCCTACATGATGCCTATGATGAAGTTGAGTTGTGGTGCTGAGTTGTGGCTGGATTTGTGAATCAAAATAAGTCTTAAGCTCTCTTTAATTGTGTTATTCAAGATAATTGAGCATAAGCAAACACAAATTGTAACTATCCAAGCCTTAAGCAACATAAACACTACTCTTGATTTCTAGGCTGAAATCGCTAGTGCTGGCAGCTTGAACATACGAACTTGTATAAATTACTGGGAATTGGTAACTACGTTTTTTGAGCTAAAACTTTTACTGAATTTTCTAGACATCTGGACCAAAATTATAAAAAAAGAATCAAGCGATTTGGATTAAAGAAAAAAATAATAAAAATCTCACAAGTTGGCAGAAAAATCAGTGTCCAGGAAAAAAAAGAAAAGTGAAAGGAAAGTGTGCTTGTTGTTTTGGCTCAAAATTTGTTCTATAATTGGTGCATATTTTATACCAATCCTAGTTCTGAAATTTCAATTGAACATTATTGTGAAAACAAGTGCCAAAACTAGAGGTTTCTTGAGTCTTTTTTTTTAGAGTTTTTCTACTCTACTCTAGAGCCATTCTAGGTTTCTCTTTGAGTCCTAGCTTGCTTTTTGTGCTTTTCATTGCTTTAATTGTTGAATAATCCTTGGAAATTTGTCTTGTGAAACTCTATTGGTTTAGCTTTCATTTCATTTTTTTTTTTTTGTCTTTGGTTATTGCTTGTCTCTTTGTTTCCTTGCTTGTGAGTTGCCATATAGGGAATTGGAAAGGAGGATTGGTGCCATATCTTGAAGAATTTGAGTCAAGAAGCAAGGGGCCAACCACCTTAAGAGCTATTGGACTAAGAAGCACTCCAAATTGAGTGAAACACTAAAGAGAGAAAAGCCACCACAATTGAGGACTTTTTTCTTTGTAATTGGCAATTTGCTTTGCTTTCAAATTTTGTAACAAAAAGGCCTTTCATTGGAAGTAAGTTGGGAGCCTCCGCTAGGTCACCCTACTTCCATTTGTGTGTAATAATTTTAGGCAATTTCCCCTTAGGATAGTGAGTGTTTTGTTGGGAACCTTAAATGAGGTCACCCAAACACTCTTAGGATCCGCCTAGTTTGCATTTCTTGCACTTTAATTTCTTGCTTATTTTCATAGCTTATTTCCTTTACCCTCCATTGTCAAACTGCCTAGATAGCTTGCCTTTTACTAATTAGTTTTTACCTTATCTTTCACACCTCTTTTAGTGTTTATTTTGGCTAGTTTCAACCATAGTTTATTTTACCTTTTGTTTTCAAACCCCCAACAAGAAAGAACCATAACTTAGGAACCAACATGAGTCTTCATTCTTTATTTAGTGTTAATGGTGAGGGTTCTACTCCTAAGGACCCCTTGTATAAGATATTAGATGAGTTGAGATCCCTTAAGTTGTGGAAAGAAAAACAAGAGAGAAAAGAAAAAGGTAAAAAAAGAGTGGAAGAAATAAGTCAAGATGAAAGAAAGAAAATAAGAGAGGAAGAAAGAAGAAAAATAATGAAAGAAATGAAAAGAGAAAAACATGTCTCCTATAGTAGTCATAACTCTTGCAAGAGCCTAAGTGAAGAACTTCGTGACTATTATGAAGGAAGGCATAGGTCACATCTTAGACCTCACTCCCATAGGAGAGAAAATGAAAGAAAGCCTCAAGAGGTTAACATTAAACTCCCATACTTCCATGGGAAGGACAATGTAGAGGCCAATTTAGATTGGGAAATAAGGGTAGAGCAACAACTTAAAAGGAAGTCTACTTCAAAATCTTATGGCTCTCACTCTTATCCAAAGAAAGACCAAGGTCAAGGAATCTTAGGGGTGAGACCTTCTAAGCCCAAAGATGATAAGGGGAAGACAATAGAAAAGCAACCCCTTAAGGCTAGTATGCAAGAGAAGACTAGCTCCATGAAGTGCTTTAAATGTCTTGGAAGAGGACACATTACTTCTCAATGCCCCACCAAGAAAACCATGATTATGAGGGGCCAAGACATTTATAGTAGCCAAGATGAGGCTACTACTTCACCTTCCTCTAGTAAAAGTGAAGAAGCAAAAGGGGAAGAATCTAGTGAAGAGATCTACCCCCAAGAAGAAGGACAACCTTTAATGGTTAAGGAGGAGTGTAAGGAGGTAAGTGTCTCCTCCAAGAGGTTAGCTAAGAAGGAAAGACATTTTGAAATAAAGACAAATATTAAAGAAATTTCCCTTCTTAGACAACCTCCACATTTTCTCCTTTGTAAAAAGACACTTGTTAGCATTGCCACATCTCTTAGGCTTGAGTTTATTCCTCAAGTAAAGGAGTTGTTGGATGAGGGTTTGGTTCGCAAGAGATTAAATCCTTGTGCTTTGTTGGTGCCCAAAATAGGTATTATTAGGCACCAAATCCCTAAAATAGGTGGTGTGATGAATGCTTTGGGTGGTGCAACACTCTTTTGTAAAATTACTCATGCACCCAACATCTTCATGATTTGTGTACATAGGGACTCATTAGGTAGGTTTGTTCTTATTTTTAGTTTCAATACAAACTTAGGCACTCATATGGGACACCTTAGGTTTGTCATACTTTTTGGTAGGAATAATCAACATGAAAATACAGAAAAAGGTATGTTCTATTGCTTTACTTTTCTTAATTTTTTAAATTGTGATCAAAGGGTTCCCATGAACCCTAAGAGAATAAAGGTCATTCCTGAGTGGCCCGCTCCACCAAGTGTAAGAAAAATTTGGGGCTTCCAAGACTTAACAAACTTTTACAAAAGGTTTGCCCCATATTTTTCTATACTTGTAGCACCACTCATTGAGTTGGTGAGGAACCATGTTCCTTCATGGGAAGATGCCCAGGAAATGAGTTTTCAGACCTTACCTTACTTCAACATACTAAACACCACTAATACATATGTTTTTGTTCTTTTTACAGGTGTTAAGGGAAGGAGCCCAGAGTATCAAGAACCTTAGGATTTGAGGTCAAATCCTTTTCAAGGGGGAGGGAATGATGCAATCCTACTCCGCAAGGGCATTGGATAGAAAAACTCCAAGTAGATTGGGCCAGAGATGCAAGAGAAGGCCCTAGGGTTCTTATGAGCCTTAGGGTAGATTTCGGGCCCATGGGCTAAGTACGAGCCCGCTTATCTTTGTAAATATTAGATTAAGGTTTCATTATTTTTGGGCCTTGTATTTAGGGCTCCATAATGTAGGTAGGGTACCCTAGAAATATAGGATTTTTCAGCCCTTGTATTTTAGGGCACCTAGACTAGTTTTTGTATTAGGGGTAGTTTTGTAATTTCACATGCACTAAGTGGATATTTGATGTGTGTGGTTGGAAATAAATTTAATTGAATTGGTAGAAGCCCAATCTAATTAAATTTTAGAGGGGGATGTGAGCATTTGCTTACTACACCCCATTGCCACATCATATAGTCACACTTTGTGCATGTCCTTCATGCTTTTCATGCCTCATGACACCTAAGCACACTTAGTGGAGAATCTTGGAATTGATCTTGGATTAGTGGGCTGAACCATAACTAAAATTCACTAATCATAATTAGTGAAATTTTGGCTCCAAAGTTTGGCTCCACAAATTCAATTTCAAATTCAAGTGAAATTTGAATTTCCCTCCAATTTTGTGTGACACTTAGGCTATAAATAGAGGTCATGTGTGTGCATTTTTTTCAACTTTGATAATTTCAATATTAAACTTCAGATTTCAAAGCTCATTTAGAGCACAAAATTTCGTGCTCTTCTCTCCCTTTCCCTTCATTCATCTCCTTCTTCCTCCAAGCTCTTATCCATGGCCTCCTATGGTGGTGAGCTTCTTCTAGACTCATCTTCTCCTTGAAGTGGCGTCTCCTCTCTCTTTCCCTTTCTCCATTCCGCTGCCATTGATCTTCCAAGAAGCAAAGGAATCCATTGATGAAGAAGATCCTAGGCCTACAAGCTCCAATGGAGCTTGCATCAGTAACTGCAAATACAGGTACAACTAGGTATTTGACAACAACCAAAATAAGATCAAGAATAAGTTGAATGAAGTTGTCTGAAGCCTTGTTATGCGGGAATTTCTTCATCGGTTCAGGAGAACTGTCCCAAAGCTTTTGCACTTTGTCTATTAATTGGTCCAGCTTCATTTTCCCATGATCATCTGATTGTTGTGCTGACATATTCATAGAACAGGAGATATTGGTGTGGCGTCCCTAAATTAATGACTGGTTTAATAGTAATAATTTAAATAACAAAAACCATGGTAAATTTTTTTTTTCTTCTTTTTCTTTTTCATTTCTTTCTCTTTTCACTATAACTAGGTTTAGAAGGAAAATCCTCACTATAAAGTCCTGAATGGCCAGTTCACAACTCTATTCGGAGTCATTTCTTTCTTACCGCTCATAATTCTCTAAATTATTTTGCTGTTTCAAAAGGAAGAATATACCAGCCATTACTTTAGGTCGTCACGTGAAAAAAGGGTAAAATACAGTCGATAAACTCTTTTACAAATAAAGTTGCTAATGATTTCTTTTCAGATAACAAGATCGATCATAAATGCATTCATCATTTAAAGCTGTCCAAAATATGGGAGTTTTACAAAATATATAGTGTCATCCAGAGCAAAGGTATCCATAGTGGTGGCTTCAGCCACAAGTATACAATAATCAAATGCCTATACATCAGGTCTACCCATACAAAAGCAAAAGAGTAAACCTAACAGTCAGTCCTAGATACACCCACCCTCAAAAGTATACAAAACTAATCCAAGGAGCTGTCCACTCCACCGTGCGCTGAAGCGTCCGTGCAGGTTCATCTGGATGCACCAAAGAAGTAGCCATGAATCGAATGGTGCCCGAAATCGGCACCTCGTGTTGCCTTCGAGGGTCCCCCAAGCTCCCTCTAGGCACTCCATCTCTACTCGATCACGGATTAGCTGCGCCGCCATCACGATCTACAAGAAAGAAGAGAAAGGGGTAGACTCTTTCACAAGAATCTAACTGCGCTACACACAATGCATCTCATAACCACTACATGACGTTAAAAGGAGTATCTTAAGGCTTTCCATCTCTGGTAATCGATTACACAACCTTGGTAATCGATTACCAGAGGCTAAACTTGAATTACACAGCCTCAGGACATGAAATATGCAATACTACACTGTGTAATCGATTACACATGCCTGGTAATCGATTACCAGTGACCCATTCCTCTGTGTAATCGATTACACAGGCTGGTAATCGATTACCAGAGGCTCCCTAAGTTTCCTGACTTCGTTTTCAAGCCTGGTAATCGATTACACCCCTTGGTAATTGATTACCAGAGACCATCTTAGCCTCCTGTCCTCAATTTTAAGCCTTGTAATCGATTA
Organism: Glycine soja; assembly: GCF_004193775.1. Classification (NCBI taxonomy): domain Eukaryota; kingdom Viridiplantae; phylum Streptophyta; class Magnoliopsida; order Fabales; family Fabaceae; genus Glycine; species Glycine soja. Next base: position 29,976,681 of record NC_041010.1, read on the forward strand.
CCCACCCTTGGTAATCGATTACCAGAGGCCACAATCCACATATTACACAAAATTCACAGCTGGCCAGCCACCACAAGCCTCCTTACTTTGTGGTCTTTGTTCTTTTTATCTGTTGACTGCCAGGAGCTCGCCTGCTTAGGTACATCACAGGTTCTCACTGACCGACTATGCCCGGGTTGGGTCGGGATTGGTCAAGCTTGGTTTTGGGCAATAGCACCCCACCTGACGTCCCCAAGGTCTCCTGACCCCCGCGACATATCTCCAGGTACCACTCTGTGGTCAACAATAAAAGCAGGAAGTTTCACCCTTCAACACTTCCTCATCTCAAGCTTGTAGGATTATGGGGTACCCATCACATGTGGTACTAGGTGGCGGTCGGGCGATGGTGCACAACAAGTTTTTTTTTTTTTTTCCACATCCACAATGCGCGCATAAACCCACCATCCCCTGTTGCCCACCTCCAACTGAGCTCACGTACTCCCACGTAGCCCATATCCTCGTTTCTCTCAACACCGGGTCTCCATCAATCCTCCCAAGCTTCCACAACATCCAAGCAAAACAACATTCAAACAGCACAAGCTATCACAACCAAGCAAAACAGAGCAAAGGCAGAAAACTCTGCCAAAACACCAACCAAATCACAGCTTTTCTCACTTAAAGACCCCAGTAACAATTCCTTCGTTCCAATTCGTTAACCGTTGGATCGACTCCAAAATTTTACTGGAAGTCTATAGTGCATAAGCCTACATTTTGACCGTTGGGATCTACTAGAAAACATCAAGAACTCATTCTGTACTACTCTTTCCACAGCCAACCACACACAAGCATTTTCTGCACCAAGCTAAAATCCTGCTGCACCTATTTTGACAGCAAAATTCTGCATAAGTGCAGATTTCGAAAATCAAACTTCCCCTCATCCAATCTTGCCCAAATCAAATCCTACAAGTCCCAAATCATGTATCAAACATGTCTAAACCAAAGCTAAGCTTCAAACCACAGCAACACAAAATCTAGGTGTTCAAAACCCCTCAATCCAATGGCTTTTCTAGGTTTGAAAGGTGAAATTTAGAATGAGGTAAATTTGAAGCAAACTCTCACCTCACATAAGTCCATAACATCAATCTAAACTTTCTCAAACTGAATTTACACCAAAAATTCCACCAAATCAAAATTTGACTCTTCAACACCCAATTTTGCCCTAGAATTGGCTCTTGGTTCACTTTGGTCATTTGTTTTTCTCTCTAGCTCAGCCTAACCTTTCTCACATGTCCTAAATGACATTTCAAGCTAGTATTAACTCACTCTAACCTCCATTTACCACAGAATTCAGACTTAGCCTTCCAACTCTCAAAGTCTCACTCTTTTTCCACTCATAACATCACATTCTCACTTTCTAACCTTGGGTTAGTTCTACCCTTCATCTCTAACAGATTTCCATCAGCAATTTCAGCATATAAACATCACAAACATCATCACAAAAACCCTAAAACAGAATGGGTATGTCTAACTCACCCAAACATGGCAATTTCGACAAGCTTTCAACAAATGTCTTCACAAATAATCATCACACAGCAGAAAGCTAACAAAACTACCCCTCATATCTCCCAAAACCCCATACCCACGAAAATCAAGAGGGAAAGAAGTCCACCCAAACCTGAAATTTCGAAGTCCCACTCGTAGCCACGCACTTCACGACTCCAAAAATGCTCTCCTTTCACGATTTGGGGCAGAAATGAGCACCAAAGGTTGAAGCTTTGTGTGGAGCTTCAATGGAGAATGAGGGAGAAGAAAGGCAACGTGAGGGAGAGGGAGAGAGAAGGCTTCTGCAATGTTTTCTGCTGAGTGAAGAGAGAGAGAGAGTTGCTTTTTGGTTTTTAAAAGGCTTTTTCCTCTTTTCTTATTATTTTATTCAAGCTCTGCCACATGTCCCTATTTGATTGGAGCAAAAAGGGCCCACTTTCTCTTTTTGACTGTGACCCATACTCAGTCACAAAAGTGAGAAAAATCTGACCTTTGAAACGCTAAAATCCTGCCTCGGTTTGCGTGCCATTTCTCTGGTTCTAGTTTCTCGCGTTTCTCTGCGTCCGTCGGGGCCAGTTTTCGAAAGCAAGCAACATGTATATCAAAACGCTCAGAATAAAACCCCGAGCGTGGTTCAGAGGTTGGTTTTGTTAAATTCTAAGTCGCACGCAAAATGATGATTTTTAACTAATTAATTAGGAATTAACCCATAACCTCCCAGTTATGGATTTCTCTCCCTTAATTAGTCCAACCCGCATATCTTGCCCCCCGCTATTCCTACTTCTACCAAGAACATATAGGCATATACACTGAATAATACTTATATATAATCATTCAAAATACATCGTTTCCAAAAATTCCGGATAGAAATTTCCAGGATGTTACAATACTCCCACCCTTTTAGGAATTTCGTCCCCGAAATTAACTACTCGATGAACAAGCTTGGGTACAATTCTCTCATCCTATCCTCCAACTCCCATGTAGAATCACCCTCATCGGTTCCCCACTGCACCTTCACCAACGCGATCTCCTTTCCTCTCAAAGACTTCATCCTTCGGTCAGTGATTTCCTGAGGTTGTGCTCTATAGGTGAGGTTATCCTTCACCTGTACCTCGTCCACTGCAAGTATATGTGATGGATCTGGGTTGTACCGTCTCAGTTGAGAGACATGGAACACAGGATGCAAATTCGATAAACTCGGAGGTAAGGCGATATGATAAGCTACAGGCCCAATCTTCTTCAAAATCTGATATGGACCTAGATACTTGGGTGCCAACTTCCTAGCCTTGAGAGCTCTTCCGACTCCGGTTACGGGAGAAACCTTCAAAAACACATACTCTCCTTCCTGAAAATCTAGTGGCTTCCTCCTTCTATCATAATAGCTCTTCTGCCTATCCTGAGATGCTTTTATCTTCTCTCGAATCAACTTCACTTGTTCGTTAATCTGTTGTAGCATTTCAGGTCCAAGAAGTACCGCTTCTCCATCATCATACCAACAAATAGGAGTTTTGCACTTTCGTCCATATAAAGCTTCAAAAGGAGCCATACCAATACTGGCTTGGTAGCTATTGTTGTAAGTAAACTCAATCAATGGCAAACAATCCATCCAGCTACCTTGTTGCTCTATAATACACGCCCGAAGTAGATCCTCTAGAGTCTGAATGGTTCGTTCAGTCTGACCATCTGTTTGAGGATGATAAGCTGAACTAAGCTTCAGCTTTGTCCCCAAGGCTTCATGTAAACTCGTCCAAAATCGCGAAGTGAACCTCGGATCCCTGTCAGATACAATACTAGAAGGAATTCCATGCAACCTTACTACTTCCTTGATGTACAACTCCACGAGTTTCTCCATTCTATACTTCATATTCACTGGGATAAAATGAGCAGATTTGGTGAGTCGATCTACTATGACCCACACAGCATCATGTCCACGACTAGTCTTGGGTAAACTAGATACAAAATCCATAGATATGCTCTCCCATTTCCATTCCGGAATCTCCAATGGCTTCAATTCTCCCGATGGTCGTTGGTGCTCAACCTTAGCCTTTTGACATGTCAAACATCTTGCTACATATTCGGCTACATCTTTCTTCATGCCATGCCACCAAAAACTTCTCTTCAAATCTTGGTACATCTTAATCATTCCTGGATGGAAACTAAGACGACTTTTATGTGCTTCCTCCAAAATCTGAACTTTCAAATCATCTAGAGATGGCACACATATCCTCCCCTTGAATCTAATTAACCCGGTTGTATCCTTCTCAAACTCCACACCCCTATCCCCCATTACATCTAACACCTTGCCTTGCAAAAACGGATCATCCCCTTGAGCCTCGCGTATGTGGTCTACAAATTCATTGGTAATCTGCAACGTTCCCACAAATAAGCTCTTGGGTCGCACCTCGATTGCTAGATTCAGATCTCGGAACTCCTCTATCAATCTCTGCTCCAAACTCATCATAGTCGCAACATGTAAAGATTTCCGGCTTAGCGCATCGGCTACTACATTAGCCTTTCCTGGATGGTAGGAAAGTCCAAAATCATAATCCTTGAGGAACTCCATCCATCTTCGTTGTCTCATATTGAGTTCCTTCTGATCGAACAAGTATTTGAGACTCTTGTGATCACTGAAAACTTCAAAACGAGTACCGTACAAATAATGCCTCCAAATCTTTAAGGCAAAGACCACCGCTGCTAGTTCCAAGTCATGAGTCGGATAGTTAACTTCATGAGGACGTAATTGACGCGAAGCATAAGCCACTACTCTTCCCTCTTGCATCAACACACATCCCAAGCCTTGCCCGCTTGCATCGCAATACACTTCAAATGTTCTCTTAGGGTCGGGCAAAATTAACACTGGAGCTGTCGTCAACCGCCTCCTCAACTCTTGGAAACTTTGATCACACTTCTCATTCCAGACAAACTTCTCATTCTTACGAGTCAACTTAGTTAGGGGCAATGCCAATTTAGAAAATCCTTCAATGAACTTTCTAAATAGCCAGCCAACCCCAAGAAGCTTCGAACCTCCGTTGGAGTTGTCGGTTGTTGCCACTCCATAACCGACTCCACCTTGTTCGGATCCACCGCAACCCCGTCCTTAGAAATCACGTGCCCTAAAAACTGCACTTTCTCCAACCAAAAGTCACATTTTGACAGTTTGGCGAACAGCTTCCTATCCCTCAGAATATGCAACACAATCCTTAAGTGCTTCTCATGCTCCTCCTTATTCCTCGAATACACTAGGATATCATCAATGAACACAACCACGAACTGATCCAAGTAATCATGGAATATACAGTTCATATAGTCCATGAAAATGGCAGGAGCATTAGTCACTCCAAATGGCATGACTAAATACTCGTAGTGCCCATACCGAGTCCGAAACGCAGTCTTTGGGATATCTTCCTTCTTAACTCGGATTTGATGATACCCCGATCGCAGATCGATCTTCGAAAATACCGTCGCTCCCCTCAATTGGTCAATCAAATCATCTATCCTTGGTAGAGGATATTTGTTCTTGATAGTGACCTTGTTTAACTGCCGGTAGTCCACACACATCCTCATACTGCCATCCTTCTTTTTAACCAACAAGACCGGCGCTCCCCACGGTGATGCGCTTGGACGAACAAATTGTTTGCTCAAAAGGTCCTGTACTTGTGCCTTCACCTCTGCTAGTTCCACCGGAGACATTCTATAAGGCGCAATCGACACTGGATTCGCCCCAGGCACCAAGTCAATAATGAATTCCACTTCCCTCTCAGGTGGCAATTCACAAACATCATCCGGAAAAACTTCTGGAAATTCTGACACCACCGGTATACAACTAACTTCAGCGTCCTCTTCCACATACATAGAGAACAACACCATGTAAGTTCGAACATCCCCCGTTCCTTCGTTGGCTGCATCCTCTTTCAAAGATTCACTTGGAACTACATCTCCACCAAACACTAGCATCTTCTCCTTACAGTCTAGAAAGATATGGTTAGTAGATAACCAATCCATCCCCAAGATCACATCTAGATGAGCTAAAGGTAGGCAAATCAAATCCGCCATAAAAGATCGACCCTCAACAATTATGGGACACTTCAAACACACCCGAGAGGTGGTTACAGGCTCGCTCGTCGGAGTAGACACCACCATATCATATGGTAACTCCGTCGCACATAACCCCAACCTCTCCACACATGCATGAGATATGAAAGAATGCGTGGCACCTGAATCATAAAGTACATCTAGTAGTTTATCAGCAATCAAACACTTACCCCGTATCAAATCGTCGGAGGCAGCCGCTTCTGAACCACTCATAGCAAATACCCGAGAGGGTACTTTTGGTCTTCCACCACTAATGTTGTTGTTGCTAACATTACCGCTCCTTGTGGAATTAGTGGGTCCACGATTGACGGTGTTAGAATTGGCCGTCACTATCGGCCTCCCGGTCACCCTACATTCTCGAGCATAATGGCCCACCTTGCCACACACATAACAACGATTCTCCTGTGTCTGCTGGAGCTGTGGGCAATTTCTCTTAATATGCGGTCCTCCACACTGAAAGCATTGTACCCCAGTCCCCCTTGACTGGCTCATGTTGGAGGTAGCCATAGGTTGCTTCCCCTTGTTGCTAGCATACGGCTTCATCCTCTTGTTACCATTTCCTCTAAAAGGATGGTTCCTCTGAGGTCCTCCAACACCTCTAGCTTGCCTCTCCTTCATCTTGTCCTCAAAAATCCTGCACTTTGTCACCAACTGATTAAAATCCGTAATCTGCATATAACTAACCGCCTGTTGGATCTCCAACCGAAGCCCATTCTCAAACTGAGCACACAGATCTTCCTCATTCCGAGCATCTTGGTATTGAGGCCAATACTGCAGAAGCTCATTAAACTTAGCCGTGTACTCCCCAACAGACATGTTTCCTTGCTTCAAATCCAGAAATTCCCTTGCCTTCCGCTTCCTGAGATCTCGCGGGAAGTAATTCTCCAGGAATTTGTCCTTGAAGGCATTCCAAGGAATCATACCTCCAGGTGCAACAAATGAAGGCTTCACGAACTTCCACCAATTCTCGGCCTCCCCTTGGAGCATAAATGTCGCATAAAGAACCTTATGCTCCTCAAGGCAACCCATCGCCTCGAAAATCTTTTCCGTCTCAGCTAACCACAACCTAGCACCTTCCGGATCATAGTCTCCACTGAACTTTGGCGGGTGGTTCTTACGGAAAGCCATGAGTCCCCGATACTCCGCCGGTTCCACATCACGTTCCTGCACTAGAGTTTCCAGCACAGCGGTGATGCGGTCAAGGACATCACGGTTCTGATCCCTACCACGTCCTGCCATACCTATCCTGTAGGGAAACTATTAGCACCCAAGAAATCCTAATGAGAGAGTGTACCACACAGGCTATGACAGTTATAACAACATCCTTCTCTTTATACATACTCATACACACAACAACCCTATGAATCAGTCACACATCCATGCTCAAGACAATAAGGCAGAAATACACACAATGTGTGACTTAACGTCACTCCCCGAAACCTACATCCAAGTTTCAGAGAAACACAGCATTCACACAGCAAGACCATAACAGGTTCACTAGAATCCAACTTTTGCTCTGATACCACCAATTGTGGCGTCCCTAAATTAATGACTGGTTTAATAGTAATAATTTAAATAACAAAAACCATGGTAAATTTTTTTTTTCTTCTTTTTCTTTTTCATTTCTTTCTCTTTTCACTATAACTAGGTTTAGAAGGAAAATCCTCACTACAAAGTCCTGAATGGCCAGTTCACAACTCTATTCGGAGTCATTTCTTTCTTACCGCTCATAATTCTCTAAATTATTTTGCTGTTTCAAAAGGAAGAATATACCAGCCATTACTTTAGGTCGTCACGTGAAAAAAGGGTAAAATACAGTCGATAAACTCTTTTACAAATAAAGTTGCTAATGATTTCTTTTCAGATAACAAGATCGATCATAAATGCATTCATCATTTAAAGCTGTCCAAAATATGGGAGTTTTACAAAATATATAGTGTCATCCAGAGCAAAGGTATCCATAGTGGTGGCTTCAGCCACAAGTATACAATAATCAAATGCCTATACATCAGGTCTACCCATACAAAAGCAAAAGAGTAAACCTAACAGTCAGTCCTAGATACACCCACCCTCAAAAGTATACAAAACTAATCCAAGGAGCTGTCCACTCCACCGTGCGCTGAAGCGTCCGTGCAGGTTCATCTGGATGCACCAAAGAAGTAGCCATGAATCGAATGGTGCCCGAAATCGGCACCTCGTGTTGCCTTCGAGGGTCCCCCAAGCTCCCTCTAGGCACTCCATCTCTACTCGATCACGGATTAGCTGCGCCGCCATCACGATCTACAAGAAAGAAGAGAAAGGGGTAGACTCTTTCACAAGAATCTAACTGCGCTACACACAATGCATCTCATAACCACTACATGACGTTAAAAGGAGTATCTTAAGGCTTTCCATCTCTGGTAATCGATTACACAACCTTGGTAATCGATTACCAGAGGCTAAACTTGAATTACACAGCCTCAGGACATGAAATATGCAATACTACACTGTGTAATCGATTACACATGCCTGGTAATCGATTACCAGTGACCCATTCCTCTGTGTAATCGATTACACAGGCTGGTAATCGATTACCAGAGGCTCCCTAAGTTTCCTGACTTCGTTTTCAAGCCTGGTAATCGATTACACCCCTTGGTAATCGATTACCAGAGACCATCTTAGCCTCCTGTCCTCAATTTTAAGCCTTGTAATCGATTACCCACCCTTGGTAATCGATTACCAGAGGCCACAATCCACATATTACACAAAATTCACAGCTGGCCAGCCACCACAAGCCTCCTTACTTTGTGGTCTTTGTTCCTTTTATCTGTTGACTGCCAGGAGCTCGCCTGCTTAGGTACATCACAGGTTCTCACTGACCGACTATGCCCGGGTTGGGTCGGGATTGGTCAAGCTTGGTTTTGGGCAATAGCACCCCACCTGACGTCCCCAAGGTCTCCTGACCCCCGCGACATATCTCCAGGTACCACTCTGTGGTCAACAATAAAAGCAGGAAGTTTCACCCTTCAACACTTCCTCATCTCAAGCTTGTAGGATTATGGGGTACCCATCACATGTGGTACTAGGTGGCGGTCGGGCGATGGTGCACAACAAGTTTTTTTTTTTTTTTCCACATCCACAATGCGCGCATAAACCCACCATCCCCTGTTGCCCACCTCCAACTGAGCTCACGTACTCCCACGTAGCCCATATCCTCGTTTCTCTCAACACCGGGTCTCCATCAATCCTCCCAAGCTTCCACAACATCCAAGCAAAACAACATTCAAACAGCACAAGCTATCACAACCAAGCAAAACAGAGCAAAGGCAGAAAACTCTGCCAAAACACCAACCAAATCACAGCTTTTCTCACTTAAAGACCCCAGTAACAATTCCTTCGTTCCAATTCGTTAGCCGTTGGATCGACTCCAAAATTTTACTGGAAGTCTATAGTGCATAAGCCTACATTTTGACCGTTGGGATCTACTAGAAAACATCAAGAACTCATTCTGTACTACTCTTTCCACAGCCAACCACACACAAGCATTTTCTGCACCAAGCTAAAATCCTGCTGCACCTATTTTGACAGCAAAATTCTGCATAAGTGCAGATTTCGAAAATCAAACTTCCCCTCATCCAATCTTGCCCAAATCAAATCCTACAAGTCCCAAATCATGTATCAAACATGTCTAAACCAAAGCTAAGCTTCAAACCACAGCAACACAAAATCTAGGTGTTCAAAACCCCTCAATCCAATGGCTTTTCTAGGTTTGAAAGGTGAAATTTAGAATGAGGTAAATTTGAAGCAAACTCTCACCTCACATAAGTCCATAACATCAATCTAAACTTGCTCAAACTGAATTTACACCAAAAATTCCACCAAATCAAAATTTGACTCTTCAACACCCAATTTTGCCCTAGAATTGGCTCTTGGTTCACTTTGGTCATTTGTTTTTCTCTCTAGCTCAGCCTAACCTTTCTCACATGTCCTAAATGACATTTCAAGCTAGTATTAACTCACTCTAACCTCCATTTACCACAGAATTCAGACTTAGCCTTCCAACTCTCAAAGTCTCACTCTTTTTCCACTCATAACATCACATTCTCACTTTCTAACCTTGGGTTAGTTCTACCCTTCATCTCTAACAGATTTCCATCAGCAATTTCAGCATATAAACATCACAAACATCATCACAAAAACCCTAAAACAGAATGGGTATGTCTAACTCACCCAAACATGGCAATTTCGACAAGCTTTCAACAAATGTCTTCACAAATAATCATCACACAGCAGAAAGCTAACAAAACTACCCCTCATATCTCCCAAAACCCCATACCCACGAAAATCAAGAGGGAAAGAAGTCCACCCAAACCTGAAATTTCGAAGTCCCACTCGTAGCCACGCACTTCACGACTCCAAAAATGCTCTCCTTTCATGATTTGGGGCAGAAATGAGCACCAAAGGTTGAAGCTTTGTGTGGAGCTTCAATGGAGAATGAGGGAGAAGAAAGGCAACGTGAGGGAGAGGGAGAGAGAAGGCTTCTGCAATGTTTTCTGCTGAGTGAAGAGAGAGAGAGAGTTGCTTTTTGGTTTTTAAAAGGCTTTTTCCTCTTTTCTTATTATTTTATTCAAGCTCTGCCACATGTCCCTATTTGATTGGAGCAAAAAGGGCCCACTTTCTCTTTTTGACTGTGACCCATACTCAGTCACAAAAGTGAGAAAAATCTGACCTTTGAAACGCTAAAATCCTGCCTCGGTTTGCGTGCCATTTCTCTGGTTCTAGTTTCTCGCGTTTCTCTGCGTCCGTCGGGGCCAGTTTTCGAAAGCAAGCAACATGTATATCAAAACGCTCAGAATAAAACCCCGAGCGTGGTTCAGAGGTTGGTTTTGTTAAATTCTAAGTCGCACGCAAAATGATGATTTTTAACTAATTAATTAGGAATTAACCCATAACCTCCCAGTTATGGATTTCTCTCCCTTAATTAGTCCAACCCGCATATCTTGCCCCCCGCTATTCCTACTTCTACCAAGAACATATAGGCATATACACTGAATAATACTTATATATAATCATTCAAAATACATCGTTTCCAAAAATTCCGGATAGAAATTTCCAGGATGTTACAATTGGCCCCTCTCTTCTGGGATGCACAAAATGGTTTAACACTCAAGCAACAACTGTGCTTCTAAAAAAAACATGATTTACCCTATGCAACAAGAAAAATGGGGAACTTTACCTTATGAAGCCAGTAACCAGACCTTAGAAAATCACTTTTTTTAACCAAATGTAGAGGTACACAAGATTCAAAAGAGTTGTAATAGGCATACACTACCAATATAAAAGTTTTTATGCTATCAAACAATAAGAAATCATCCTTTGAATGACTTTTAAGGTGGTTATTATAAAAGTCAATGAACTTATTATACATGATGAGTTGTGATTGGATTACAGTGTAAAAGACATTTACCGTGAGTACATGTATTATTTAGGGTCTTTTTGGAAGAGCTTATTTACAACTTATTTAAACTTATCTTATGGTATTTGGAAAAAGCTTATGATATTTTCATAAGTTATTTTCGAAAAGCTTTCTAGGATAGCTTATGAAACTTATATGAAAAAGTTTAATCTAATTTTCTCGTTAAATTGTACAAACAACTTATACACACATGGTTATACTATGAGATTCAAAAACTCCACAACATATCATAACCGGCAATGTTCAGATTGAGTAATGCATTATATACAAATTTCCTGACCCTGAAACATAAATAATATAATAAATGAACAAATACATGTTGCGTTTCACATTTGCCTACTAGGAGAAAGCAAGAATATTGTAAGAGAAAACGTTGAAAAGGGTACCTTGAATCCGAGAAAGGGAGGTTGGGTTGTGAATGTGTTGTTGAGGGTCAAGAGTTGGAAACGAGAAGAAGTAGTAGCAACAGATAGAAGGTGAGACATGTTTAAAAATAAAAACTTGAAACCAAATTGGAACACCCTTTTGAAAGGGGATTGCAATTTAACAAGTGGGTTTTGCAAAGGTGCCAACAGAATGGAGTAATCATACAGCATAGTCTACTAGGTCTGTTTTAGGATGAATGATGTGAAGGTAATAACAACCATTGGATATACTATTACTTTAATCAAAGGTTAAGATTTTTTTCATTATTTTCTTCTTTTTCCCTCCTTTTGTCAGTTGTTCGATGGAGATTGAAAGGATAAAATTGTAAAAGAGAAAAAAAAGTAGTTGAGATTATAATATATATAGCATAATTGTATTAAGGAAATTTATTGCACACTTCATTGTAAATTATATTATTAGTATAATCTACATAATTTATTTAGTATTGTGAGAATTCCCAGTATTTGTAATGAAACTCTTGACTGGGTTTTTTCATATTGATAATTATTAGGTGTGAAGATGTAAACTTTTAAAATTATTAGATAAACGCTAAAATAGTTTACAAACAATCATAATAAAGTAGAGTATGCAAATCAAGAAATTCAAGATATTGGAGCTCCTCACACACCATGTGGAAAACTTAACCTTTGGCTTAAGGAGAGGTATATAAGAAAACCTAGCAACTAAAGGTGCACGGTATCTGATTTTAACTTCACCATCTTTAACAAATATTGACTTAGAGGTTTAGAATCCTTGCATATGGACAAACTGGAGTTTAGCTCGCAAACATTCATTAGAAATTTCAGATTTGACCCTAAAGTGTATAATCTATGAACACATAATGGTGGGCATTTAAACTACCATCCAAATCTATAGTGTGCTTAGCAAGAACAATTTTATGTCATCTACATAAATCTTACTAGTTATACGAATAAAATTGTTGTATCATGACTCTTGTCTCCTGACATGAATCAGTTTGTTTTAAATTATGATAACTTGACTATCTAGGTAGTTTTATATTCGGTGTTCCTTCACTTGTTGAAAAGTTGAAGATGTGTATCATATGTTAATAGAATTTAAAATTTAGCATACGCTTGACTTATTCCTAGTCTTTTACTAAAGTGGGTTGGTTTTGGATAAAATGCCCTGTTTGGACAATATCATGAGAGTGATATATCTTTTGGCACAAGTATTCAAATTAGATTATTTTTTATTGTTAAATATTTTATGACACCCAACCATGGAAAACTACATGCCACCACCTTCGAGACTTATTGTAACATTACAGATCAAGACAAAGGAAAAAAAAACATAAATTGCTTTAGTATCCCCTGCCAATGCCATAACCAATTCCCTTCTAAATTCTTGAAGAATTTCACATTACAATCTAGAGAATGAAAATACATAACTTTGAAAATATTTCCTCTGCTCCATCAAGTATTTTGGTGGAATTGTGATTGCAGATTTGGAGCTCTAGTTGGACAAGACAACTACTCTAAGGAAAAAGAGGCAGGTAATGAAGTCCCAAATTTTCTGGAAATCCCATTAACAAATTAAGGTTTTGTAAAGCTTGATCTAAAGCTCCCTTCACTAAATTATCAATCTGCAACAACACATCAACATAGTTCGAGTCATGTCAACAATAATATCATATTATCATTAAATACACAATTTCAGCTAGATATTGTTGGATTTCCCATGCAGTTACTTTTTTTGTCCAATTTTTTTCTTTATACAGATGAATCCATGTATCGAACTCAAGGAACTAGTATTAGATAGGGTTAAATTCAGAAATAAGGCATTGTAGAAAGAAACATTGATAATTGATGGTTTAGAATAGAATTAAACTAAGTCTAGGCTAAAAACAGTAAAAATGCAAGTAAGATTGATAGCAGTACGTAAAGGTGTTGGGTCTTTCTAACAAACCAACTGATGTATATAAAGATGTTTCTCTAATCAATCATGCTTTTGTGTTCTATGTTGTAGCCTAAATTACTAAACCTTGATCCCTAGTTAGATTGAATCAATCCAAGTTCCGTCCTCAGATCCCTCTTGTTGGACTAGACTCAACTTAAATAGCTTACGAAAGTTTAGACTAATTTAGCCAAAGCTTTGTCCTCAGATCCCTCTTGTTGGACTAGACTTAGACCAAACAACATTATTGTAACAGTATATTTAAAACCAAAACTTAATCCTCAGATCCCTCATTTAAGACTCAGTTTCAATCTTGCTTCATTCAAGTTCCAAGGCAACAGTACATTTCCCAATGCTAAAGTCACCTAACCATGCACACAAATGGTTGATCAGACCAAGAGCATACAGAATTTAAGCACTGAAAGAAGCATTGAACACAAGAAAAACAATCAATTAGATATTAAAGTAATTACATCAGTTGTTCTTTAGAAACCCCCAACAAGGGTATTTAGCTAGCCATTACAGAAAAACCCTAACAAAAATGAGATTAAGAGTAGAGAATAATTGCTCCTTACATAAGAAAGGGGGTCCCTCCTCCTCTTCTCAGCATTTCAAAATCACTCTGCAACTCACTAATCTCTATGTAATTACAAAACCTAGGTATCTCTACAAAAGATGCTCCTCTTGCTGCCTCCAGAGCTCTTTTCCTGAAATAGGCACTATGGTGTGCTCTGACTTCTATTTGTGATGGTGATTCTCTGGATTGTTACCTTAATCCTGCACAAAATAGCTTTAAATAGGCTTTGAACCCACGATGTTGCGCTTAGCGCCACCCTCACGCTTAGTGTCAGTAAGTGGATTTGAGCTTAGTGCCAGTTGTGCACTGAGCCTGGCTGAAGACAACTGTTGCGCTTAGCGCACATTGATGCTCTACCAGATTCTTCTATCGCGCTAAGCACGCTGAAGCTACGCTTAGCGGTGGATGCGTGCTTAGCCCAACTGATGAGCTAAGCTCAACTGTCACTTTTATCACTTCATGACTTAGCCTCTTTTTCACCTGAAATTGCATAGATTTCACCATTAAATCCAATGGAAATATTCTAGAGACAACTTTAACAATAAAACAATATTTATTTACAAACTACTATGAAATAACCATAAATTGGCAGAACTACACAAGTTTTGGAAAATGTTTTCTATACAAAAATTAGTCATATAAGACGACTAACAGATATATAGGAGAAAAAAATTAAAACATACAACAGATATAATGATTGCTCTTCCAGGAATTCGGTTTGGAAAAACATTGATTAAACAATAATTAGTCCCTTTAACCCTATGAGTTCGAGGAATGGCTCCATTTTCCAACACAACAACAAATTCTTCGTCCTGAAATCACCAGAAAGAAAAAAGAAATTAATAAAGGGTCAAACCAAGAAATTCAAACATGAACCAAAAAGTATACTAATAAAGCAATAAACCATGAATCAAGATAGCACATTCCACAACCCCATGAAACAAGCAGGATAAAGCAATAAACCATGAATCAAGATAAACCATAAATAGACTATTATAATATTACTTTCACTTATATCATTTTAGTTTATTCCAAAATATCACAAAAGTATAAACAGGAAGATAAAATATGTCCTATGCATTAGTTAGGCTGAAGTTGTAAGATTTGAAATACATAAATCTAATAAGAAGAAAATTAGACTTACCATGACGATGTTGGGTAGCACCATAAGAATTGAGACCTTCAGTTACTTCAGTGAACAATAAATTTTCTTTGGCACTACATCCTGCAACAAGAACCAAGTAACAGAACCACATGGAAATTAGAAGCTTAAGCTGAGAATGTTTGTGAAATACATGCAATAAAATACAAAAGATGTGCATCAAAATTCTAACCTGCTCCACTCACAACAGGTTTAGCATCAATGATAATATTTTTAAGCTCAATACTAAGAAAACTCTGAAAGAAGAAACTTAAAGGGGATTTGAAACACTTCAAGCATCATAAAATCAATAAATACAGAAAAATAAGTTTTTAAAATAAGAAGCATAAAGCTGAGCCTAAGTCCTTGGACAATGCTTCCATCCTTGAAAACAACTCTTGATCTAGTATCTTGAGTACTTAAGTCAAGGTACACAGACTTGATAAATAAGTTTAGTATAGGCACACATCCAAAAGTCGAATTCATATGTTATCTAGAATCCTGGATATTTTTCACCAATTCACTAGATAGATGTAAATGCATAGCATGATAGTAGTAATATCACTATTTCCATGTAATGCCTTTTAATGCAAACTAAATGGACAACAACATAAATTCAATACTCCTCCCTTTTGTGCTATAAATGTTATTAAATAAATGCAAAATATGCCTAGTTATATTTTTTTGATAAAAGAAGAAATTTGTTTAGAGAAAATGATAGAAGTATAAAAGGTTGGAGAATAAGAAATCAAATCATCATGAAGGAAAAACAAAATGAGAATAAACAAGACAAAAAAAGGGTGATCTAAAAACTAGTCATTGTAGGAGAGCTATCAGTTTCTTCACATCTCTGAAACATTGATTCCCTTAAACAGGCCGTGAACTGAACATCAGATAAATCTGGTTAAAGTGAAAAGTACATCAAGTTTAACAGCCTAGACCATAAATTTGAAGCCAATGCAAAGCCAAAGTGATACAAGTTACAGTCCCAGAACAGAATCATTACAAATTTAGGACACAATTTTATATTAATTTTAACATTTTAATCACATGCCATTTTCTTAAAAGGAAAATTCAATTATTTTACATATGCATTGTTTAGTGCAAAGTAAGCATGCTGACCTTTATGAATGGGATGAGGAAGTTGAACAGAAGTTGGATAACAACCAGGATTAGAAACTAGACGTGCATTCTTTAATTCCTCCCTTAAAACCTCTGTCAATATCCATATATAGCTTCTCTTAGATAACAATATATACATTTCAATGTATTCAAAATTACTGCTTATGTTTGTCACCTACACATTTTGCGATCTATTGGTTGTAGG
The DNA here is from genome assembly GCF_004193775.1 of Glycine soja. Taxonomy (NCBI): domain Eukaryota; kingdom Viridiplantae; phylum Streptophyta; class Magnoliopsida; order Fabales; family Fabaceae; genus Glycine; species Glycine soja. The sequence continues at coordinate 29,993,134 of NC_041010.1, forward strand.
TAATACTTTTTGAGAGGCATTGGAAGTTAACGCACATTTATCTTCTTGTTGCTTTTGTGATGATACAGTCATACAATTTTTAACCTACCGTCATTGCACTGCAGGTATGTATGTTGGTATCCCCCTTAATTGTTACTTAGAATTGTCTTAATATATGAATTTTGTTTATTATTAAAATTGTATGCATTATGAGTGAACCTTAGTTTCCTGTTTGATGTTTAATACAGTGATTAATATGGACAGTTTGGATTAATCATTGTTTTGAATCTTGAATTGTTCGTTTGGACAGTTTGGGAACACTTTTTTTTACTTCATTCACAGTCATAGGTTAAGTATGTTGTGTTAGATTTGATGAAATTTTAGTGGTCTCCATATTGCTTTATTCTCTGGGTGCATACTTGATTGTGGTAAGCTGATGCGACCGCTTTCATTTTGTGTACTTGGAGACCAATGCGAAATGCTGCCGAAATTTCATCAGATTGATAATAACATGCTTAACCTGTATGAATAAATGAAGTAAAAAATGGTGTTCTTGAATGGGAGAGGACCTTACCTTTATATGAAAAAGTGAGATTTTCATGCATATATCATAACGTAGCTGGTATGACAGACTACAAAACATGGATCGAAGTTGTATTAAAGTATTACGCATAAGTGACGAGTATCAAAACAGGTTTGAAAGTTTCTTGCATTTTACGCAAGAAAATGGATCAACACTAGGTGGAAAATATTTTTGTCCTTGTGTTAAATGTGTCAATGGAAGATGTTAGTCAGTGAATGACATTAGATCACATCTTATATGTGAAGGCTTCAATCCGACTTACAAAAATAGGATATGGCATGGTGAATTGGCACAAATGTCAACTCCCCTAACACTAAGTCAAATTATGCACAAATAACAAATCGAATGGAAGACATGATACTTGATCTTGGGAAAGACGGTTTTCGGCAAGCTCATGCAAGTTATTATGACAAATTAGAAACAAATTTGAAGATGCCTTTGTATTTGGGATGCACATCCTTCACTCGGTTATCAGTGGTGTTAGGTTTGTTAACTTGAAGGCCAGATTTGGGTGGAGTGACAAAAGCTTCACTGACTTTCTTGTGTTGTTGAAAAAAATGCTTCCTAAGGATAACATGTTACCGAAGAGTCACTACGAGGCAAAGAAAATATTGTGTCTCGTGGGTATAGAGTACCAGAAAATTCATGCATGTCCTAATGATTGTATTTTGTACAGAAATCAGTTTGCAGAAATGCACAATTGCCCAACATGTGGGGTATCACGTTACAAACTGAACAATGACCAATGCAATGATGATGGAAGCAGAAAAAAAAAATCGTCCAACAAAGGTTTGTTGGTATCTTCCAATAATACCAATGTTTAAGAGATTGTTTGCTAATGCGAAGGATGCAAAATACCTTCGATGGCATGCAAATGGTAGAATAATTGATGGTTTCCTCCAACAACCAATTGATTCTCCATAATGGGAGAAAATTAATCAGTTGTATCCGAAATTTGGACAAGATACCAAAAACCTAAGGCTTGGTCTTGCTTCAGACGAAATGAAGCCCTTCGAAAACTTGAGCACCAACCATAGTTCATGGTCTGTTTTGCTAATGATTTACAATCTTCCTCCTTGGTTGTGCATGAAGCAAAAATACATTATGTTGTCTATGATGATATCAGGTCCAAGATAGTCAGGAAATGATATTGATGTCTATTTTAGTCCCTTGATTGAAGACTTGAGAAAATTATGGGTTGAAGGGGTTGATGTCTATGATCAGAGTGTTCAACAAAGCTTCAGGTTACGTGCAATAATATTTTGCACCATAAATGACTTTCTGGCTTATGGAAATTTGAGCGGATATAGTGTGAAAGGACACCATGCATGTCCTATTTGTGAGAAAGACACCGATTACATTCAACTTAAACATGGAAAGAAGATAATATACACAAGGCACCGAAGATTTTTAAAACCTTTTCACCCGTATCAACGATTGAAGAAAGCATTTAATGACATAATGAGATTGAAAGTGCGCCTAAACCCTTAGGTGGACACGAAGTGTATGATCAGGTGAAAGACATCGATACTATCTTTGGTAAGACACAAAAAAAGGATGCATCTGGGAATAACATTTGGAAGAAAAGGTCAATATTTTTTCATCTTCCTTACTGGTGTGATCTACATGTACAACATTGTCTAGACGTCATGCATGTCGAGAAAAATGTGTGTGATAGTTTGATTAGCACCCTTCTTAACATTAAGGGCAAGAAAAAGGATGGTTTGAAATGTCGTCAGGATTTGGTTGACATGGGTATACGAGACCAGCTACATCCAGTTGCACGAGGTGATTGAACGTATTTGCCCCCAGCATGTCACACAATGTCAACGACAGAAAAGAAAAAGTTTTTGTCACTGTCTTCAAAATCTTAAAGTACCACAAGGATACTCTTCAAATATTAAAAGCCTTGTGTCAATTAAGGATTTGAAGTTGGTTGGTTTGAAATCTCATGATTGTCACATGTTAATGCAACAATTGTTTCCAGTGGCCATTCGTGGTATCTTGCCTAAAAAAGTTAGGTTTGTCATATGTGCTTGTGTCTATTCTTTAATGCTATCTGTAGCAAGGTTATTGACCCTCAGCAGTTGGATAACTTGGAGAATGAGGCTTCCATCATCCTTTCTAAATTGGAGATGTATTTTCCACCGTCATTTTTTGACATCATGATTTAGTTAATAATTCACCTTGTGCGGGAGATTCGATTCTATGGCCCAGCATGATTACTGCGAATTTAGAGTGGTTGTTTTCAAGTGTTTGTGGGTTAATGGAAATACTGGAGTATGTAAAGACAAAATGGGATTTACTTTGATAGACCTTCAAAAGGTTGCTTACAACGATGATCCATTCATCATGGCAGCGCAAGCTAGACAAGTGTTTTATGTCCAAGATCCACGTGACTCAAGATGGTCAGTTGTTCTACAAAGGCGAACAACTTGTATCGGTGAGCGGATTGATGGTTCAACACTTAATGTCAGCGAGATGCCGACTTTTTATGAACAAATTCCATTCATAACTGGGGAACATTAGGAGGATCATGAACATGCAAATCATAACGATCATGATGAAGGTTTATGGGAGAACATTCGTACATAACTGCGTATGAACAAAGTAATGTATATAACATATCTCATAATTGTAATACATTTTTGTATTTTCATATTTTCAAGTTAATGCTTATATTTTGTTTATATAAATGATGATGTCCTAACTCAATTTGTTTGACTTACGCAAACAAATATGGCAATACCCCCAGGATCCCCTCCACATTCAGATATGCCTTTGGAGGCTACGTATAGGAAGACTAGACAATCGACCCGGCTGAGAAGTTTGACTGTCTGAGATTTGGATCAGCCGCGACCAATGGTTAACGTTAATCCTACCACTAGGAGAGGATCAGGCCCCCAGAAAGAAAAGTTCCATAGTTATTTGGGGGTTGTAGCGCGTGAAAAAATTCTTATTATCCACTCCAATTGGAATGATGTACAAGAATCTTTAAAGAACCTAGTTTGGGATGACATTTTGGTAAGTGCGTATTTACGTTGACATTACTATTCGACACATGTTTAAATCATTTAAAATTATTATTATTCACTAACTGATACATAACAATTTCAATTTGGAGGGAAAATTTGACATCCCTGAAGGTAACAAGGGTAAAAAGAAGGTGATGTCAACAATCGCTACTAGATGGATGCAATTTAAGTCATCCCTAACGACAAAATATGTTTATGCTAACAATGACGATCATCAAAAAGATGATCCTTCTGTTAAGTATGGTATTGATGCAACAACATGGGCAGAATTTGCAAAAACCTGCGAAACCCTTACCTGGCAGGTATATTTAAGGACTTTTGAAATAAAAATTGAAATTATTATCATTTATTTATTTAATAATTTTGTAAAAATTGTTGGTTGTTATTTGTAAGGGGATACGGAAAAAGGCTTGGGAAATTCAAAAATACAATGACTGCCCACACTTATTGTCTCGTGGGGGTTATGGTCTACTAGAAAACAAAACTATTGGACAAAAAAAGGAAGACACAAGAACACCAAGCAGAATTTACTGAAAATTCTTTATTGATTCTTGACCCACCATCACCGGTTTCAAGACATGTGAAGTGGAAGATGGCCCGCACAAAGTGATATGGGCAGATGACCTGTATAGCGGCCCAAGAAATATCAGACAAAATTGTGAGTAATTACCTCCGCATTTCACAGTCTTACTTAGTACATCAATCATAACCTATGATATGTTTAATGTCATGTTGTGTTTTTAACAGGACTCTTTAGAAGAATAGACGACCTGGGGAAGCTTTGTTCCGCATGGTCGTGATGACATATTGAACATGGCTATTGGCCTGCCAGAGCATCCAGGTTGCATACATGTGGTAGGGACAGGTGTCATAATCAGCCAGTATTTTGGACAAACATCTCATGGCTCAAACAGTTCTTGTACATCAATCAGTGAACAACAACTGGATCAAATCATTGGCAACTTGAAGGAATAGTTGAGAAAAGAAGTAGAGGAAGAAAACAAAAACTTACAGGAAGCGTGGAGGAGGAGGGTAAAAGAGGAAAACAAACGAAGATTGGAATTAATTAAACAAGAGTTGAAGCAAGCAATAAAATTAGAGTTATCCCAAATTGCATCACAACACTCACCGCCACTTGAGGCACCTGATATACATGTAGTAGTTGCACGTGTGAGCACCAAGGGGAGTTGTGCTGAAGCTGACACAATTCCATCAGCTAAAGATCCTTCTGATGAGCACGTGGATACTATAGGCTTGTACGTAGTTCATGACCAGTGTACTAAACTAGTTGCATTGGGAAAAGTGTATGATAGTGCGTCTGCCATACACAATGTCCCTTATGCAGATGATGTGGTTAGGGTGAGTTTTGTCAATGTTTACCATGGTGACTCTCAAGTCCCTTTTTCGACATCAGAGATTCAATTTGTGAGGCAGGCCATTAGGACATTCGTTGGGTGGCCGACACATCTTATGCAACCTGTAGCTAATAAGGTATATTGTTTTCCCTCTCAATGTTAATTGCAAAGACATTTTTGTTGAAAACTATCGCAATTGGAATTTCATTAAACATGTAGAATTCACAAATGCGTATGCCGAAAAGGGTTACATCTGCAAGAATGGACACTACAGTGCCTGCAATTGATCCATTGGGATAATTGGTTAAGAACCTTTATGATGTTTACCAAAAGCCAAATGAGTTGCCATGGGATGGGGCAAAATTTGGGATACCTAATGTCAAATGGGGTTTTTTCATCACACACACAAATGTAACCGAGATAATTTTAGGTGACAAATGTTTGAACATATCCATACTACAGTTATGGACGATGTAAGTTAATTTGGTTTAGTAGCTGGTCAAATTATATATTAACTGATAATTAATGTTGGCTACAATATAAAACTTACAAAATTGCCGAAATTTGGTTGAAATAAGTTCATGAATGATTGGAGCACAAGCTTAGGTTATGGATCAATGTATGGTTTCCTTGAACCTCAGTGTATACACAACGCAAAGGACAAACGCCAAGAATGTAAACAATACATTCAAACATGGGTCAAGGAATCACAACGACAAGTGTACCTAGGAGCTTATCAGAATCAGTAAGTCCACTTGATGTTGAACAATGTTTTGAAAATACATTATAATTGCGTAACTAATGTTTTTTGTCTTCAGGGCACATTGGCAACTTATTGTTCTATGTCCACAGGATAATATTGTTGTTTGGTTATGTTCCCTGCGTAAAAAGCCTAATGTTAACATCAAGGGTGCAATTAGCAGGTTACTTTGTAAATTTAAAGTCAAATAGTGTATAACAATTATAGTGGTTAAACACAATGTTTTTGATATTATATACGTTACTAGTATTTTGAAACTAGTGCAATGAAGACATTAACCAACAGTTTGGAAGGAAAGGGAGATCAAGTTGTTCCTCGGTGGATTGAACGAAAGGTATGTCATTATGTCTTCAAAATTTCTTTTGAGTTACTGCCATGTGTTACTTTCATTGTTGTAGCTTTAGTAAATATATTTCATATTGCATTTAGAGCCATGTTCAAACCGGAGGCTATGAGTGTGGGTATTATGTCATGCATTGGATGTGGTGCATAGTGAGTGGCAGATTGAATAATGAATGGAATAGGGTATGTTGGCTCAAACAGTTTTTAATTGTTACTTTTGTATGAAAGTATAATTCAATGTTTTATGTACCATATGTTTTCATATTTTCAGTTTCGCAGTGATTTTCTAATGCAACGTCGTTAGACAAAGAGGCCATCACAACACTTCGCAAAAAATGGGCAGCATATTTTTTGCAGATTAAAAACATGGAATTTAGCAACATGTAGATGACAAAGATGGAATTTTTGTTTCACACTAGACATTTGGATTGTTTACATTTTTTTTAGTATGCTCAGTTGACGTTTATTTGAGTAGTGTGTACCATGTGATTTTATCTGGTGCTTACTATCCATTTTAGTCCAATGACCCAATAACCACAAGTTGGATTTCTTTGTACAAATCATTTTTTGGATGAAACGCTTCCTCAATTGGATAAAATGTCCATTTTTTATCAATATGACTTCCAACCTATGCTTGATGCCATGCAGAAATAGAAGGTGAATAACAATGGTTATTATCAGGTACTCAAAGTCATAACAATTCAATTTCCAATTGAAAAATCAATAAATTGCTCTACTTATATATATCAAGGTATGAAATTACTTGTGTAAGGTGCCTCCTGTAGAACTGGAATATGTGGTGCTAAGTCACCCCTCGTGGTATCATGCAGGAGTTATACTGTGTGTTACTGTAAATAGTTTTCACTTCCATTTTTCATTAATTCCATGATCGACTTTCTCATGTCGTAACAAAGATATGCTTGCAGGGTTGACGATGAAAAAACTATACAGATACGAAGGGCCTAAGTGGTGAAAGCTGCTGGTTCTGAAGTATAAGAAAACCAACTCATTGAATTTGTTGCAAGCCAAGTTTCTTTGTTTCCAGTACTTCCTTTTAACTATTTTTATATTTTTCTTAAAGTCAAATGGAGAATTTTCAGAAGGATTCACAAGTCATTGAATTATGTTGATTACTACATTTAATGGACAAACAATACCTTTTATCATTGTTTATGCTTCACTACTTTGGAAATTTTCTTGTAGAGGTGGACCAATCTTATAATCTTTTCATTATTTCTCTGATAGCAAGATCTTTGTGGACTTTGTGTAGATGTCTTAAAGAAGGTGTGGGACTTGTCTGATTAGGATAATGATAGCATGCTTTCTTTGAAGGAGTTTTGCTTTGCTCTGTATTTGATGGAACCCTATAAGGAAGGTCGTCCTCTTCCACAGTCTCTTCCAAGCAATGTTTTGTTTGACGAGACACTGATGTCAATGACAGGCCAACCAAAAATTGCTTATGGAAATGCAGCTTGGGGTATTGGCCAAGGTATTTTCCCTTATTTACACTGTCTCAAACTTTTCCTTTTCTCTTAGTCGTATAGGATATTTCTTGATTATTTTTATTTTTTTTTACTTTTATCTGTCTCAAGGTTTTCAGCAGCAACAAGGGATTCCAGGTGCTTGACCAGTGACACCAACAACTGGTTTGAGGCCACCAGTTCATGGAAGTTCTGCCCAAGCTGATGGCACTCAACAGTCCAATCAGCAAAAGTCAGGAAAACCTGTGTTGGAGGAGATTCCTTTTTGAATCGTGCAGAAAATGGTGAGCAGAATATACTGAATTCAAAGCCTCAAGAGGCAACAACTACGGAGAAAAATATATTTTCTCTGCCTTCATAGTTTTTGTCTATGTATAAATATATTTGGGAAAGTGAAGGTTATCCATTATGTTTTTCATTTTTCGATGATGTTTGTGTTTTTGTAATTAAGGAGGATACTTTATTTATGATTTTCTCCTATCCCTTTGTAATTATCTTCTCTTCATCTTAATGTATTTATGATTCTCTCTAATTTGTTTTCAAAGGTACCAATTTTTTAGAAATGGGAAGTTATAAAACTCTTACTAAAGCCACGGATTCAACTATATCTACTAACAAATGCAAGGTAAAGAGATACCTTTGAAAATATGAAGCACTTCTCTCCCAACCAAATGCACCAAAGAATTGTATAAATTGCACCCTCTCTTAAAATCACTGTTTCCTTATTTCTATCATAATCTCTTGAAAGTTTAACTAGAAACTGCTCAAGCAGAAAGGACACACAAAAATAAATTCACAGTCCCTTAGTGCTTCTTTGATACTTCAAAACTATTGATGGCCTCATGGGGATCTAAATCACATTTTGAGCCAAAAGCAATCATATGTCACTTTTTATTGTTGTTTGCCGGGTGGACCCAAGTTAATTTTTGGTCTTAAATATAATTTTGCAAGTATGTTCAAAATTAATTATGTGGCTGGAGTTACTTTTGAACCCAAAATTAATTCTGCATATTCAGTAATATTTTCAACCATCTATTTATTAGTAAGTAGTCTTGGTTCTCTTGCACATTTTGAGAAATTATAAATAAAAAATGTTTGTCTTTGCTGTTGTAGTTTGAAGAAACTCATAATGTAATTTTGGATTCAAAAGAGAAGCTTGAGTTATATCGCAACAAAATGCAGGAGCTGGTTAGTAATTCATATCTTGTTTTGTTTTAATCTTAGATTGATGTTTATTGCTTAAGGCTTTGCATGGTTGAAATCAATTATTTGTAGGCTTGCTAGGCCACCTGCTGGTGGTTCACTTTAAAGTAAAATTGTGTTTGCATTAATGAAGTTATTGCATGCCAAAGAGGTTAAAAATAAATTTATTAATGATCTTTGACCTGTAGTTATTCACATGTTTGGTTTGGCTTGGTTTTTACAAAATAACTTCTAAGCGAAATAGCTCTCGAGTATACTATTATATACATAATACAAGCTAATTCAAAACACAAATTCAGTGTCCCAAAGCTGTGTAATTTAGCAGGAAGGATTGGTTTTCTATGATAAATGCAAATCATCCTATAGTGACTTAATGTTTGGGTTTTATGGTTCTAGTTAGGCCTCAGTTGAAGCCTATAAACTCTTATTGGAGTCATGCACGTAGTGAAAAGATAGGACGATTTTAAATGGATTAGTGGATAAAGTTAAGGATTTTATTGGGTAAAAGCCAATATGACTTCCCCCCTCTCAAGAAACGAATCGGAATCATGCATGCAACAAAAAGATTGATGATTTTAAATGGATTCAGTTAAGGATTTTATTGGGATAAAACCAGAATGATTTTGTAAATATTTTTTTAATGTATGCCATGAATTCCTTTCCCTGATGTTTACTTGTATTTCAGGTTCTATATAAAAGCAGATGTGATAATCGACTAAATGAGATTACAGAAAGGGCATTTGCAGATAAGTGTGAGGTATATTCCTTTTTTCTTTTCTTTTCTGAAAACTTGATGCAAATTTAAGATGTGAAAAGAATTAACTATCATTTGGTGGTGTGTTGTTACAGGCAAAATCATTGGGCAAGAAATATGAAGAGAAATACAAACAAGTAGCAGAAATAGTATCAAAATTGACCGTTGAAGAAGCTAAATTTCGTGATATACATGTAATTAGAAAATCTAAATTACTTGTTAAAGATAGGTTATTTGTAAGAGGTGAAGTTATTGACTATTTAATATGTCCTCTTTTACTGCATTGGTCTTAAGTTATTATGAAGGACCAACCTCTCCCAAAATTTAAGTTGTTAGGCTATAGCTCATGAATGGTCTTATATCTTTTGCACTTCCCTCCTGCAAGTTCCCTTTGGGTTTGAAGTATGCATAACACATAAACACACCTTAAATTATGCTCAAATTCAACTTTTATTTAGATGGGGATGAAAAGGATCTAACTCATGACCACTTGGCCATACAAGCTCTGATACCATGTCCAGGACCAACTCTCTTAAATTCTTAAATTATAAAGTAAATGCTCATGAATGGTTTTATAAGTAGGTTGCATTTACCTTTTAAAAAAGATCAAACCTCATGCTTGACTTCCTCTACGAGCTTTGCTGGAATATGGAGTGATTCTCTTTCATGCCAATTAAGCATAATTTTTTTTTTTAATAATTTTATGACTTATATTGAAAATTATTATTTGAGTGTTGAGTTCAATTCCCTCATTGCTTCATGTTTGGGATAAAAAAACCAATTTTTGGTTCTGCGTTGATGTCACGTTTGTGGGTGAATTGTTGTTTCAAACATGTAAAGTAGTGTTTGAGATTCGAGCTTTGAAGTTGTTCTTAATCTTTTCATTTTATTTTTCATTCTCCCTCATCTCCTTCATATTGGGGCTGCTTGCACTCAACTTGCAGTGAATGCATGAACGTGAATTGGTAAGCATTGAGACAGGTCTGGAGACCTTGAAGGTAGGGTTGCCACTCCTCCATTCTTGAACACAGTCCTCTGTTACGTATACCTGAGTGTGAAAGGGGAAAAAGGATAGTCACATGACCTATTTTAAAGACTGTTTTAATAATCTAAAGGCTATTACTGATAGTTTGCATTTTTCATTTTAAGAAATTTCTCATTCGAAATGCTCCCTATATATCACTTTTTAATTGAGGAAAATGGTAGAAAGCTAATGGTCTGCAATATCATATAGCAGATAGCGATGTGTGCAAATAATGAAAGTCATATCTCCATCACTTGTACTGATTTATCATTCAATGAATGATTGACGAAAAAAATGATTCACTTATCAAATTTTAATTTAATGTTTTTTAGCTAAAAAGAAAATAACTTTTCTTTTTTCCTTCTTTTTATCCCGCACAGCAATTGAAATATATGATATCTATCAATTATATATTGTCGCAACATGCCCTTTTGCGGGCGAGCGAGGCGAGGCTCACGGGTGCGCTTTCCAAAGGAGGAAAGATGCGCGGAGTCGCCACCAACATTTATTTGTGGAAAACGTCGGAAAAACTGAAAGAAACCAGTCATAAAGAATATTCCAAGTTCGGGAGTTGTATTTACGCTTGAGGAAGGTATTAGCACCTCTCACGTTTGTCTCAAAGGACAACAGCCTTATTTTTTAGAATTGTGGAAATTGTGTTACCTTAACTTTTATTTCTTTTTATTTTGTGAGGTCGACAAAAGCGGCGCTCTTGCTCCTACGTACCCTCCATCGAAGAGGAAATCAAACCTACGTAGTTCTTCTTTTTTTAAGGGTGAATCAAGCGATTCTTTTTACTTGGAAGGTGATCATTTTAAGGCGTTGGACCTTAAAAATGATCCATTTACTTGGTAAGAAAAACTGAGATAACAAACTTTCAAATCCTTTTTTAGTGATTTTTTGTGGACGAGCTTGACTTTGCAAGTTGATTTTAGCCTTAGTTTCACTTAAGTTATTAGTCAATTCAATTAAGAAAGAGAAATCCCAAAGAAAAACGTCCGATTGATTTTTTCGCTTTATTTTACTAAAAGGTATTTTTTTATTATTATATTATTATTTTACCTCTTTTTGATTTTCGACGTGGTTACGGCACGACCGAACGGTCAGATTTCATTTTAACAGAAATTAACGGATATTACAAATCTAATGATCGGTGGAAATTTATTTTATTTTTTGATTAAGCGAGAAATGACTTAAATAAATGATTGAAGCACGTCAAAAGGGGGTACGGAAAGTAAATGAAAACGAGAAAGAATAAAAGTATACGAAACAAATGGGGACCACCACGGGTACATAGAATGAATTGAAAAGCTCGGTTTGGGGTACTTACCGGTTGAAGACCGAAGGAAAACGAAGAACGAACGATGAATGTCGAAGAACGGTTGAAAATCTTCGCGTAATTACCCATGGAAACGTTACGGAAATGTTACGGAAGCGCCTCGGCTTGGATTTTCTTCACGGAAACAATTTTCCTCAACAATCTTCACGTAAGTCTGCACCCCCTTTTTTTTTACTAAATACACCCCCCTTTTACTTTTTTTGGCGATTCTTTTTCCGTAACGTTACGAAACTTTACGAATTTTGTAACGATACTTATTTCATTTCCTTAAGGTTACGGAACCTTACGGATCATGTAATTACTCTTTCTTAGCTTTCGAAAAAGTTACGAAAACTCACGGATTGCGTAATAATACATCCTTTTGATTTCCGTCACGTTACGGAATTTCACGGATTGCGTAACAACGCTTCCTTTTGATTTCCGGAACGTCTCAAGACTTCACATATTGTGCAACCAAGGGTGCCAAGTACTTTGAAGCGGTCAATTAAAGGTTGCATACCATCAAGCAATAGTCCCCGGACAAAATTAGGGTATGACAGTTGCCCCTCTTTACTTGCCTTTTATCGGAGATAAGAGGGAAGTAAAGATAAAACACTGATTTCGTCCGTCTTCGCCCTTTCCGTGATTAGTCTATGACGACTCCCGTCTCTCCTTCTCCTCTTTTTTTTTTCTGCACAACACAAAACAAAGCACAAACAAAAAAAACACCAATAACATAATATACATATATACACATGTTTGGCGAAGGAACCGATCAGGAAAATAACAAAAACCACATTTCCCAGTCACCGGAGGCTCCGCACCTGATGGTGGAGGACGCATGAACAGCGCTAGGAATTCAATTCATGGGTC